>NW_026262615.1:45319425-45831925 GCF_021869535.1 Mytilus californianus
CGGTGACTGCACCTTCCTTTTCCAAGATCTATTTACTATATACTTATTTGGATACAAATCATATATCTGATATACAAAACTATCATCCTTTAGGTATTTGAATAAAAATGAATTATAACAGTTTCAAAGGAGAAAGTATGAGAAGTCCAAATAAAAACGACCATGAGAGAAAGCCCTTAGTCAAAACAGTTTTTGTAATTAGATGATTCTTTCTATTACCTAAAAGCATACACATATCGGCATTTAATAAGACATCTTCAAATGTTCAATGTCTCTGACTTAATATAACTAATATCTCTATTCCAATCATATTGGCATTTGCTAATAAAACTTATGTATGTTTTTGTTTGCAGACTGCAAAGTGGGTATGTATGTTTTCTTCTAACTTTTACAAATAACTAACGGGTTATGCCTGTGAAATTTTTGTTTTTTATATAATGCATTTTTGTAAGTTACTTTTCATGTTTCTGTATTATTATTATTTTACACTTCTTTCAATGCAAAAATCCGTTTATTCCTACAATACTGATTCGTGCAATTAAAACAAGATTTCTACTTTAACCCAAAGTTTTTATAACCGAATCATATCATTAACAGTCCGGTAATTAATATCAAACAAATGTAAAAGAAGGTAATTAAAAACCAATTGTCTAGATCATTTGTCTCATATATATTTTGAATAAAAAATTATTTAAATGCTTTGTTTTTGAAAAAACAAAACAGATAATACGTACACTGTATTAAACGCATAAAATTGTAAATAGTTTGTTTATTGTTGTTTTGTAGTCGCAGTACCTGGTGAGTAGTTTCATTTTTATATCATCAATGAAAATTAACAAACAATAAAGCAAATCAAAAGAAAAAAAAATTAGTAATTACACAACAGCAACAACAACAGCAACAACAACAACAACAACAGCACATGCAGACGAAAATAACGAGATCTGAGAAGTTAACATACCTATGGGAACTGAAAGTTCAACCTTTAACAACGTTATCATGGTATCTTTAATGACGCTATTTATACATGTATGTAAAAAAAAGTGTAAGATAAACGTCAATTACAAAGTAATCACAAACCAAATCGAGAAACACAAAGCCAAACCAAGCATCATAAATCCAAACATGTTATATTTTGTTTCACTACGACTGACCTCAATTTTGAACCTGTTGGTAAGACATAGTAAGAAAAGGAATAGCGTATTGACTATGGCGTCACATGTTTTAATGCAGTGAAACTGAAACAATGCATGTTTGTCCGTGGTTGGAAACTTAAAATGGGTCGCTGTAGTGTCCCATAAATTATCAACTTATAATGTCCTCGCCTATTTATGGATGATGTATTTAAAATAGTTAACTAATCACAATATATTGTATTTTTCAGAATTAGGATGTAATCTTCCTTTTGTGTGTCCTATTACTGATTCTACGGTAGATAGACGATGTACCGCATGCGAACCGTCTGAGGCTCGCGATGACGGTCTCTGTTGTAATGCAAACTGAAGCAACACATTGATGTGCGATTCAAAATATGAAAAAGTTCACTCCAAGAATTATGTGCAGTCATACTAACTCGACTATTAAAATCTTGAATTGCAACATGTATATATCAATAAAAAATACGTTACAACAAATTTAGTACGATTATATATTCCTTTCATTGGAAAACCATCGTTCAAAAGTCATCTTTTACAAAACCTTTTTACTGTCAGACAAAAAAAAACCAAACAAACAAACAAAGGGACATTAAAGATACAAGTAAAATAGCAGTTACGTAGACAAAACGTAAGTGTAAAAAAAAAAATGACCAGTAATCAGGGTATACTGTTTGATTAGATAAAATAACTCAAAGAGATCTTTATAAAGAATATTCTGACTCAAGCTGTTGATTATTTTGTCCAATAATTCTAGATCACCAATGTGATCGCTGATATAATACATGTTAATAAATTGGTGAGAAATTTTCTGGGGCAGTACACAATCCCACATTATAACATTGATTTATTGATTGTTGTTTGCTTAACACATTATAATATTGTTTGTAAAGACTAGCATTATTTTGCGCGTTGCATGAAAGAAAAACTTTATAAAGGTTAAACAAACTAGGAGCCGTCTTAAAATTACAGTGGGGTGAGGTGTTGAAGGCCTCACTGTGACTTTGTGAGAAAGAACAGCAATAAGAGCGCTGTTCCTTTGTTGTCTGTGTGTTCTTTTGCTGTGCATATACTTATTTTGTATCATGGATGGATACCCCATATCCTTTGTTTTTCTATTTAATAAGGATTGTACTGTGTCTCTTATATTTATTAACTTGTCGATTTGACAAAAGTATCTTCATTTTTTCTTTAAAAAAAACATGTTCAATTTTAAAGTGATACTTATAGAATGGAAACTGTTACCGCTGTAAAAGAAACTTCTTATTACTTATCCAATATTGATATAAAATATTCCTTGCAAGCTGCATCTTTAAAGGCATACTTGAAAACAAGTACATCCTCTTAAATATCGAACTAAAATTTAATTGCTTATATAACAAAGTATTTCAGCGATTATCCGAATGAATTAAAATGAATAAGTACTGCTCGAATTCAAACTTAAATAGAAAACGTAAAGATTTATTTTCCAGAAGAGGTAAAATGGTAAATATTTCAACACAAATGAAAAGAAGAGTAAAAGTAAACTATTTGATTTGTGAAAGTTCTATGCTAAATTGAGTAAAGCCTCGGATCATTTCAGTAAGGATGCCCAAGAGTATGCACAGCTGATGGCTTTATTAATGCAGTTTCACAACAGAGGGTCTTAAAATCATCAATACTCCCGGTTTCGCCTTTGCTTAGAGGTTAGATTTTGCTGCGTCGTTTCAATTAAAAAAAAGATGCCATGATGTGTCGCCGGGTGCTATTTGCAATCGGCAACGCCATGTCTACTATCCAACTAACATTTCAAAGTGGAGAACATATTTAATAGCTGGCTGACCAGATTCAAATATTTCCTTTAGTTGGTGCTTTTGTTTTTCCTTTGGCAGTTTTAAAAAAAAATAATTTATATATAAGACATTCTTTTGATTATCAAAAATAAATATAGCTTAATTAAGCATTGTAAGATTAGATTACGAAAATATAAACATTTCATTTTTTATTTTGACTTAAAGGGCATAAGGATTGATAAGCACACCACATGTTGCCATTTTTGTAATACTCAACAACATTTAAACATATCGCTTGCATACGCAATTCCAGATATCAATCTCCACAAATTTCAACAGTTTCAACCTTGTACTAATGTGTAATTACAAAGAAGAGTTTTAGAAATTCTTCGATGAAATTAAATGTCGCCTCTGAAAGTCATGCGTTCATTCGATGGAATGAAATGAAAATGATTAAAAACGTTCGATTAACTATTTTTGCAATTTTTGAATGAGAATTGGAAGGGTGGTTCCTAAGTCAATATTACAATTGTAAATTTATGTTTATACATAAGTTCGTGTTGCTTAGTCTTTAGTTTTCTATGTTGTGTCATCTGTACTATTATTTGTCTGTTTGTCTTTTTATTTTTGGCCATGGCATTGTCAGTTTGTTTTCGATCTATGAGTTTGACTGTCCCTCTGGTATCTGTTGTCCCTCTTTTAAGGATGGACGGAGAGTGTTGGCCCAATTCACGCGATTAGCTAATAAATAAACATAACACTTAACAAATTTGGTGAGTCCAAAGGGATTTTCTGGAATTATGTTCATTAGGAACGGTCAAACTCAAAACTTTGATAGGAAAAGATGACTTAATACTTAAACACGTGAAGAGCTTTTTGACCAATAGAAATATACAAGAAAAAGCCAATGATATTTCACCCAGTTGCCCCTCATTACATAGTGCTGTATGACTTACCGACAAATGAATGCAAGGATTTTCGAAAGGAAATTAAAAAAGAAAACACATGTCAATCAATTACACGAACAAATATGTTTTGGTGATTGCAACTATTTGACTTCTTATAGTTTAGAACTTTAACAAAGAAAAGGACAATACGTGTAGAAAATTTCATAAAAAAATCAAAGACAAAATCGAAAAAATTTAAAAACACAATTTTGGAAGAGAAAGAAAGGCTGATAAATTCTTCAGAAATGTTTTGAACCTTGTGTTAGATTGCAAATAAACCAATTAATCTTACACTTCTTAACACAAACTAGTTTAATGCGTAATATTGATAGATAAATGTGTTGATTATTTTCCTAAATTAGGTACAGATTAGCAGTTTCATATTAGAAAATTATTTGTATGGTTTCAAAAAACAGTGATTAACATGATAAGTCGTCATGTATTGTAAACAGTATTATCAATATTACTATGGCAAACCAGGATTTTAATATCAACGTAAATACACAAGTAACAAATTTACATTTAGAGAAATTCTTCCTCTTCCACCTAATAACCGGTATGCTTTGTAACGTTAATATTTACATACAAATATCTAAGGAATCGGGTTGCCAAATTTTTACTCTAAATTATATAGATTCGAAACATTTGCATCTGACTGCTTAATGATATAAACGAAAAGCATTTCACCCATTTTATCTGTTGTGTTTATTATTTTATTTAAATTAAATTTAAAAAAACTTGGATCAGTCAATACATTACATTTGATCGATAACTACTCTTAGCTGCATCTCTCTGTGGCCACGTCTATTCAAGCACATCAGACTGGATATGGTTTGATAAGCTCTATTAATGGTAAAGCTTGCATACAAACATTTGACAACAGTTTTGTTTTAAACTGACGTTGTTTGGTCACTTTAACCAAACATACCTCTTCATTGATGCATATACATTCTTAGTATAGGAATGATTTAAAAAAATACACTATGAAATTAAATATTAAATAAAAACAAAATGCTTTAAAATACAATCGACATGAGAAGCAGGAACTGCATACCCTTCCGGAGAACCTGTGAATTAAATTCTTACGGGTTTTGGAGGGTTTAGTGTAGCTCAGTCTTTAGTCTTCTATGTAGTATTATGTGGAATTGTTCGTGTTTTTATTGTGTTTTATTTTGGCCATAATGATGTTTGTCCTCGATTTAAGAATTTCGAATGTCCCCTAAGTTTCTTCTGTCTTTTTAACTACATTTACACTCAAATATATTCCTTTTTCGCATATGACGGTTTTTCGATACATCTTTTTTTTTTCTAATTATCGAAAAGGTTTATAAACTTCTTTCGACTATTTATTATCATCAGTGAATCACATATTTTGAATATTATATCAATCTTTAAAAAAATTCTAGTTGTTATAAAAAGTCTTTTTGTTAATTTTCTTTTCCAACGCGCATATTATGTTTTATCATTAGAGATACAAATAGAGCCAGTAAGTTTGTTATGTTGAATTTTCTTACAATTACCTGAAGCTATCTAATAAAAGGTCACTTACAAAGATACATTATGAAAACGTAGTTATGTTCTTCCTGATAAAATTGTATTAATATCACACCTATCAACCAGGTACAGTATTTAGAACTGCCAGCGAAGAAATTAACTGTATACATTAGTTAAAGCACGTAAGTGATTTTCTATTTTCTAATTTAGGTTTTCTCTTATCCTTTAGAGCACAAATCTTGAGGTCCAATACCAATACAAATTCCAATAAAGCAGTCCCGTCATCATACTTTTGTAATAATACTATTATTCTTTTAAAATGTAAATTCTTGATATAAACATAAACTTGAAATACTTAATAACTGAAAGCATTCCATTACATAATTGTCAGCACAGCTAATACATGATATACGTACATGTTGTACAGCTGGTTTATCGATAGAATGTTGACATTCTCCGTAGATATAGAAAGTTAGGCAGTTGTTGTCTAACATATCTATGGAAGTAATAACTGCATAATAATTGTCGTCTTCATTGAATGAATATCGTATGAAGACTGTAATTAAAAAAAAACATTTTCAAACGATTTTTTTTTAATTTTATATCTTTTGTAAAAAGAAAGATACATATGGTGCACCTAGCAACAACAACACAAGGAATGTTGCTAGAAATAATTATGGATGATCAAAATAAATAGACAGAAAAAATATCGCAGAAGAACCAAAGTTTACAAAACAAGAACCCAAGTGAAAATAAAGTTCTTGCATATCTTGCAGCATCCGTTCTCTTATATTTAAAAGGTAATATCCAATGATTAGTCGCATTTTAGGATACAGTATCAGATTTCAGAAAAGGAGGACAGGATTTGAGCTACAGCAAATGAAATATTTCTATGGTCATTCTACACATATTTATTTTAACGAACAAAAATATATTCATTTCAAGATTTCAGCGTCAAAACGATTTCTATTAGAATCAAAGTATAATTTGCGTTTCCCAAAACAATATATTTGTACAATTGAATCAAGTAGTCACTCATCTTACGAAAACAATATGGTCAATCCTTGCAATTCGACTTTAATCTTATCATTTAAGGAAGGAAAACATTGTTAAATGGTTTAATTCACATGGTTGATTTTACGACTGCACTGTACATGTGGTAAGACTTTTCATTAAGTGTATGATTATACTCCACTCCAATAAGCATCAGTCATAATTCACATCTGATACAAATAAGTTGATGAATAATATGGAGCCTCATTGGACTCTGAATGGGTCATCATTTATGTACTCCTAAACTGTCAAAGGGAGTTACTTCTGACGAAAAACTAAGCTACATTGTACCTATGATTTTTTATATCAACAATCCCAAAATATTTTAAAGCATCTCGCCTTGCAGTTTCAGATAATATTTTTGCCGATTAGAATATAGTATGGACTTATATAGCTATGTTTGATATCATAAATGAAGTAGGCGGTAAAAGCTTTTTATATAGCATATACAAATATCACGTCTTCATGATTTTGATGGAATCATGTGTTTATACTATCAAGATGTTTGCTCCACGATTAACATACAAACATATTTAAGATAGCATGCGTATAAATTTGTATGCCAGATGCGCTTCTGGTCTTCACAAAATCGCATCTTCTGTAGTAAACCGTTTACCTTAATGTTAATGTTATTAACACACTAAGAGATCCGAATATAAATCAGAAATATATATAAAAAAAAAAGAATCATCATGTAGGAAGTTAAAGTGCATTGAGTGCCAATGATTCCAAAAACTGTTGTCGAGTACGTCTTAGGTTAGATTCACCTTAATTTAGTAAATCTTACTGACAATCAAAGGCAGAAATAACACCCCAAACAAAGGGAAAATACATATACATTACTTTTTTTTTCACTCGGAATTTGCATTGTCATGTTTATTGTAACCAATATGAAATGTGCATTTGAAGTTTTCTACCAGTAAGCATCCAAAACTAATCATGGTCCATATTTCGTATCCAATACATCCTCTTGTTCTTAAAAAAATATACTTAAGTAAGTTCGTGATTTTTCTTCAAGCTTTCTATTTTTATTCTCTTGGTATTGTAAAAAACATTTAAACCTGAATTATGTACTTCCGGTGAAAATACTAATACTATATATTACAATTTTCTGGTATGTGAAACACATCAGAGTTATGTGATACTTTTCTTCAGGTGTATAAATCTACCAAATAACAGATGTTCACAAGACATTATTCTGTCGGACACCAGGATTTATATTTTGAATTTCGTCTTACATATTAGCATTAAGGCTGCAAACTTTTTACATTTAATGCATAACAGCCAAAACTGACTAATTAGCTTCATTTTGAGCATGTTGAGATCCTGTTATTTTTATGGTTCACAATAGGATAATTTGCTATAATTGTTTTTTTCTACAGAGATGTTAATTTGTGTAAAATATCTTGTTGGGTGAAGACTTTGATATACATCTTGAAAAAAAAACTATGGTGAAATTGTTATTTTAGGTCAAATACGTAAATTTCGATATGTTAATGACGTCAAAGTGATATCATAATTGACTTCTCTTCACTTAAACATGTTAAATGTCCAGTTGGTGTTTATCTATAAATAAAAAAATGTGGTATGAGTGCCAATGAGACAACTCTCCATCCAAGTCACAATGTATAAAAAGGTAACGATCATAGGTAAAAATAAGGCCTCCGACACGGAGCCTTGGCTCACACCGAACAACAAGCTATAAAAGGCCCATAAATGACAAGTGTGAAACAATTCAAACAAGACTCTGTTCTTTTTTTTTTTAATTAATATTATTTTTAAGGTTTGAATCATACCTCCTCTTTTGTCTGAACAATTTTGTTATAAAGATCCTGATGTAAGATTTGTAAATACACCAATCAATCTGATGCTTCTTTAACAACTTGTCTACGGCTTAAAATTGACAAAAATGTCAACACCTTCTTACTGAGCCAAATATGGACGAAAGTTTTAAGATGAGGAAATACTTTCTATTATCAAGCAAACAGTGATAAGTCGTAATTGTAAACAGTATTATCACTGTTCCTATGGTACATCGGTAATGAAATATTGTTTTTACATTTGAATGTTGAGTCGCGGATTCAGAAATTTTCATAAGGAGGAAAGGGGAGGGGGGCACTGACTGTCCTAAGAGGGGGCCCGCTCCAGCCATGCTTCAGTGATTCCCTATATCATCAACATCCAGCCCTCCTGGATCCGCCTATGATGTTCTATTATCTATGTACATTTTTGCATGATCGTCGGATGGTATTGTCGTTTCATCTGTAATATTAAACTCATAAGAAAACGATTTTCATTAAAGAGAAACTCTTAATATTTCCCCTCCTGACCAAATAAAACTGGGTTCATCATTGACAAAACTAAGTCTAATCATTTTGACATGACCAATTTCTTTCGTTTAATGGATAGAAATACAAATATTTAGGTGCAGAAAGTGGAAAATTTCGCAAATTTAATGCATATATCTTTCTTTCCGTACGTTACTGTCCGTTTAATGTGCACAATGTTATGAGCAATTAAATCCATTCGAGGTAAGGTTCACTCTATGTACCATTTGGCCGTGCAGTTTCACCTATTTTTCTATCAATATAGAACGGTTGTAGAAAATATTACATCTCACAATCGAAAATATCTATCTATAGACTATAATTTGATAAACAAATTTAATAGCAAATAAATTGACAGAAATCTATTTTTTTCTGGTTCGTTAATGTACTCATCTAAGCTACTATCGAGTCCAAGCTTTTTTACCAGGGTACTTAGGAAATATAAATTTTCCATGATACTAGATATAAATTTTCAAAGATACATGAAATATGTTTTCAAATTTTATCTATTTCGAAATGTTCTTTTTTTTACTCTAATTTTGAATAGTTTTAATTTTAAAGTTGTCTACTTATTTACATTTGTGAGCTTTTCAATAAATATTTTCTTTAAATTCCTTGAATTATTCTGTAAATTCAAATTAGTAAAATTTTTCTTTTGTTTTGCTGTTGCAGTTTTCAACAATGAAGTTCCAAATCAGCTGCAGGTTGTTTATTCTGTTGGTTATAATCATACATCTGTTTAGTTTATCTTAACAGGATGAACATTCGGCTAATGTCAGTCTATGTAAATTTGATATTATGAATGTGGATGAAGTAAAGCAAACATTTGAATATTTCAACAGCATTGATAATGTGTGGCTTATTTACTTCGATCTGACTTTACAACCAGCAACATTTATTGATGAAACAAAATTCGACGACAAGCAAATTAATGGTTTAACAAGATGGATATGGGTTCCCCGAAAGCATTCCTATCTCTTAACGTATCCAGTGGATTTAGCTGCAATCACATTTCGATTATCTAGCAATGTTGAAAAACAAATTGCTGTTTCTGCGAACGTTTCGTTTATGTTCGATAAAATTAATTTACCAAATTATTCAATGTGCATAGAATCACTTTATGGTACTATTTTGGAAAACATATTGAACGGAAATAAAACTGACTGTTTTTTTTTGTAATAGATATTTTGAAGGACAGGACTACAAAACTGTGTTGTACGAGTTAACTGGATCATGGCTTAGTTATGATTTTGCCTGCTTTGACATGTTTGACTCGGTAAATCATAAAGTGGCAAATGCAACTGTCATTAAGAAGGGAACTGTTAACATTGTAATTAATATTTTCATTTTTCTACTTTGTTTCTACTTTCCGCTTCTTTACTTTTTGTTGCCCGACCGTTTAAACATCGATCAAGATGGCGCTCGATTCTATAGAAAGGGAGAGTATCCTTATAGCTTTGTAAGGATCATTTTAAGGATGCATGGTACTCGTATACAGGAAAAAGCAGAGATAGATCATATCGAGGAATGGCGTGACCAGTTTGACATTAATCAATATAAACCTGAAATTCACGTATTTTCTTTTCTGTACATTGTAACTCTAGTGGTGTACATATTAGAATATAATTTCATCAAGCAGGTAATACCGGATTACAAATACTTTCTAGATATTTTTCAGTCATGGATGTCAAGTATAGGTCTACTCACCAATGTGTTTTTACTCTCAACTTTGTATTGGGTAACTATTCCGTTCTCCATTATAGCAATTTCATATTCTTCACAGTCCATTAACACGTATTTGTCAATGAACCCTTTCGGACGTATTAAGATAAGCGATGTATGGACCACAGTTGAACAAAGGGAGGAAAAATATGTTGGCTATACGAACTTTGCACAGAAGTTCTTCCATCGAATCAGTTTATTTTTTTCCTTAGATTTATGGACAATAGCTTTTACATTTCCATGTACAAATAATGGGAACTTATCATATTTTTGTAACATAATAATTGTAAGTCTTGCATTCTTTGGAAACTGTTTTCTTTACTTTTTGTTTCTGTTGGTCCCTATTACGTATTTTATCGGTGACTGTTTTCTATTTTTCCCGGGTAAAATAATCTATTTATGGTTTACAACAAGACCTCGAGAAAACAAAATTTTGATTTGTTCTCTTTTTCAGGTGGTGTTACCGGTGGTGTATGCGTTCTTTTTCTTTCAGACATACTTTCTTTTTGTGGTACAATTTATAGTTAGATCTATTGTATATGTCATTTTTGTAGCTGGTCCTCTTTTCGTCACTGTTTCCGATACTATGTATACATCTTGGGTTGTTATTTTGTCAGCGGTTATTTATTTAGTGAAATATACATCCTCCTTGCTTACGAACTATAAGAGACTCTTAGATTTATTGTTAAAAATCGACAGTGATTTACAAAGCCAGCGCGAAAGAACCAGCGACGAAAATGCAGAGGAACACATCGAAAGAATATATGTGCATGATTTTGATAGAATTGCTGAAAGTATCTTCCATTTCGAAATCAAATTTTTCATTTAGTTTTGAAAATCACACTCACCAGTTTATTTCTCTACGTTTCGTTTGACAGTATAAGTCGAGGCGAAAATGACAAATTTACCATTTCACTTCTTCCGACCATAATAACTGTTGCATTACCAGAACTTGCCGAGAAACTTTTTTCTCATTCTAACATTAAGGAAACATTAAAGTTACAAGAGGATGACATCAAATCCGACTTTCTCAATGGTTTAAACAACACTAGATCAAACAGAGTAGTAAGGATTGCACAGGTTAGTAACAATATGAAGAAATTTATGCTTGTATTGCCTGTTTTGTATTCCTTATTTGTATTTTTGTGTTTCATACGTAATGCAATATGTTTGCGACCGTCATCGGTCAACGCACAATCATGTCCAACTAACTGTAATTGTTGTAACCGCAGAAATGAACATGGTGAACCCCATGAGAGAATTCCTTTAAGGTCGGATGAAACAAACGATGTGTAGAAATCATTGCTTTGCGTTAATTATTTTTTTTCGATTAACTTTACCAACGAGACTGATGCAAGTTTATAATCAAAACCAATTTGATCTTCAAAATAAAAGTGTCGACATTTGTGTGGTTAGGTGATGTGATAATGACTTAGGTGTACTTTTGCATGCTTACACTAATTCTAACCAATGACATGTTGGCTTCATAACTTTCATTAACAGCTTGAAGGAAAATAAGTAATTGAAGTAACTTTATCATATAGGAAATAGAACATGCAAGACGAAAGCTGAAAATAATGTTTTTTTTTCATTTTGAATTTTTGAAAATCTACTTTTTGCTCTATTTCTACACATTTGGCAGTAAACAAGGGGTTTTTATTTTTTAGTGTGATGTTTAACAGAACATCCGCAACTTATTTATTATTTGTAAGAAAAAGTTTCCTATAAGCTTTTATAGATTTAAATATAATGTTGTACATATAACTTATAATTCTTATCAACATTTAATTGCATTTATTTATATATAATTATCTAAAAGGAGTGGTTTGAAATAATTATTGTCGATATTTTCTTATACCTGTTACGCGTGACACTAACCACACCAACCAAAGAGCCAACAAATAGAGATTTTGTGAAAATTGACAAAGTACTTCGGAATTCGAAATTGAAGCTCACTTGATATAGTGAAGGGTTCGACAATTTAAATTTTTAAGATATATAAGTTATTCGTAATATAATGCTCAACCACTTGTGTCAATGCATGTGCTATGCAGATAAGCAACTTGTATTTGTTTTTGTTTCATGCAATCATTGTTTTAATCTTAACATAAAAATGATAAAATGGCAGTTCAATCTTTCTTTGAAGAAAATGCCTGACATATTGGCCATGTTGGGATACTACCGAAACTTAACCTTTAATCATGTTTATAGATTATTTTTTTTATCAATGATACTATGAACACGCATGCTAGTTCTGAGAATTATGATTTAACATTGATCATGTGACTAAATTCGCAGCAAATAAGAATTTCAAGGGTCAAAGGTAAGTAGAACAGTTACGCACGTAACATAAAGGTACAGTTTTTAGGTATTTAGAGATTAAACGTTTATTAAATATAATGTATTAATAGTTTTATGTATTCTTGTAATACTGCTTTAAACGAAGTTTAAGAAATAAGATTTTACCAATTAACATTGATAAGTAACAGAACGTGTGTGTCGATCAAGTGTGTCTTACAAATGTATTTAATTGTTTGCAATTGTTATGATTATATAGAAGCTGAGGAAATAAATAATAAAATAGTATATTATTCAATGCAATATTTGAATAAAGAGCTTTACTGTGCTGCTTATAACCCAACAACAGTAGTTTTCTTTTACTTTTTACATCCATCCATCGCTGTATTGTAAATAATAGTTTACTGTACATTCTGAGAATATTATCAACATTTTCAAAAACACTGGTTGTTTAACATAAAGGAAAACAAGTAACATTTTAATATAGATGTTATTTAAAATTAATCACCACCCTATCATGTATTTAAGGGAATTCATACAGACGGAAATTACCAAGGGGTCTTTCAAAATGGTAATTCGAAGACAAAACTTATAATGTCACGACAAAACAAACCAAAAGGACAAAAAAACCAAAAACGTCCACAAGCACTATATGGAAAACTAAAAAAAAGAAGATGTGGAATGATTGCCAATGATACAACTCTCCACAAGAGACCAAATGACACAGAAATTAACAACTATAGGTCACCGTACGGCCCTCAACAATGAGCAAAACCCATACAGCATAGTCAGCTATAAAAGGCCCCAAAATGACAAATGTAAAACAAATCAAACGAGAAAACTAACGGCCTAATTTATGTACAAAAAAATGAACGAAAAACAAATATGTAACACATCAACAAACGACAACCACTGAATTATAGGCTCCTGACTTAGGACAGGCACATACATACAGAATGTGGTGGGGTTAAACATGTTAGCGGGATCCAAACCCTCCCCCTAACCTGGGACAGTGGTGTAACAGTACAACATAAGAACGAACTATACAAATTCAGTTGAAAAGGCTTAACTCATCAGATGGATACAAATAGAAATACATCTAACAAAAACAGAGTGTATATCCTAACAACAAAAAGACACTAAGTACAGATCTGAGAGTACTCGAAGTTATTAACAGCTAGTTCAAAGCGACTAACAACTAATAAAAAGAATCAGGCATCTAAGACTAAATTATCAATCGAAGACATTATGAAAGACGTCATAAACAGTCAGAGAAAAACATGACCTTGTGCAATGCCAAGATACAGGTATCGACAGATTGTAGATCCATGAATGTGTATATGTATTTAACAATGATATTTAGTTTGCTTTTAATTTACTGATAAAAAAATCGATATTAATACCAATAAAACATTATTTAGTGATCTAATTACAGTGTTGAATAGGTGACCTTTTAGAATAAGTTTATTTAAAGGATCGATAAGTTTACCAGGATCGTTTCTAAATTTCCGATCACGGTGAACAACATCTCCGTAAAAATGAGGATGTGCTATCCCGTTTGAAATAAGTTTTTTTCAGGTACAACCATACTTCAAAATCAAATCTCTATATCTACATGATCTATGGAAGAATTTAGTTAAGGTTTTAAGTAATTTGTTGTAACGAAATTCCTGGCTTAATAATTTACCAGAAATACATAGATTACGTTCGTTAAAATCAAAAACGTCACAACAGACACGGGCATAGCGAACGAGTTGTGAAACATGAACATCGTAAGATGGTACCAAAGGAACATTACCATCGAAAAGGGAAAAAATAACAATAGGGAAAATAGGGAACGAAAAATCGTCCCTTTTGTCGTAAATTTTAGTGTGAAGTTTCCCGTGTAAAACCGAAATATCTAAATCTAGGAAAAGACAGTTATTACCGCTTAATTTGATTTATTAAAAGTAAGTTCCTTTTGGTAAATTTCGGCAGTATATTTAGAAAATTCTTGATTATTTAACGAAAAAATATCATCAAGATAACGGTAAGTGTTGTTGAATTTATCAATTAAATTTAAATTAGACGGGTCTTTACTGAGTTTGGTCATAAACTGTGGTTCATAACAGTACAAAAACAAGTCTGATATTAAAGGGGCGCAATTAGTGCCCATTGGAATACCTACAACCTGTCGATAAACTTTTTTGACGAAACGTACATAAATATTATCAAGTAGAAAATTAACAGCTTCAATCATCTTATCACACATCCAGTAAATATATCTAGCATATTTATCTTTCTCATAAGAGAAGGAGGCTTTAAATGAGACTGAGTAACACGAACCCTATTAAAATATCAGGGGTGAATTCATCTGGTCTGACAGATAAGCAGTTCACCGCCCTTCATATACATTATTGCACCTGTCGAGTTCCCAAATGAAGGACACATTCAGTGATAAGTCTCTTTCGACATTAATATTATTTTTGAGGAAAAGAGGACAGAAATATCATATAACCAGATGACTTGGATTTAAACAATCAATGTCCCCCTAATAAGACATGATAAACAGTCAACAAGACCCATGCTATATTGCAAGCTATTTTAAAGCCCGAGAAAATCATTGTGAAGCAATTAAAAGCGGTTGTATTAACTAATAACATTAACAAACAACACTTAAGAGATACGTTAACCAAACAAAGGTTCCTGGTATATTCAGAATGGGGAGGGGGTATACAACTATGGGATCGATGACCCATCTACAACAGAGATCTGACAGCATGATGGTACAAACTGTTGTAACAAGGGTTAAAAGACTTAACTCTAGGAACCAAAATACCTAACAAAATAAAAAAGACAAATTAACATACTAATAAATCAACAAATAGATAAACAAACAATATGTCCCAGACAGGGTATCAATCAATAAACGTATGTTGACATTTGTGCCATTTGTGAAAAGATAATTGACAATCTGTATGCGTAAATTTAAAACATTAGTTGTTCACCATAGTTCAAATCTCCTAAATAGATTAAGTTTTAATAAGACAAACATAAATAAGACACGAAAAGTGAGAGAATTGCATAAACTTCAAAAGAAGTGAGACCGGTTGCGTCGATTAGGTAAGCTATACATGCATCACCTTCCATTCGAATCCATACAAACATGATTTAGTCACAATGCCATAATCGCGAATAAGACACAATCGGTAAAATTATTGATCAGACGTATATTCTGATGGTATTTACACATATCAGATTTCGAACACATACCGCTGGTGAGTTGAGACAACACCATTTTGTGCTGTTTGTGCTGTAAATCTGTAAAAGCAATGTTTGTGAAATGAGATTAGCCTCATAAAGTCCGTATAGTCTCAGCATGGACGAGCGTAAAGTATCAATTGGGATACGTGTTTTTTACATACTTAGATATTAATATATTTGGCATGTTGCATCAATTAAGATTCTTAAGTTCCGACTTCTTTAGGCAAATTTTAATTGAATTGTCTATATAAAAATAACAAGATGTGGTATGATTGCCAATGAGACAACTCCCTACAAAAGACCAAATGACACAGAAATTAACAACTATAGGTTACCGTACGGTCTTCAACAATAAGTTGAATTATATGTTTGATATGTCTCTTTCGGTCAAAGACATAATAGAGGTAAAAAAACTCCAACTATATATGACATGTATGATGCATCCCTGGCTTTCAAATGTTTTTATTTGATCATTGCTGGTGAAGGTGAATTGATGGTACATTTGAACCTTTCAGTTAGTTTACCTTGATGGAATATATGTTTCACAAATGGCAAAATATTTGGTTCAGTTGTCGTTGGCACAAACTACAAATGTAGTCCTTTTTCCCGCGATTGTAAAACCACCGAATGAACACGTAATTACCAACAGCAATGCAATGGATGCCGAATATTGTTGCCGGAAAAAATAATAGATAAAAAACGAAGTCGGATACCCTATGATAATTATTTACTATGCACCAAAGAGGTATGTACTTAGTAGCAACATTTCAATTTTGAGCAAACAAAATGTATCGATTACTTTTGGTGACAATAATTTAGAAATAATAACAAAAACTGGTCATCTCAGAGTAAAAAAAAATGTTCCACCCATTTCAACGGTCCGCAGACTTCGGCCTACCATTGACGAAAGCTAGACACTTTGGGACCGAGACTAATTGGCAGCAGGACAATTTGGCCTACGAGAAAGACAGTTAAGTACCAAGACAAATCGGTACTTCATAGAGCTACATTTTTACATTCAACTGTTGAGCTTTCGGACCTTATTAGTATAACTAATTAATGTTTAGGGCCACAGTGGCCCAATACTGATGTAGATTCAATTTTCTTAAATTTAATACATATTTTGCATTTGAAATTTTTGTTAGGGTAGGTCAAAGTAAATGATTTGTGATTTGAAATCTTTTATTGAGTTTACTATGTTGTTATTTTAAAAAAAGGTGTTAATGGCCGATACATTTATCAGATACACGTGCAACGATGTGTAAGTTTATGTATAGTGGTAAATTAAATGTATGATGCTACTCATGAATCTTTAAGTAAATAACAAAATACATGTAACACATTTATAGTATTTATTTAATCGAACAATTCAATTCAAATAAAACAGCAAGTCGACACCAACATCACTAGATGGACCTACAGGTTAGAGGTTTAGCTAGCTTTAAAACCAGGTTTATTCCACCAATTTCTACATAAGAAAATGTCTGTCCCAAGTCAGGAATATGACAATTTCACGAATGTGACTTACCGAATTAGACTATTTACCGGATTTGTAATAACATAAGCAACACGACGGGTGCCACATGTGGATCAGGATCTGCTTACCCTTCCGGAGCACCTGAGATCATCCCCAGTTTTTGGAGGGGTTCGTGTTGCTTAGTCTTTAATTTTCTATGTTGTGTCATCTGTACTATTATTTGTCTGTTTGTCTTTTTATTTTTGGCCATGGCGTTGTCAGTTTGTTTTCGATCTATGAGTTTGACTGTCCCTCTGGTATCTTTCGTCCCTCTTTTGGTATCCATTTGTTTGATGTATTTGGGCTTTTGATTTTGCCATTTGATTAGGGACTTTCCGTTTTGAACTTTCCTCGGAGTTCGGTATTTTTGTGATTTCACCTTTTGCTTAGAAGAAGCAAGAAGCACCCATGAAAATTGAAATAAAGCACTGAGAACAAATCATATTTTACTAGTTTACTTTGTCATTTTGGTGGTTAAACATACTCACCGACAAATTATTTTATGAGTCTAGATGCAGCGATGATGCTGTTGCAGTTCTGGTCCCATATTGCAAATAGATAGCCCTGGGTCTGACTACCATGTGATGTCAACCTTCAACCATTATAATTGAAAAATTCAAACTTGATCTGTGTTTTATTGTAATACTAAAGCATTGTGTATAAGTTTCATAACATTTGGTTATAGCAAATTAAAATTAGAGAACGGAAACCAATTTTCGGACGTACGGATGTACGGACGGACAAGGGTAACACTTAATACCCCCTTCGCCTAGCGGCTGAGGCATACACATTTTACCTTTAATGTTATTATTAAACACTAATATTTCAGAAAATACATGAAATAAATGCATCATGTTTCACGTTAAAATATTGCATGTAAATGCCAAAATGGATACAAAATTCTGTGACATGACCCATTGCTTTTAACTCGCTCTAAAGATAAACATGAAATAAATGAGTTGGGTTTTAACGCCCATTTAAAAAATTATAACGTAATAAATGTGATGCTTCTAAAACGCATTTCGGGTTTACCTCATGAGGAAGGTACATAATATGTTCCAACAATTTTATATGTTTCTATCAATTATTTCAATATATCCGAAGACCTTCACAGAAACTCTCAATACCAAAATGGTGAAGGCGGTGCCAACTATAAATATTCGAATACTTGAGCGATATGTCCAAAAAGGACATCAACATGTTCTGACCAACAATCGACCTGTCTTTGTTTTTAAGTTTTAAATATTGTTTGTTTCTCTGAGAAGTAGCAATTACCATTAAAATAACGCATAAGTACTTGCTTTGAATCAAATACTTTTTAGTAGATATAAGAAGATGTGGTATGAGTGCCAATGAGACAACTCTCTCTTCCAAGTCACAATTTGTAAAAGTAAACCATTATAGGCCAAAGTACGGTCTTCAACACGGAGCCTTGGCTCACAGCAAGCTATAAAGGGCCCCAAAAAAATGACATGGGTAAAACCATTCAAACGGGAAAACCAACGGTCTAATCTATATAAAAAACGAGAAACGAGAAACACTTATAAACCACATCAACAAACGAAAACTACTGAATATCAGATTCCTGACTTAGGACAGGTGCAAACAAATGCAGCGGGTTTTTAAAGACCTTCTGCACTTTGGGAAATAACGTAACCCCGTGTACATGTACCACGCGTACGAGAGCACCAGCACATTTACTTGATAAACACATTCCTACCATGAAATTAAAAAGTTACTTTATGTAGTTTTTCATGTTCGGTGTTCGGCATCAAATGAAACAAAATCGACATCAAAGAGAATGAAATGTAGTGAATACAAACAGGTGAAATTGAAAAGAACATTATTCAAAAAGCGGGGATGTAGGATTTCACGATGAAAGAATTTAACTACAACAACAAACATATGGAAGTCGGAAGGAATATCGAAAATGCAATGGCCTCACATCAGTGTATTAATTCTTTGACTTTCTGAAAGTGTAGTCCTCTTTTTATCTGGACTGATCATAACTGTTCAATCCGGAGGGCGGGTATTTTATCAATATAGATCCCATCCGCATACGGCATGTCTTGGTTCAATATCTATACTATTTGGTTTTCCTAATTGGAAATATTAGCTTAGTATATTTTAGAACCGCTTTATCTCTGACGTTCTAGTGTTAATAACCCCTTTTTAAGACTCAATACAATCACCATACACATCATTCATTTAAAATCTTCCGGAAAAGAGTGGATTTATTCAAAATCTTGGGCAATTATACATTAATTGTTGTTTGATCGATTGATTTTTGTTTGTTTTAGGTCCAGTGGTAAATATATGATGCATTTTCAGGACGAGAACGAACTAATAAATAACAAAATCGGTAGGTCATGTAATAGCGAGTCGAACAGGACGGATGTAGAATGCCCCTGAACAATAAGTGTGTGTACATGTATATTTGATTGTTCTTTGACAGAAGTTCAGACTTGCAACAGGCTTCCTACGAACCCCTTAAAAGGTTGCTGCAAGGATGATCAACTGAAGAGACTGTGGCAGTCTTTCTACATGAAGCAACAGATTTAGCTGTCATTCTGATCGATGGTGACTGTAAATGCATACAGCCCGCACAACTAAACTTACGTTCAACTTTACACATCTACCTTTCAAATTAAAAAAAAGAGGGAGCTTGTGAATGGCACAATGAAGCTGCTAATACTGGTCCTCATACATGCAGTCTTTGTTGTTTGTTATTGTATAACATATTTGTTTTTCGTTTATTGTTGTGTTCATACATCAGCAGGCTGTTAACACATCAGAAAGAGAGAAAGATTCCAGTTGATGAAAAAATTTTAAAACGAAAACTGTTTTTTTTTTTCATTTTTACTTTGCAATTCATTATTAAAAACTTTGCAGATTAATCAGCAATTGAAACATAATCAGAGGCTTGTTATTTGGATGGGTACGTGGCTTTTACATATAGCTGATGTATATATACATTATGCTTTTTTCTCATTGTTCAATGTCTGACGGTAAATGTAGTTGTTTAAGTTCGCATCATTCGATCTCTGGTGAATAGTTGTCTCTATTTGGTAATCAAACTGCATCTCTTTATATTATTTCATTTCAATACGATATACATATAACATGATTTATTTTATAATAAAAGCTGTAGACATTTAGAACCCAATATGAATATTTAAGCGGATTCGCTACATGAAATATCAAATGATAAGTCATTTTGAAGTTTACGGTATTTTGTCCAAAATACAAATTAGTGTGTTGCACTTAATATTGCTAATTAACCATTAACTGAACACATGTAAAGGATAGTATTGTAATTTAAAACAAACGGAACGACTTACTAATGGTAGCTTATACAGTATAATGCTTTTGATCTAATAAGCAGCGACAGAAACAAATAAAAATCTTACATTCACATTGTTCGTGGTCAGCCTAATCTTATATTAAATTTTTGTTTGAAATTACCCCATAAAAATACTCAAAATAACAGGCTTATAATTTGGAAAGACAGACGCGCTATCGTTTAAGCAGACTCACAAGGTCATGTTTTTCTCTGACTGTTTATGACGTCTTTACACTAAATCCATTGGATGTTGGGTGTGTATGGAACGCCACAGCTGTCTTATGTGGAACTCTGATATTACTTTATGTTGTTTTATTATTACTTGATGATATTTTGTCTTGACTTAATATGGCTTTGACATTACGTAATGATGTTTTGATATAACTCAATATGGAATAGTCATTACTTAATGATATTTCTATATTACACGACATGGTTTCGTATTGACCTGATATGGTTTTGTCATTACTCGATGTGGTTTCACCATTATTTAATGTGGTTGTGTCATTAGTCAATGTGGTTTTAACATTACTTGATGTGAATGAGACTTAACGTTATGTAGTTGTTTCATTACATGATGTGGTTTTGTTATTTCGTAATGATGATTTGCCTATTCTTTATATGGTTTTAGAATTACGCAATGATATTTCAAAATTTGACAATTTTACACTACATGATGTGTTTGTTTCATTATTTGATGTGGTCCTGTCATTCTTTGATGTGGTTATCCCATTACTTGATGAGGTAAAATCACGTGACCAATTCGGAAAAAATATGTTCTATTTTTAAACAGATTTCAATATATCGTTTGTTTAATGTGCTTTGGATGGGTATCGCTATCCATTGAGTTAAAGTTCAAATTATAGTTCGAGTGGTTGTTCAGAGTAATTTGGTATGAAAAAGGGGAACGGCAGACAATAATAAGAAAAAAAGTATTAAAAAGTTTACAGTATTTCGGACATAATTGGGATATCCACAAACCACTTGGTCCTGTTGTTTTTATCCTAAGTTCTCAAACGGAAACAGTATTTTTGTAATAAATTTGTAAAATATTCCACGGAACCCTGTGTCTCGCCTGATATTGCTGCTGTAAGTGTAAAAGCGCCATGTTGATCGGCTGTACATTTTTCTATACATTTATCGGTAAAAACAAAATTAAAAAAAAAATGTTTTTCTGTAGATGTTTTTTTCTTGAAATTGAGGAATAACTCCTATTCAAGTTTTAAAACACTTCATGGACGTTTACAAATGTATCATGTCAAAACAGTTTAATTCGGTTTTATTTAACTAAAACAAAACTGTATGGTATTCAACAATGAGTAAAACCTTTACCCTATAGTAAGCTATAAAAGGTCCCGAAATGAAAAATGTAAAAATCTAGAAACCTAACGATCTATAGATAGATAGATAGATACTTTATTCTCTAAAAACTAAATACAAGTTTACAGAGAAACATACAATATAAATACAGATACAATAGTCGAGGTAAACAAATACAGTATGATATTCTATAAGTACAAAATTATGATGGCATATATGTTTAGTAACATGTATAATGAAAGGTTAAACTCAATAGAAATTTTAAAAAATGGAGATGTAGACGCCGACGCCACTATCGACGACGAAATATAGGTTTGTTGTGTCTCACTGCCGCTACATTGATGTCGCAGGCTCGACACAAATCAAAAGACTTGAATTTTATTGTTAACAAATGAAACACTTCAAATAAACTCACACTAAAGTTACAGGGAAACGGGGGGAGGGGGCTCGGACTCGGGCTCGGGATGCGACAAAGCATCAATACTATAAAATAAGAATTTTCCGATTTTTTTAGCGTCTTATACGAATATCAATCTTTTATTTGTAATCAATTTAAATCCCTGATCTACCTCGGACTAATTGAAAAATATTTTTTTTGAAATATCTGTTTCACATGTGACGACGGACATGTTCCAGTGGTCGTAACCATAATACCGTCATCTTTTCCTTGAATGTAAGCTACCAAATAAAACCAAATCACTGGGTTTGTACTTTCTCGAATAACACGACGGGTGCCTTTCTGGAGCATCCGAGATCACCCCGATGGATTTATATTACCCAGTCATACCGATCTATTGAAACAGCCAAATGAAACTGTTTTGTATGCCACCGCAACTGAAAGTTGGGGGGCATATTGTTTTACCCCTGTCCGTCCGTCCGTCCGTCCGTCTGTCCGTCCCATTATGGGTATATAACTATTCCGCATAACTCCTCCTACAGTTTGAATCCTAGGAAGTTTTCTCTTTACTGTCTGTTTGTACATATATTGAAGGTGTGCATGTGGTCAGGGTTTAATGTTTATTAATACTTGCTCTTTTGGGAGAGAGTTGAACTTTGTAATTTTTTGGGAAATTTACTTGCATAAGAAGAGCGTTTCCAGATAACCTCCTACAGTTTGAATGCTAGGAAGTTTTCACTCTGCTGGCTGTTTGTACATATATTGAAGGTGTGCATGTGGTCAGGGTTTTTATTTTTATTATCTTTTGCTCTTTTATGAGATAATTGAACTTTTTTTTGTCATTTTTGGGGTATAAGCGGTTAAATGAGTTGAGTGCGGGGACATCACTTTGTCTAGTTTACATTTTTTCTCGTGTTGTGCTGTTACGCCACGTGCACTTTCTTTATGTACATTTACCTTCCCCAAGTCAGCGACTCTTTTCACAAAAAATCTTACGATTAAAATTGATCGTAAGTTATACTGAAATGTGTATGACCTACGAGTATTTTTACTCTTAAGATTTTTTGTGAAAAGAGCCGCTGGAGCATGAAGTTCAATTGTTGTCGTTGTATAAATGTGTGTCATTTTATTTTTTTGTAGATTGTTTATTTATAAATAAGACCATTTGTTTTTTCGTTTGAATTTTTTGACATGGTGCATGGTGGCCTTTTGTAGCTGACTATACGGTGTGTTGAAGGCTGTACGGTTGCCTATATATGATTTCTTACATCCACTGCATTTAAACTCTGGTGGATAGTTGTCTCATTGTCAATCACACCACATCTAACTTTATTTCAACTTCTATGTTGCGTTTTGTATACTGTAACATTGTTTATCTTTTGTATGCATACCCCGGAGCCCTCTTTTCGGAAGCCCGAGCAAAAGTCCTTGTTCCGCGATAGAAAATTTAATTACGAACTCATATAAGATAGCTCGAATTTCAACTCAAAATCTTAATTAATCTAAATGAGACTTAAATTCGAATCTTACTCAAACTCTACCTCAAAAAGTGACTCAAATTTAATGTTGTAACTAGAACTCTACCTTTAAATATGACTCACACTCGAAGTCCAACTCGAAACTCAATGCTAACTAAAACTTTAATTCGAATAATGACTTGAATTCGAAATCGAAGACTAACTCAAAGTTTAACTTAAACAGTAACCCGAACTTTAATTTGAATTCTAATTCGATGGATGGCCACACTCATCCAAGGCACATACAACATGGAAATCTATCTAAAAATAGAACAGGTTTTTCCGAATTGGTCACGTGATTTTACCTCATCAAGTAATGGGATAACCACATCAAAGAATGACAGGACCACATCAAATAATGAAACAAACACATCATGTAGTGTAAAATCGTCAAATTTTGAAACATCATTACGTAATGTTAAAACCATATAAAGAATAGGCAAATCATCATTACAAAACAACAAAACCACATCATGTAATGAAACAACTACATAACGTTAAGTCACATTCACATCAAGTAATGTTAAAACCACATTGACTAATGACACAGCCACATTAAATAATGGTGAAACCACATCGAGTAATGACAAAACCATATTGAGTAATGACAAAACTATACCAAGTCAATACGAAACCATATCGTGTAATATCGAAATATCATTAAGTAATGACTATTCCATATTGAGTTATATCAAAACATCATTACGTAATGTCAAAACCATATTAAGTAAAGACAAAATATCATCAAGTAATAATAAAACAACATAAAGTAATATCAGAGTTCCACATAAGACAGCTGTGGCGTTCCATAGGTGTGTACGGATTGATAATTTAGTCTTAGATGCATGATTTTTTTTATTGGTTGTTAGTGGCTTTGAACTAGTTGTCAGTAACTGCGAGTACTCTCAGATCTGTACTTAGTGTCTTTTTGTTGTTTGGATGTACAAGTACCCGGCCACGTCCACTTGTATTTGTAGTATTTGTATTTTTATCCATCTGATGAGTTAAGCCTCTTTCAACAGATTTTTATAGTTCGTTCTTATGTTGTACTGTTACACCACTGTCCCAGGTTAGGGGGAGGGATGGGATCCCGCTAAACTGTTTAACCCCGCCACATTCTGTATGTATGTGCCTGTCCCTAGTCAGGAGCCTGTAATTCAGTGGTTGTCGTTTGTTTATGTGTTACATATTTGTTTTTCGTTCATTTTTTGTACATAAATTAGGCCGTTAGTTTTCTCGTTTGAATTGTTGTACATTGTCATTTCGGGTTTTTTTACAGCTGACTGTGCGGTATGGGCTTTGCTCATTGTTGAAGGCCGTACAGTGACCTATAGTTGTTAATTTCTGTGTCATTTGGTCTCTTGTGGAGAGTTGTCTCATTGGCAATCATACCACATCTTCTTTTTTATATCATCAGTGACGCTCGAATGAAAAAACAACCGCTGAAACAGTTAAGAATAAATTCATTTTGTAAAACGTGTGGTTCCTTTCTTTAATTTTCCTTTAAGGAAGTTAAAAATGAAAAGTCGGATATTTTACCTTTTTTCACAATGTAATAAAATGGTAATTCCAAATATAAAAAGAACACATGTTTATCTTTTGATCTTTGTATTTTTTTGAAACATTATATCAGATTTCAATTTTTTATTTAATTCCATTTGAAACTTTGTAACTGTTGTGACTGTATGCAAAACATTTATACGAACTTTGAAAACATAGCAGCTATAATATTCCAGGAAATACGACCGTGCATTGTTTAACTAACTTTTCTAATTATAATCAATTTCACTGCTTGTCCTTTTAGTGTTAAATGGACCTTTTGGACAAGGTGCATTAGGCAAATTGAGAGTAGCACATTGCTTTGGGGCAATTGTGGCAATTAGTTCTTTATAAAATTTCTCATGTTTGTTCTTGTTGTAATCGCTGCACTTATTCGGATTTCCGTTATACATACAATCATTTTGGTTTTTCTTGGAACAATCTCCTTTGCTCTTCTGATTTCCTCTGTTTGAAGAACTTGATGAAGCTTTTGTACATACTACTCGGAAGGGCATTGGACCGCCCCCGTGCCCACCCCCTTCATATCCATCACAGCTACAATTTGTTAGCGACAGATGCACTTTAACTTTTGCCGCTCTTCCTCCTCTCCAGAAACTTCTGCCCCTGCTAGCATCATTGGTATATAAAACGGATTGTCATTTTTTTTTAGAATCACGACATGCCGTCAAAATGTCAAATTCCGCTGTGAAAGGAGGTGCTATTATATTTAACTTAAGATTTTGAGTTTTTTGGAACGTTTGCGTCTTCTACAGTTTATTGGTTTTTAATCATATCATAAGAATTGGCTGCTGGAAAAAAAAAGTGGCTGCTATCTTGATTGGCTGCTACCAGTGGCTGCCAGCTTGAGTCTGGTGATTTGATTAGTAAATTTGGCTGTACCTGTAGAAAACTTATCAAAAACGGTATTTCATATCCAAAAATTTACGGTAATATTGTACTAAAAGCGCGGAAATCACTATGTGATCCATGTAAACTCATCGACCATTTACGCAAGCTTATTAGTAAAGGTTATCTTAATAATGTTGTAATAAGATCTTTGAATATTGTTTACATTGGCACTTGCATCGATTTTGTCATCAACAAATTAAAACATAACTAAATTTGTATTCTTTTCGAATGTTTTTTGGGATGTATAAATACACATCCAAGTTAAGTTGCTATATAGAGATTGCTTTATCTATATGTATAATATGATACATATCTATTATAAGGTTAAACCCTAACGATCCTACTGCCTATCAATGCTTTTATTGTGGCATTGCACAAGTCATGTCTTCTTTGACTGTCCATGGCGTTCAAACACCAAAATCCCTGAGATGTGTTTTAATTGATCGTATTCTGAACAACAAATTTATTAATTCTGTAAAAAATGTTTACTACCGTACTCACAACAAAAACATTATTATATTTAAATGTACCTGTGTTTGTTGTTTTATTTAACGCCATTTTGCCCCAGGTAAGAGTTGTCTTACTGCCAGTCTTCCTACATCGGATGTGACCTTGAGAGGTCATACCGGTGTTATGTTGCCGCAGAAATTTCTGCACACGTCCCTTGCACTTTTGACTGATAACCGAACGTATTTCGTATAAATACGCGGATTTTATCGAGTGCAAAATACAATATCTATCGCTTGTTATAAATTCATTTCTTCAATGAATACTCCTGAAAATATTTTAAATGATGTGAAAATTGTTTGTCGTGAGAAATATATATATCAGTATCAAATCATGAATACCGGAAATATGTGTAACGCATGCGGATGAATATCTCGCGGACGTTTAGCACTGACAAGGATGAAAATTTGCCTGTAAAGTTATTAAGATGATCTGCTATATATATATATATATATATATATATATATAACTGTTATACAAATATTAATATAATTCATAACAACAAACCAGCTTTATTATATTGATAACAAATGATTATATCACTACACTATAATAATTATTACGGTGAGGTTGAATTCCCTGTCTTTATTCATCATTCACACAGGAACTTGTCTCAAAATATATATATCTATGTACCTTAACCTAACTGTCAGGTATAGAGATACAATCTTTTTTCTGAAACAAGTGCCTGTGACCATCCACCAGAACTTGCTGTCATCCGATGTTCATTACTTCCTTTTTTTGATTGTTACTACCTGTAACGTTTATGTTATATAGGCACCTATGTTTTAATTTGTATTTATGTTGTGTCATAGATCAAACGTATTCGATCAGTGTATGTTTACTTTTTTTGTCTTCTTTGACTGTCCATGGCGTTCAAACACCAAAATCCCTGAGATGTGTTTTAATTGATCGTATTCTGAACAACAAATTTATTAATTTTGTAAAAAATGTTTACTACCGTACTCACAACAAAAACATTATTATATTTAAATGTACCTGTGTTTGTTGTTTTATTTAACGCCATTTTGTCCCAGGTAAGAGTTGTCTTACTGCCAGTCTTCCTACATCGGATGTGACCTTGAGAGGTCATACCGGTGTTATGTTGCCGCAGAAATTTCTGCACACGTCCCTTGCGCTTTTGACTGATAACCGAACGTATTTCGTATAAATACGCGGATTTTATCGAGTGCAAAATACAATATCTATCGCTTGTTATAAATTCATTTCTTCAATGAATACTCCTGAAAATATTTTAAATGATGTGAAAATTTTTTATCGTGAGAAATATATATATCAGTATCAAATCATGAATACCGGAAATATGTGTAACGCATGCGGATGAATATCTCGAGGACGTTTGGCACTGACAAGGATGAAAATTTGCCTGTAAAGTTATTAAGATGATCTGCTATATATATATATATATATAACTGTTATACAAATATTAATATAATTCATAACAACAAACCAGCTTTATTATATTGATAACAAATGATTATATCACTACACTATAATAATTATTACGGTGAGGTTGAATTCCCTGTCTTTATTCATCATTCACACAGGAACTTGTCTCAAAATATATATATATCTATGTACCTTAACCTAACTGCCAGGTATAGAGATACAATCTTTTTTCTGAAACAAGTGCCTGTGACCATCCACCAGAACTTGCTGTCATCCGATGTTCATTACTTCCTTTTTTTGATTGTTACTACCTGTAACGTTTATGTTATATAGGCACCTATGTTTTAATTTGTATTTATGTTGTGTCATAGATCAAACGTATTCGCTCAGTGTATGTTTACTTGTTTTTGTTTACATGTCTTCTTGATCGAGTAAAGCCATTCCAATTGATATTTTATAGTGTGCCTTTTTATGTTGTAATTTTACACTACTGTCTCGGGTTAGGGTGAAGGTTGACGCCTGTTAAAACGCTTAAACCCGCTGCATTTTTATGTACCTGTCATAAGTCAGGAGCCTATTATTCAGTGGCAGTCGTTTGTTGGTGTGGTTCATAGGTATTTCTTGTTTCTCGTTTTTTATATAGATTAGAACGTTTGTTTTCCCGTCTGTATTGTTTTACACTAGTCATTTTGGGGCCCTTTATAGCTTGCTGTTCGGATGGGTAAGGCTCTGTGTTGAAGGCCGTACTTTGACCTATAATTGTTAATTTTTTATACATTGTGACTTGGATGGAGATTTGTCTCATTGGCAATGATACCACATCTTCTTATTTATGATGTTATTTTGTGACACCTATGTCCAAGATTAAAGGAAGGGTTCAGCGCTTACATACATGCTTAACGCAGCCAAATTCTTTATGTGCAGATCCAAAGCCCATATTCCAGACGTGGTTGTCGGTTTTTGCACGCTTTCTTTTTTTTTCTTTTTGTAAAAAGAAACAAATCAGGACGATGTTTTTTCTCTTCGAAATGTCTGACATTTTGCCATACCTGGGCCTTTTATAATAGCTTACTAAGCGGTATGGGATTTGCTCCTTATCGATCTTAAGGTTGTCGGGTGAGCTGTGGCTGTTGCCATCCCTGTCCTTTTGTCTTTATGGATAGTTGTCTCGTTGTCATCATACCACATCTCCTTGTTTGTATAATTAATTTGCGAACGCTTTTTTGAAATGTAAAGATTTTTATTTTTCGTAAATGTAATAGTAAAAATCAGTTCGATGATTTTCTAATTCGAAATGTTTTACATTTTTTCATCTCTGAGTCTTTTATATCTTACTATGTGGTATATATTTCGCTCATCCTACAAGGCTGTAGGATGAGCTGTAATCCTTATCTCGTTATATTTATGGATGCTATTGTCTCATTGTCATCATACCACATCACCTGATGTTCAATATAACCTTGAGAACATGACTTTGAGTTTAAAAAAATAAATCTTTATTAATAATAACTGTATTATTTCATATTTTTGTAATCCTTTGATTACATTACATCTGTTAAAATTACAATTGTTAGAAACTTTTTCCTTCAATCATTTGTCTGGGCAGCAGAGGCCATCGTCTCTTGATTCAGAGGATGTGCAACTGTCACGTGGTATCTGTATAGCTGGGTCCGTCACATGACACACTTGGGGAATGTTACACTCCAATTCTTAAAAAAAAAGAATAACAGAATCATATACAGTACAGTGATATTTGATACTCCGATGTAACATTAAATTGACGATAATGTCTATCAGTAAAATAATGATTCATGTAATACAGTCTATTGATAAGAAACATTAGGGGAGGGTTTGGCGCTAGCAAACATGTTTAACTGTTTAACTTGCCACATTTTCTATATGCCTGTCTGCCGGAGCTTCTAATTCATAGATTGTCGTTTGTTGCTGTATATCATATTTGTTTTTCGTTTATTGTTTTGTTCAAAAGTCAAGCGGTTAGTTTTCTTGTTCGTATTGTTTAAGATTTGTCATTTCGGGGTCTTTTATAGCTTACTATGTGGTATGGGTTTTGCTCATAGTTGAAGGCCGTACGGTGACCTATAGATGTTGAATTCTACATTATTTGGTCTCTGGTGGAGAGTGTCTCATTGCAAGCATACCATCTTTTTATTTGTATAATGTATCAATCATACCCTCAATTTAATATGACAACTCGGACATTCGTTCTCATATATTCACTTGAAATTAGCATAACATACATTTAATTGAACAGTGAGTGGACTGACAATTGGATTAGCGACTTACTATACTTCTTATTGACATATGCATTTTATAGTTAACACGACTGTACAACTTATCCAGAATTTATAAGGGTTTCGAGGGTCTTCATTACTGTATTTTCTATAAATTGGAAGGCAATTTTCACCATTCTCTATTAACTTTGGGCAGATTCGAAATCACCAATATAAGCATGCAATTTATCAAGTACTTCCAACGAAATCTTGAGACTTTAAAAGTAATTAATTCTACTATTTTCAAAGGCCTTATTTGAACAATTTGTTACCAGGTTTTTGATTGTTTTACTTTGTTTTCTGATACTTGAATATAATTATTTATTTATTATTTATTGAGACGATTTTTTTTTCAATACATAAACATCCTGTAATATGAGCAATTGTATTCAACTTCTCCATTCACGACAAACATGTCTATGATGACTAGATGTTGTTTTATATAGCAAAAAACAATTAAAATCATTTTTTTTAACAAATGAAAACTGACCTGTTATGTTTTAAGTTGATATACTGAACATAATTCGTCGCTGAGCTTCCAAATGTTGTAAATTACTAATTTTTTAACAAAAAAAATATCTGACAAACAGGTTTTGACAATTTGGTCGAAATGCATGCTTCCAAAATGTCGTATGTGAACTTGAACATTTTTGTAAATGGCAGTGAAATAAAAACTTTGACATTTCTGGATTACCCAAAAACTTAATTATTTTCACAGAAATAAAGAAATGTACAAGTAATTGATTCCCAAAGCCATTATACAACAATTTTCAAGTTTACATACAACATTTTGGAAGCAAACTTTACAAACAACTGAGATTAGCAATTTTGTAACATGTCTTATTTCAAATGTTTTGATTGGTCTAACTGTATGCTATTTTGGAATATCGAAGATTTCCTTCCGCCAAGACGATTTGTGTCAAAAAGTAGTTTTAGCCGAAAAAGTCATATACGACATGTTGGAAGCCGAGCGACATGATACTAATTGCTCAAATACAACATATAGAAATAAAAGAAATACATTTTTTCGATTTTAAACATTTTTAAATCTCAACAGTACAGTTTTTTAAATCGAAAAAAAAAAATGTGGGTTGATATACATATATATTGATACATAGTTCAATGGCACATAAAGGTGAAGGCTGTGGTGAGCAATAGATGTAAAATATCATATTGATACGCATACAGGTAAACTAAAGGCAAACTACAAATATTCATTACATTGCCGTTCAATTGTATTCAGCCTTTTGCAAAGAATGTTGTTATACATTTGTTTCATGTAACTTATAATTATTAATCGTGTATGTGTACTCATCGCCCAAGTTAAACATTCTTTTGGCATTGATTTAACTCAAATCAGATTATGATTACGTTAGTATCCCCTACCGGGAGGTACTACCCCTAACATTTACCTGTAAAATGTTTGTAATATTTTCAAAAGCTATATGTCATGAATGTAGTGTTTAAATTATGGACCTATCGTATTCACCAATAATACAAACGTTAAAGAGGCAAATCCTTGTCAACTGAATACTGTAAACAGGGAAATTTTCGCGGCAGTTTTATTATCGCTATTTTCGCGGTAAGAATTGAAACGCGAAAAAAAAACAACCGCGAAAATTTCAAGGAAACTCTATTCTTAAGACGAGAACCATCCATGTACGTATATGACAAGGATATGTACAGGACCACTGTATTACACCAATTTTACAGACGACAAATCATAACTGTATTTCTAAATGAAAATAATGTTAGAAATCATGACTTTAACTCAAGTTAATTTTCTTAACATGGAAGAACTCTTAAGCAAGCGGTCATTACGGATATTGTTATGTAATCAAAGGTTGTTACAAATATGTAAATGACACCTGCCAGTCAGTTTTAAAAGTATTACCTCATTGAATCTGCTACACATATTAATCAGATCAAAAGATCGATTAATTAGCATTAATCCTGACAGCATTTAATTCACTCTTAATAAGTTTCTTTTCTGTTTATTGTGTATGTGTTTTTACAAGCAAACATATGACACAACTTTGAATCTCCTTTAACATTAATGAACCAAAAACAAAAGACTTCGCAATGATTTTATTACTTGATTGACGATACATGTGAAGCGGCTCACTTTTTAAATCATTTATGAAAATATTTATATAGACCACTGGGATATCGCGAATTCAAAACGGCGCCAATTTAGATTGTGTTAATAAATCGCGAAATAAAGACGGCGCGAAAATTTCCTGGTTTACAGTATATTAATTGACATCATTTTAGTCTATATACCTCGTGCCTTGAGAGTACCACACTCTTTATGGGACTTTATCTGATCTGTTGAAAGGCAGATTCCTAAACATGAATGACATATTTGCCACTCAATGTAAAACAAATAGCAATGCATCAATTAATATTGTATGAATTATATACCATCTGTTATCTTGAAAAGAAAATCATAAAATGATCCCCTTAAATATAGAATGAGACCATCGTTAACTAGATTTACCAACAAAATAATAAAACGTGTTACCCTCAGATTCGGCTGTAGAAACATATGTGGTTGGAAGTCATCACTTGCGACATGAACTTAAAACTATTTTTAACATCTTTCGAAGACTAAGGGCCCTGATTTGCGTTAAGACAGCGATGCCAAATACAGACATGTTTGACGTTAATTATACATGTTATAGTGGTGTAATCTTTGAATTTCCTTGAAGCATATATCAAATACAAATAATACATAGGAAGATGCTGCATAATTGACAATGGGACTACTCTCCATCAGAGACCAAATTGACGTAAAAGTTACAAACTACATGCTCCATACCGGCTTCGACAATGTGTGAAAACAATTACGAAAGGCAGTCTTTAAAAGGCCCCGTAATGGCAAATGTAGCACAATCAAACCAGAAAAACCAATTGCGTGCTTATTGTACACACAACAAACCAAATATGATAAACAACAACAAAAAACATCCACCGAGTTACAGGCTTCTAATTTTGGACAGGCACTTACAAAATTTGGCGGTGTTAACCATGTTTTTTTATGCTCCCAAACCTCTTTAAACCTGAACAATGGTGTAACAATACAACATATGAACAAACTATAAACATTGTGTTAAAAGGGCATTGCTCGCCAGGACGATATAAATAACAAAAAAAAATTCACAAAAGCACTTAAGACACGTAATACAGATCTGAGAGTACTCGCAGTTACTGAAACCTAGATCAAAGCCAAAACCATGAAATCAAAAATCCTGTAATTAAGACTAAAATATCAATCAGTACACATCCAACATCTAATGGATTGAGTGTAAAGACATCAATCATTAAAGAGGAATTAGATACGAACAATTAAAATACATGATGATTTGCATATGTTTTTAATACACGAAATGAATTAAAACAGATCTAGAAAACTTTTCATTATATGATTGCACGTGTTTGTCAGTGTATAAATATTTATATGTATGTTTATGTTTTCATCAGCTCAGAGGACCGTCGAAATTTTCGAGATCATTTCGATGGTTAATAAGATTTCGTTAAGTCTAAAATACAAACAAAATGCAGATACTTGTTAAAGAGTCCAAAATCAAAATTGGCTCAAATCGGTAAACATGAATTTACAGCCAATGCCCTTCAACAGTCAGATAAAAACATGATCTTGTACTAAGTCAAAATGTAGGTATCGACAAATTGTAAGACCATGCATTTTTATAGAGGTGTATAGCAATGATATTTGGTTGGGTTTTAACTCATTGATTTTAACATTAATATTCATACCGACAAAAACAATATTCAAAGATCTAATTACAGTGATAAATTTCTAACCTGTCATTCACATTCATTGCACCTTATTTCATGTTGATTGTAGGGTTTGTTGATCGTGCTACGTTGGTGCAGTATAAGGTATTCACCTGCTTATCTGCTTATGGTGAATGTCGTTTTATTCTAAATTTTTTGGTTGTGTGTTTGTGGATAGCTTTACCCTTTAATTTGTTTTTCATATTTGTTCTATGACTGTGGTAATCAATGTGTAGAAAAAAGAGGACGTAAATTTTGCAATCGATGAAAACAACAACTATTCCGCTAAAGTAGACTTACGAAATGTATGAATTAAATACACATGCGTTTAGGAAAACAAAAAATATTATTAATTTTGTGAAATTCAAGCCTGTTAGAATATTACATTTCTTTAAGAAAAACACAACAAACATGAACAGTATAATGAATTAATGAACTGATTATCCCAAAAGCAACAGCCAATTTATTACACTAAAACATACCCATTTTATGTTTTGACCTTCAGAGTTCAGAATTCCCGACAAGATTGTCATTTCACTTGGAAAACGTCAATTCAAATTCACTTTACGACATCCATGATTCAAATTTTAATATCGAGTGTACCCGACAGTGCTTGGATAACGGCCTAACCCTGTGTATCATCCCTCCAGTCAGTAGTCGGGTGTTTAGCTGTTGTAGCTGTCACCATTCCATGTGTAATACGGCTTCCAACATATGTAAGTTTTTTTAGAAGAGGTTGAACTGCCTGTAGACGGCAGACTAATTTTCCCAAAAAAAGATCTATCGGATTCAAAACTGGACTCATGGCAAGCCATTGAAGAGAAGTCACGACTTCATTTTGAAGGTAGGCGGTTACAGTCCTAATGTCATCCATAAACATATGTCGCCTGGACAATATCTATGTACGGTTTGGCAATGACAGTTATCGACAGGTTGAAGTATCCCTATGGGGACTTATTAGGCCTTTTATAAGCATATTTATTCCTGTATTATTATGAATCATAGTGTACGGGCCAACTCAGTAAGGTCCGTTTAAATTCCATTTAATTTAAAAATTAAAAAAAAAAATAACCGTCATCTTCCTGGTATGCGTGCCATGAATAATAATAGTTACCTTGATGTAATTATGAACGTACAGAACATTACATTTGAGTTGAAAATTCATACACCCCGAGGCGCATTCGTAAAATTCCGTACACCCCCGATAGCACCAAGATAATGATTTTATTTCTCATGATGCGTTCATTTACTTATTTTTTTGCCCTGCCATGCCATGGACGAGAAGACGCGACTTTATCTTGAAGGTAGGCGATTACGGCCCTTATGACATCCATAAACTTATGTCGTGCAGCTTATTGAGGGTTGTCAGAATAGGGAACAACAACTGGCTGAAGAACTTCTTTGATGTTTTAATCCCATGTTAGGTTTCTTTGAGTGGTCACCAAGTATAAGTTGCAATCATTAGAAATGAACCCCGTATCATTACAGAGCCTCCATTGTAACAGTTGGTTGGATGTTCTTTTGGGAATACGCCGTATTGTTCTGTTTCTAAACTCACAGCAGAAACCGGCTCTTTTCTGATTACTCGATCCTGCGCAAGGTCCTTAAGTTCCAACACCGTCGCGGTAAACACCATGCCAAACGCAATCATTAATGTCGATCGGATAACGTCTAAAAATTCTTCTTGACTTTAGTTCTGTTGATTTCAACTGGTTTCTTACTGTAATGGTTAATAGAGGTTTGGTATGTAGCCATTGTCTTTTTAGAAAATGACTAGTTGCAAATGGCATTCATCTAACCAGGCGATGCAGTTTTCTGTCTTTGCGCTCCGATGTTACGAGTGGTCTACTGGATATTGACAAATCTTTCACTGAGTTGGTTTGGGTGTATTTTCTCACAAGTCGCCAGATTACAGTATAATGATAACCCATATGACATCCAGTAGTTTTAATGCACATCCCTGTTGACCGCATTCCATATTAACAGAGAATGAATACATTTTGTCATAACGCCGGACCTAAATACCCAAATTTGACGCATGGACATAATGAATATTATGTAAGTAGAGGGTACCTTATCACATTGCATTCGCAATTCGATAAGGTACCCTTCTCCGTGTCTGAAAGGAAGTTTTAGTTTTCAATGAACGTAATCTTTGAATGAATGGTGAATTATTGAGTCAGATATTTTGTTATCACACATATTTTGAAACTTGTTCTAAATTCTTTCATAGAACGATACAATAAATATTTGATTTTACAGATTGGCTGTACCTGTAAAACCTTATTTCAAACGAAATAGCACATCCTATTTCAACACTACATCACCACGTGCAAACGTACGTGTGTCTCGTCTGACAATGACATTATGAAATAATTATCGTGTTATGTGTACATGTACTCTAAGACTTTACAAAATTATTATAATAAGAATCGATAACGCATATGATGAAATATTTACAGGTTTAATTCAAATATCAACCCCAACACTTATTTTTTAACATCAGCATCGAGTATCAACCGTTTCGTAACACGTCTTATGATTTATTGTTTAGTTAATTTAGATCTGTTCAGATCAAAGTGGCCGTTTCAGATCAAATTGGTTTCAAACGTCACCAGTTTCTGGGCAGGAAGTTTATGAACCAGGTTTATGTTAAAGAACGTCTTGTCCTTTTTTCTAAAAAAGTTTATGGGAAGATAGTATGACTTTGTTGATATTCCGTACCAACTTTACAAATAATACATGAAGATATTGAAATACTGAGGTACTGACATTGTTTATCATCTTAATTACGTGTTAAAGTGTTTTTTTATTTGTCTTTGTAAATTATTAACCTTTACTGTTTAGTTTATGTTTGGTAATATCCTTTTGGCGTGGCTCGGTACTTATGCATCCCGCCAATGTGTTGTTGTGCTGTGGTCATTTTTGTATTCTTGTCTTCATTTTTCATGTGCTATGTCTATATGCCATTTTGTTTGTCTTTGTTGACATATTTGTTTTTTTTTATATAGTGATTAAGATTATAACACAATGTTGACTGCTGTACCCCTTACTTATAATGTCTGTTTGTTTTGCTCACACATTGTTGTCAATATGATGGCATTTTATGCGGCTGTCATACAAGTGAAAGGTATACATGTGTAGCTAGCTAGAAAACCAGGTTTAATCCAACGTTTTCTACATAAGTAAATGCTTGTACCAAATCACTACAAATGTTACAATGAGCATAGATAATTGCATGATAGAATTATTTCGATTCTAGTAGGAAATATCTGAATGGAGAATGGGAGGGGGGGGTGTGAATTTGACAGTTGTTTTCCATTCGTTTGATGTACGTGTTTGAGCTTTTAATTTTGCTATTTGACAAGGGACTTTCCGATTTGAATTTTCATTCGAGTTCGGTATTTTTGTTATTTTACTTTATTAAGGTAAGCAACTACAACAGGGAGTGCAAGGATATGCATCCAAAATGAATGGCACTGTGCGATTTTAATGTTATCAATGAAAAAGTTGAGTAATTACAACATAGCGTATATATAATTTATTCATAATGTGCAGTATTGACCTACTCTCCTTTTCATAAAGATTGGTGACTTATATCTTGACGCTTTTTATATGTCTAGAGGACTGTACACAGTGCAGCCGGTGTTGTAACAATATCCCAATAGCATGAGTTTGAATCCCGGCGAGGGAAGAACAAAAAATTGTTCCGCAAATTTGTAGATTTAACATTGTTGTGCTGATATTTAGAGGTATTATATATATAGTAATTATGTATATATTCAGTCTAGGTGGCCGAGTGGTCTAGAGCACTGGACACAGTGCAGGCGGTGTTGTCGCGATATCTTAATAGCATAAGTTCGAATCCCGGTGAGGGTAGAACAAAAATTTACTTCCGTAAATTTGCAGATTTAACATTGTTGTGCTGATATTAAAGTAAATATGAATATAATATGTGTTTTCAGCCGTGTATCACCTTCACTGGTGATCCAATGAATGGATCTGTCGTAGAGTTGTCACTTGATTAGACGTACTTATTAAAATAATTATTTCTGTGACTGCATCTAACTATTCTTTACGATAGATAATTTAGCTAATCTGCAATCAATTCCATCTTCATGTCTAATATATCATGTAATGTGTTACAACTCTAGATTCTACTGACGAGGAAAGGTAACACTCGGCTACCGAAAGCTGCATGTTCAGGTCAGTCTAGGTGGCCGAGTGGTCTAGAGCGCTGGACACAGTGCAGGTGGTGTTATCTCGATATATCAATAGCATGCGTTCGAATCCCGGCGAGGGAAGAACAAAAATTTGCTTCCGCAAATTTGTATGTTGAACATTGTTGTACTGATATTTAGAGTACTTATATATATATATATCGAAATCCGGATATGGTGTACAAAAACCTTTGCACCTTTTGTTTGCGGTATACCATCTTTTCCGCACGTTTATTGTTTTTATTCTGTTTAGTATTAAATTTATAATTAAGATATATTTATTACATCGGTGATCCGTTTATTTGGCAATCGCCAATGGCAGTCAGCAAGGTTTAAGAACATTTTTTGTTCGACCTGTTAGTCAAATGCGTTTTGTTAAAATGTACTTTTTCACTTTTGTGGTCTTTTGGAAAATGTTGTTTGTGCTGTATTTAGACCCTACTAACAAGAAATTAATTTGCATGCACACGTATAAAAATTGCGGTTTTTATCCAACGCAATCAAAGGTTTGAACGTTGTTTTCAATTTAGACTTGTTTATATTTTTTCGTTTGGGCTTGTATTATATTTGCCCTCGGGTTTATATGATCCGTTCATCCTATTTTGACTCCTCAAAATTCAAGAGTCTATCCTAAATTGAGGTTAATTGTATAGCTTTCCAAATACTGTGTCGATTCCTAACATCACTGAAGAGACATTAATTTACGAAATCCGGATATGGTGTACAAAAACCTTTGCACCTTTTGTTTGCGGTATACCATCTTTTCCGGAAGTTTTTTGTTTTCTGTTTAGTATTAAGTTTATAATTAAGATCCATTTATTACATCGGTGAACCGTTTATTTGGCAATCGCAAATGGCAGTCAGCAGGGTTTAAGAACATTTTTTGTTCGACCTGTTAGTCAAATGCGTTTTGTTAAAATGTACTTTTTCACTTTTTTTTTGGTCTTTTGGAAAATGTTGTTTGTACTGTATTTTGACCCCTCTAACAAGAAAATTGTTTTGCATACACACGTATAAAAATTGCGGTTTTTATCCAACGCAATCATAGGTTTGAATGTTGTTTTCAATTTAGACTTGTTTATATTTTTTCGTTTGGGCTTGTATTATATTTGCCCTCGGGTTTATATAATCCGTTCATCCTATTTTGACTCCTCAAAATTCAAGAGTTTATCGTAAATTGAGGTAAATTGTATGGCTTTCCAAATACTGTTTCAATTCCTTACATCACTGAAGAGACATTAATTGTCGAAATCCGGATATGGTGTACAAAAACCTTTGCACATTTTGTTTGCGGTATACCATCTTTTCCGGAAGTTTATTGTTTTCTGTTTAGTATTAAGTTTATAATTAAGATCCATTTATTACATCGGTGATCCGTTTATTTGGCAATCGCCAATGGCAGTCAGCAGGGTTTAAGAACATTTTTTGTTCGACCTGTTAGTCAAATGCGTTTTGTTAAAATGTACTTTTTCATTTTTTTTTGGTCTTTTGGAAAATGTTGTTTGTACTGTATTTAGACCCCTCTAACAAGAAAATTGTTGCGCATGCACACGTATAAAAAATGCGGTTTTTATCCAACGCAATCATAGGTTTGAACGTTGTTTTCAATTTAGACTTGTGTGTATATATATATATATATATATATATATATATATATATACCGACAAAAGCCACATAAACTGTACTCCTCGGGGGTACAATTGGACATAAAGTGGACTCCTCAGTTAACTGTACAGTTGAGGTGAGCACCTTAACTTTTGGTATCTGTACAAAAAAAAGTATAAATATTAGCAATGTGAACTTAATGCCACACAAAAGATCGATATATTACGATCACATAACGGTCTTGATGGTCAAAAAATATTGAGGAATAAGAAAGATATTGCTTTCTGAAGTGACATACCCCCATTTTTCTATATATGTCACTTTGCACCAAATCGGTACAAACAGAGTTAAAGTGTACACTAACTTTAATCACGATTATTTATTGGTTTCCCCATATATATCTAATGAAATTTGCACTCAAATGATAGTTTAATATATCTTTTAATTTTTGATACCTCAAACAAGTATCGGAACTTATCCGTTAAGAAATTATTTGAGATATATAATCGATCCTGACATATACATGCCTGGTTTTCGATCAACTTGAAAAAGATATATACATCCGGGCATTTGAATGTTTATTTCGTTTGAAAACAAAATGGAGGATGTCCAAGCGATGACCTATATCATCATTTAGACGTCGGATAATGGTTTAAAATGATTGAAATACGTAAAATAATGTAAGTTTTTATTCATTTATATGAACAAATGTATTTAACAAACAAAAGTATGCCTGAAAGAAGAAACAACGATCGTCGTTAACAATGGCCTGACATCTGTATCCTACGACTTTTATATTCATTCTAGTTGATAATTCAGAGTTAGATAACTAAAATATATATATATTGTTCTTATTAATATTGATATTAGCCTGAATAGTTGCGCAACATTCTATAGAATGAGGGCGAATCGTGTTAATAAACAATTACAAAAAGGGGGGACACATGCGTATGATCAATCTGAAAATGCACATATTGAGACAAAATTGTTGTTTTTGTTTGTTTTTCATGTCCCATCTTCAATATGAAAACGCTTTTTTTTTGTTGAAAGACGTTTGTAAAATGTTTATTGTTAGTATTATTGGTAGGGTTTTTATATTAGGTGCTGGGTTCTTCGGATTTTGATTGATTCAAAGCTTATTAAAAAATCAACAAATCATAAGTTTCTAGGGTGATGTGAGATTATCTGGCTAACATCACTAAACATGAGATTTTTATTTTAAAGAATGTTTTTTTGTTTCCAATTTTTTTGGAAAGGTTAACTCAAACATTACTAAATATGTATTGCTTCATACACTGATACATGTACGAAACATGATTCTACATCCTGTTGATATAATGTTTATATTTTTAGTACCGACTATGATTAAATTTTTAAATGTAATAATAAATCAAAAAATATTCTTTATTTAAAGACTAATTGTCAGAATGCATGGTCCAGTTGCAACTGATTAATTGGGGATTTAACAAAAACTATATGTTGGCGGTTTCATTGTGTAGTTGTAACATTAATCTTTTCTACATGTATGTATTTAATATATTAAAATGCGAAATTAAAAAACATTTATTCAAACTCATTCACTATTCTTATATGACATTCTTATTTGGCTTTGTAAACAAAGCCATGTTCTAATTTGCACAAAATATGTTTGACACATGCGCACAAACCTACTGTTTACATTCTCATTACTGTCATTTTTATCCTAAAAACCATATATTTTTAGCTGCTTTTCTATGGAAAGACCTATTGTATTTGTTCTGATTATTATTTTTTTCTTCTTCTTCCGCCACATTTTGTCTTGCTGTTTATAGTGGTTTCACAAGATGTCGCTTAGATTTTTTGCATGTGATATTGAACAGTTATTGCGCTTTTGAAACTTACCTGTTTGACTGAACACATTTCATTGTAAGAGTTCTCTCCCCAAACACTTTTTCTTGAGTGCACATTATAGCTCCTTTGCAACCGTGAACGGTTACGACAAAATTATTTCACCAACTTGCTCGTTTTATCATAAGGATCTTCAGAATAATTTTGAATGAAGCTTTCCGGAGACTCCATATAATATATGAGAGTCATTTCCCCATCTGTATTTAAAATAATTGAAATGAATCTGTAACTGGAAACCATAAGTCATAGAGACCAAGGGTCTTTTGAATTGTGGTCCTTTGTCCAAAAAAAAGTAAATTAGGTCAAGGTCAAAGGTCAATGTCAGGTTATAAATTTTGATTTTGGCTTATCCTTGCTACTTTTCAGAAACCGCATTAGGTATGGACAAAAATTTTCTTCTAATTTTGTTAGTTGCGGCATGTCTTAAAATATATATTTTGGTTATAAAGGGTGCATTAACTTTTGATGGAAGTTTCCGTCCCTCTGATACTTAAAACTAGCTGTATTGGGATAGAACTCATTTCCCATATTATAGTGGAGACTTGGGGACATTTGATTTGAAGTCCCTGCTTTATGACCTTGAAATTTAATTCAAGGGCAAAGGTAAATTTGATGTTCTATATTTTGACCTTTACTCTCTATTGATATTTATACATGATAGAGCCATTGGGTCTTTAAAATTAGGTTGGTAGCCATATGACGTTGAAAATGTCAACCAGAAGTAACCTTTTTAAACCGAAAGTACCAACTTATTTAAAGAAAAGGGTTATAGAAACTATATATTTTTGGAATCAGTGTAAAGTTAGCTATTATTTGAAACCGGAAGTGACTTTGGTTAACCGGAATTGGCTTATTATCTCCCTTAGTTGAAGAAAATTGTACCTTAAACATTGTATTTTCAAAATCAGTGTGTGATAAGCTATCATTTAAGACCGGACATACTGTTTTTATCCAAATTTTCTTATCTTAAGTGAATTTGGGTGGAAAGGCCTTCAACTACCCCCCTGAACAATTAGTTTTTAAATGTATTATACATTGTTATTCAAACATTTTATATTAATTCTGCTTTTAGTTTTTAAACTTACATGTATCAAATATTTAAATGTAATGCGCATAATTCCTGTGGAGGAAATGGAAACAGCCAAACATTCATAAGGAATTTTCTTACGCTTCAACCTAATAAAATTCTGTATTAGTTCTGTTAGTAACTAACATGAGATAGTCTCAAAGTGATGTTAAAGCAACGTTTCAAGTTGAAACAAAAAACTAACGTTAAAGAAACCTTTCAGTTCACTTTATTTATTTACAATAAACTTATGTCAGTGTAATATTCATCAAATATCAGATATTAATACAAAAATTACAATGGAGTAGCATTTCTAATAAAGGATAAATAGTTACTGTTAATTTTCAACTTATGATAAAGGAACAATATGTAATTGTTTCCTACTTTTAAAAAATGATGTCAAATAATAGCTTATGACATCATATTAAATTATGGTTAGTCATTAAACTTTAACGGGAAATTTTTATATCGATATAATTTTAGATATATATTTTTTTTTAAATATTTTTAAAAAACTTTATTTAGTCGTTGAACTTGTCATATCTATTTTAAGTAATAATTTTATATAAATAAAAACATAATATTTTAATGTTACATTTGGGTAAGTCATGTAAGTCAACATTGCTTATAAGACATTATGATTATAATTTTACACTTATGTTATTAAAACATAAAAATTTTACGTTTCTTTGACATTTTAAACTAATACAATGTATGTGATGTGTTTAAGCATGGAATACTTTAAAAGTAAAAACTGCAGACCTTAAGCATGTTGAGCACATAATTTCTTCTTTTATAAGTCATAAAAACCTCCATGGCTGTATGTTGAAGGATTAAAAAAAAACACAACTTTTTATCAGAAAACAACCTAAGAACAAGGATCATGAGGATTGACATTTAGAAAGAAATGCATATTTATACAAGATGTATTATTCTTTAATAGAAATTGACAGAATGAGTTAGTTTGCCTGTGTTACTTCAAAATCCATTAACTTTGCTTTTTTTTTTTTTTTTTTTGCAAATCAAAATGCGGAAATATTTCATTGTGCATTTATACATTTAACTACTTGTAAAGGAATGCAATCATAGTTTCTTGTTTAAAAAATGATGTCACATTCCAGCGTGGGACATACATTTATAGAATGTGTAGTAATTAAACATTGAATTAGTATGTTGATTTTATTTAACATTAAATCATAAGTTTTTTTGTTAATTTTAATATTTGCTGACAGGAGTAAACAATTTTTAGATAAATGTAATTTAAGGTTGCTGATCTTAAATTGCATTCCGACAATTAAACTGATATGAAACAATCATGTTTTGTTACTGTTTAGTTTTCAACGTAATTGTAGCCATCATATTGGGGATCAGAATATTTTTTTGTTAAGAAAAATCCATTACCCCCACCTTTTTTTTTTTCCTTTGCAGTTAAATGGTCGTTCCCTTACACTATACATGTTAAGCAATAATTGATACTATCAAAATGTAGTTGGCTTTGAATTAGATTTTAGAAACCGCGACTAGTATCTTAGAATAAATGTTGGTGCTATACCCCCTTTCCGAATTTTTTTATAGCTATAACGCCCTGTCGTAATTTAAGATCGGTTCTGCTAGTCATCTTTTAGTACATTGTAATACCATTTGGAGTTATTTCCCTTTGGTCGAAATCAAAAATTGAATGACCGACATTTCATGATGGCCTTTCATGATTGGATCGAAGAAGATCGAATAGGAACAACATTGAATTTGTATATCTGCGAATTTAAACTGTAGACAATTTAACAGAAGACTAGGTGATCGTCTGAGTTATACATGTATTTTTAAGATGCAGGGGATGAACATTTCAAGATCTGTGATTCTGTCAGCTGTTTCAAAGTGTTTGTATATTTTCATAATGTCCACGTGGAGCTTTTTACACTTCAAAATATACTTGGAGTACTTACTAACCTGTGAATCTGGAAATTTTTTAATGTTTAGCATGACCTAGATAAATAGACAATATTTATTAGCACAAACACATTTACATTAAATGGTTATGGCACACAGTATTGAGACAATAAACTGACAATAATTAAATTAACTATAGTATAATTATAAATTAAAATCAAATGCATTTTAATTTATGTTTAGTCTTTAGAACATAAAAAAAACTTGACTGGGTTTTGCTGTGACTTTTTTCTTCCTCACTACATGTTATATTAGCGACAGGAACTGAGAAGGTACCAAAAATTATAAACAAGGAGGGGAAAGAAGTTTGGGAACTTCACATATATATATTTAACTATTGAAGCGAACTGTATTGTCATAGACTTCAGACATGTCAGATATCCCAAACCCAGAGGCGGGGTTTAGCTGGCCCCAAAACAAAAATGTGTACTAGTTCAGCAAAAATGGACGTCACACTTAACTCCAAAACATACACATGCCACATAAATGAACCAAAATTATAAAAACATAAAGACCAGAGGCTTCTGACTTGTGAAAGACACAAAAGAGTGGTGGGTTTAAACATGTTTTGTGAGATCTCAACCATGTTTCAACCCTCCCAATATACCAAAGAAGAATAAAAACAAACACACAGTAAAACTCACATTTTATACAACACACACAAAACATTCTTCATTTTCATTCAATTAAAACATTAGGCCAAAAAAAAATGTATGTCTGTTTAACGTTACATACTTTAAAAAAATAGGGTAGGTAGGTCGGTGTTCATGGTGTTTCCATTTTATTTTTTGTGACATGATTTTGAGTCATGCCGTTTCGACTTGTCGTGGTCCAAGTTGATCATGGGCCGAGTTTACCCGTATTTTTGATGATTGGATTATTTCCCTTGGAAAAAAATGGTGGCAAAGTGTTTATTTCATCACACGAGTTGCGAATTTCCTTAAAACAGTTGTCATATTCACGATTGTGAAAATTGGGATGTATCAGGCAATTGATTTATATCATTTGCAACACTAACTTCGCTTTTGACACGAGTTCAGTTTATTTTTCACTTTACGACGGAAATAAAATGACTTAGGGTCGGCCCTCAAAAGTAGGGTAGGTCGGGTAACCGTAAACAGACATATATTTTTTTTTGGCCTTAAACAAATGTTTCAATGTTTCATAAAAATTGCAGTCAAAGCTAGACTATGTTGGCACATTATTTAGTACCTTATTTATAGAAGCACTATAGAAAAAGAATACATAACGTGAGGGTACCCAAATTGCACCTTTTTTGACAGTTTTTTCACCTACATTTTTTTATGGTTCATAAGAAAGTTTCCATTCTGTGTTTAGTTTGTAGACCTATCCTTATTTACTTTATAGTTACACCAATTTAATTTTGAATCTATTTTGAATCATAGAAAAATAGGTTTGAACCGACCTATAAAAGATCAATGATTCTGTAACAAGGAGTACCCAAATTGCACCCATGGCTATGCTTAAATACGCATCCTTAAAAATCCAATAACAGATGTCTTATTTCTTCAAAAATTTAGAACTATTTGACATTAGTCCATGCTTACTATTCATTTTTCATCAAATGAATGCTTGGAAAATATTTTATTTGCTCATTTCTAAAAGAATACTTTTTGTGAACGTCGCATGGCGACGTTTGTAGATTTTACTTTTCCAGTTAATGCTTCATCTGTTGATACATACTGTGAACGTTTTGTGTATATTTACATATATATTTACTTATGTTGATGGACGTGTATAATGTTAAATCATAAAAATACAAATTGTTTTGTCTCAAAGAAAACTTGTTAGATTTCCGCTGCTATTGCAATCTAGATACTCCATGCAATTTGGGTACTGTGACGTTATATCCTGCCCTGATAATGACGTAAAAATAGATAATTCAAATTTCCTCCCCCTCCACTCTATAAAATTGAATGGTCATCCCCTTATCAAACTTTAAACTGTTTGAAAGATGTCTGTGTTCTAAAATGGTTTAGTAACTCATTTGATAATTTAGAATTAGCACAATTAAGCCATACCTTGCAGTTCTTAACTTCTTACTAAGAGCGTACATGTAGCTGCCAAATTCTGGTATTTCAAACAAGAACAAGAAATATTTTATGCCCCCATCACAAAATGTCGAGGGGCATATTAATTTACCCCTATCTATCCGTCCGGATAAGTATACATTTTTTGTCCGGCTATCTCCTCCTACAGGTTTGGAGGTACAACTTTAATATTTTTATACGACCGCAAAAAAATTTTTGGGATCAATAACTTAAGTTTAAGTGAATGGATCTCTATGGAGTTTTTTAAGAAGGTTCAATACCACAAAAGGAAGGTTGGGATTGATTTTGGGGATGATGGTCCCAACCGTTTAGGAATTAGGGGCCCAAAACAAGCATTTTTCTAGTTTCAGGATAATAACTTGTGTATAAGTATTTCGATTGCTCTGAAATTGTACCACAATGTTTAATACCACAAGTAGAAGGTTGGGATTCATTTTAGGGGTTATGGGGCCAACAGTTTAGGAATTAAGGGCCAAAAAGGGGCCAAAAACAAGCATTTTTCTAGTTTCCAGACAATAACTTGTGTGTAAGTGTATGGATCTCTCTGACATTGTACCACAAGGTTCCATATAACAAAGGGAAGGCGTTGATTGAGTTTGAGGTTAATTGCCCAAAACATGTAGGAATTAGGGGCCAAAAAAGGGCCAAAAACAAGCTTTTTTCTAGTTTCCAGACAATAACTTGTATTTCAGTGTATGGATCTCTCTGAAATTTTATTACAATGTTCCATACTACAAAGGAAAGGCTGGGATTGAGTATTGGGTTTATTGCTCCAAGGGGGGTTTCAAAAAGTTGGGGGGGGGATTTTTTTTTCCAATTTTTTTAAGGGATTCATATTTTTTTTTCAAAATTTTTCAAATTTCGAATTTTTGAAAATTTTCAAGAAGAAATCTTCAGTTGCACAGTATTGTAAGATTTGTAAGATCTTTGACCACATTTATTTTATGTCAGAAACCTATATTATGTCAAAAATTTGATCACAATCCAAATTCAGACAGTATCAAGCTTGAATATTGTTTCCAAATTTGCCCAAACTGTTCAGGGTTCGACCTCTGCGGTCGTATCAGGCTGCGCTCAGCGAAGCATTTTATTATAGGATGTTCATACACATAATGAAGGTGTGCACGAACACAGGATTTTTATTGTTTTCAAATATTCTGAAAATGACAGGTAGTTGGACTTTCTTTTTTTTTTTGGTACTAGCTGCAACAAACATGCATAAAGAGATCATGGTTTGTTCGCCTATCTCCTCCTACAGTTACATCATCATACATAGTGTTAAATTTATAATTTCCTATGGTCAGGTGGGGGCATCATTTGTGTCTTACAGAGGGCGTAACAATTTCAAGTTGTATGCCAACATCACTGTTTGTCAAATCTAAAATATGTGGAAATGTACTCATGCATATGGCAGAGCAGAAAAGGGGAGCATTGTTATTAGGTTTGCACTCTGTCCGTCTGTCTGTCTGTCCATCCATCAGTCCAGCAAATCAGTTTCCCACACTTGATTTCTTCATGCCTGAAGATATTGATTTGATCTTTGATGTTTTATCATAAGTTACGGATCAAGTTCAAATTTTGTTCTGGTCTGATGATTTTGTGCAGAGTTATGGTCCTTTGACTTATAAAATTCACTAAAATAATCAGTTTTCCACACTTTTTTTGCAAGTTTTGTAACCGTTATAAATAGAGAAAATCTGAAAGGAGCAAACATATTCAGAATAATGAGTTCTACCAATTGTCGATATATATGTCAAAACTGTAAGACAACTTCTTATAGGTGACTCGTGTTATTGCGCTTAAATGACAAATTTCACCATTTTTTTTCATTTTTATACGACGGTCGTATATTGGTATCACGTCATCATCGATGTCTTCGTCAGCAAAAGGAAGGTTGAGATTGATTTTGGGGGTTATGGTACCAACAGTTAAGGAAAAAGGGGCCAAAAACAAGCATTTTTCTAGTTTCTGGACAATAACTTGTGTGTTAGTGTATGGATCTCTCTGAAATTGTACCACAAGATTCCATATCACAAAGGGAAGGTTGGAATTGAGTTTGGGGGTAATTGCCTCAAATGTTGAGGAAAAACGGGCGAAAAACAAGCATTTTTCTAGTTTCTAGACAATAACTTGTGTGTAAGTATATGGATCTCTCTGAAATTGTATCACAAGGTTCCATATCACAAAGGGAAAGCTGGAATTGAGTTTGAGGTCAATTGCCCCAAACGTTTAGGAACTAGGGGCCAAAAAAGGGACCAAAAACAAGCATTTTTCTAGTTTCCCGACAATAACTTGTGTTCAAGTGTTTGGATCTCTCTGAAATTGTACTGCAAGGTACCATTCCACAAAGGGAAGGCAGAGATTGAGTTTAGAGGTAATTACTCAAAAGGGGGTTCAAAAATTGGGGGGGGATTTATTTTTCATAATTTTTTTGTTGTTTTTATTCTTAAAATTTTCCATTTTTCTATTGATTATTTCTGATTTATATATAAAAGCAAAAAATACTGATATGGCAAGAGATACACCAAACAGGATGTGTAAATTATTGTATTAGGTATTGTGCAATAGCAAGAAATCTTCAATTGCATAGTATTGCATCTTCAGTTGCATAGTATTGCGCAATAGCAAGAAATCTTCAATTGCACAGTATGGCACAATAGCAAGAAATCTTCAATTGCACAGTATTGCGCAATAGCAAAAAATCTTCAATTGCACAGTATTGCACAATAGCAAGAAATCTTCAATTGCACAGTATTGCACAATATTTTTAGCAAGAACTATCCAATTGCACAGTTTTGCGCAATAGCAAGAAATCTTCAATTGCACAGTATTGCGCAATAGCAAGAAATCATCAATTGCACAATAATGGGCAATAGCAAGAAAATTTCTTTTGCACAGTATTGCGCAATAGCACAGTATTGCACAATATCACAGTAAATATTAGATCTTTCACCACATTTATTTTGTGTCAGAAACCTATATTATGTCAAAAATTTGATCACAATCCAAATTCAGACAGTATCAAGCTTGAATATTGTGTCCAAACTTTCACCAACCGTTCAGGGTTCGACCTCTGCGGTCGTATCAGGATGGGCTCAGCGAAGCATTTTATTGCCATTTATCATGGAAACTATGATATTTAGAGGGAAGCATTTTTTTTTCTGTTATGCCTTATATGATTTAGATTATAATAGATAAATAAACACTTTAACTCACAAAATTAATCAGCAAGGCAAGATCTATTAAAAGTCAAATTTTGTCGATATAGTTAGTAGACTGTCACTCTTAATAGGATTGATTGCCCTTAAATGAGATTTTTTTACCCTCTTTTGTGTTTTTAGCAAAAACTAAAAAAGAAATAGAGAAACTAAACAGACTAAAAGATCAGTAATACAAGATCAACAAAATAGAGATTTTTGATGGAAGTCTATATTCTTGTCTACAATGTTAGAGAGTGTCCTTTGTTTGATATGCACATAGACCAAGGTGAGCTACACAGGCTCTTCAGAGCCTTTAGTTTTTATTTAAAGCACAAACATTAAGAATTTAACCTTTTTTCTTAACAATTTCTTAAATACACATGTTTGTATGGTTGACAGTCAAATACAACAAATAGATAAAAACATGAAAAACAAAGAAATGAATTACAGTATATTTTTTTTACCAGATTACCAGCCACTTCCAATAGTTTAATGAAGGAACACAGCGTTAACATTCATCATAGATTAGTGATTTTTTTATTTTCCCTATACCTTCAGCGGTCAAACACTTTACAGCAATCCCGAAGCGATTGAGAGTAGTACCTCTGGCCCAGGGAAGCCAGTCGAAATGGTACAGAATTACTAGTAAAATGTCGTCTATATTCATGATATTTGGAAATAAAGACGTTAATTGAACACAAAGTTTACACAGAACACAACTGATAATAATTTATTGTATATAATTCGTTCCACTGTGCAAGAGTGCTAACACATGATGTCAGAATAATTTTAACAAACATTTGAACAACAAAAACATTGCATTTTTATTTTATTTTAATAGCTTACTTCCATATATACTTACTTTCACTTTCTCTCTCAATTGCTATTTATAACATAAATCACCATAGCAACATTGTGACGTTTTAATTTTCGATTTTGTACATCAGCATGATTTTATGAATTGTTTTCTATCCTGAGGACGGTGGTCTAGCCATCGAAACATGTTGATCTCAATAAATTACTGGAGCATTCCTTAAAGTGTTGTTGTTATACATGTTATAGAACCTTCTACACTATTTTTTTGAATTGTATATAAGTTGTTTATAATGATGATTTTAATTTTTTCAACAGAGTGAGACTTGAAGTTTTGTGTATCAATGAAATGCAAATTCACTGGTTTGAGCATGGTGACAGTCAGCATTGTTGTAAAATCTGCTGCACTTTTCTCAATTCACTGGTATGCATAATACAGCAAAGTTCCATAGACGATTGGTGGATTAGCAGAACAGAAAATCATGCTGGAAATGAACATCATTAGCAAAAGGCTACAGCTACATGTACATGTACAGTAGATGCATTTTATTTTTGTTAAGTAAATGTCTCCGTTGGAATTTTGATTTCACAGCCATGTAACTCATATTAATAACTGGTGTATAAGTGAATGTTCCTCTGAAATTGTTCCAAACTTCAAAAGGAAGGTTATGATTGAATTGGGGGGCTATGGCCCAAACCATTTAGGAATAGGGGCAAAAACTAGGATTTTCATGTTTGGGGACAATAACTTGAGCAAAAGTCTACAGATCTTTAAGAAATTGTACCACAGCTTCCATACCAAAAAAGAAATGTTAGGATTGATTTTGAGGGTTGAATAAGTGCCGAAAAAAAACAATTGTTTTTTAACATTTCTTTAGCAATTTCAATGGGGTTTTGAATTTTTTATACGACTGCAAAAAAATTTTTGTGGTCGTATATTGGTATGACGTTGGCATCGTCGTTGTCGTTGTCAGAAGACATTTGGTTTTCGCACTATAACTTTAGTATAAGTTAATAGAAATCTATGAAATTTAAACACAAGGTTTATGACCACAAAAGGAAGGTTGGGATTGATTTTTGGAGGTTTGGTCCTGACAGTTTAGGAATTAGGGGCCAAAAAAGGGCCCAATAAGCATTTTTCTTGGTTTTCGCACAATAACTTTAGTATAAGTAAATAATTTAATTTTGGATGTAACGCGTCTTCTGATTGGCTGACGTTGTTTTGTTTATCAGCTTATAGACATAATTTTGTCATGTGACCGTGACGTCATCAACGTTTTTTCATGGTTTACTCAGGTTTAAAATGGAATTTAGAATTAAATTATAAGAAATGATATTAATATTTTTTCTGTCTATTCGAAATAACATAAAAAATGTGGTGCACACTTTAAAATAACCCGCTACGCGGGTTATTCAGTGTGCACCTCATTTTTTATGTTATTTCTTCATAGACAGAAAAAATATTACAGTCATTCCTTAAATAGAAATCTATGAAATTTTATCACAAGGTTTATGACCATAAAAGGAAGGTTGGGATTGATTTTGGGAGTTTTGGTTCCAACAGTTTAGGAATTGGGGGCCAAAAAAGGACCCAAATAAGCATTTTTCTTGGTTTTTGCACAATAACTTTAGTATAAGTAAATAGAAATTTATGAAATTTAAACACAAGGTTTATGACCACAAAAGGAAGGTTGGGATTGATTTTGGGAGTTTTGGTCCCAACAGTTTAGGAATTAGGGGCCAAAAGGGTCCAAAATTAAACTTTGTTTGATTTCATCAAAAATTGAATTATTGGGGTTCTTTGATATGCCGAATCTAACCTTGTATTTAGATTCTTAATTTTTGGTCCCGTTTTCAAATTGGTCTACATTAAGGTCCAAATGGTCCAAAATTAAACTTAGTTTGATTTTAACAAAAATTGAATTCTTGGGGTTCTTTGATATGCTGAATCTAAACATGTACTTAGATTTTTGATTATGGGCCCAGTTTTCAAGTTGGTCCAAATCATGGTCCAAAATTAAACTTTAAAATAAAATTGAGAATGGAAATGGGGAATGTGTCAAAGAGACAACAACCCGACCATAGAGCAGACAACAGCCGAAGGCCACCAATGGGTCTTCAATGCAGCGAGAAACTCCCGCACCCGGAGGCGTCCTTCAGCTGGCCCCTAAACAAATATGTATACTAGTTCAGTGATAATGGACGTCATACTAAACTCCAAATTATACACAGGAAACTAAAATTAAAAATGATACAAGACTAACAAAGGCCAGAGGCTCCTGACTTGGGACAGGCGCAAAAATGCGGCGGGGTTAAACAAGTTTTTTGAAATCTCAACCCTCCCCGTATACCTCTAGCCAATGTAGAAAAAACAAACGCACAACAGTTTGCACAGTAAAACTCAGTATAAGAGAAGTCCGAGTTCGATGTCAGAAAAGGAAACAAAAGAAAATAAACAAAATGACAATAATACATAAATAACAACAGACTACTAGCAGTTACTGACATGCCAGCTCCAGACCTCAATTAAACTGATTGAAAGATTATGTCTTCATCATATGAATATCAGGCACAATCCCTCCTGTTAGGGGTTTAGTATTATACCGTCATAAAATATATGAGAAGAACATAACCCGTGTCATGCCAACAACTGGTTTTAGAATAAATGTGTTTAATTCCGATGCAAAGACCCTATAAGTGAATCAATATTAAAGCCAAAATATGCAATCTTTAATGACCTGACAACAGTATCGTAACTATATCCCTTCTTAATAAGTCTGTTTAAAGGTTTTGTTAGCTTTTGAGGTGAATACTGACATTTTTGTGCTTTGTAAAGAATATTACCATAAAAGATAGGATGTGAAATACCCGAACATATAAGATGTCTGCATGTTGAGTTATATTTACGAATGATGTCCTTATACTGATGATAAAATTTAGTAAATGTTTTGACTAGTTTATGATATCGAAAACCCTGGTGTAATAATTTTTCAGTAATACATAAATTTCTCTCGCTAAAATCTAATACATTGTTACATACACGATTTGTTTGATTTCGACAAAAATTGAATATATGGGGTTCTTCGATATGCTGAATCTAACCATGTATTTAGATTTTTGATATTTGGGCCCGGTTATCATATTGGTCCACATTGAGGTCTAAAGGGTCCAAAATTGAACTTTATATGATTTCATCAAAAATTGAATTCTTGGGGTTCTTTGATATGCTGAATCTAACCATGTATTTAGATTTTGGATATTGGAACATAATAGGTAAATGTCCAATTTAAAAATTTTAAGTTTTTAAGTTTAAGTTCTTAGACCACATTCATTATGTGTCAGAAACCTATGTTGTGTCAACTATTTAATCACAATCCAAATTCAGAGCTGTATCAAGCTTGAATGTTGTGTCCATACTTGCCCCAACTGTTCAGGGTTTGACCTCTGCAGTCGTATAAAGCTGTGCCCTGCGGAGCATCTGGTTGGGATATTTAATATGCTGAATCTAACCATGTTGTTAGATTTTGGATTTTTAAGCCCCACCTACGATAGTAGAGGGGCATTATGTTTCTGGTCTGTGTTCGTTCGACCGTCTGTCCCGCTTCTGGTCAAAAGTTTTTGGTCAAGGTAGTTTTTGATGAAGTTGAATTCCAATCAACTTGAAACTTAGGACACATGTTCTCTATGATATGATCTTTCTAAATCAATGCCAAATTAAAATTTTGACCCAAATTTCACAGTCCACTGAACATAGAAAATCATAGTGTGAAGTCCAGGTTAAATTTTTTGGTCAAGGTAGTTTCTGTTGTAGTTGAAGTCCAACCAACTTGAAACTTAGTACACATGTTCCCTGTGATATGATCTTTCTAATTTAAATGCCAAATCAAAGTTTTGACCCTAATTTCACGGTCCACTGAACATGAAAAGTGATAGTGTCCATGTACTATAGACACATTCTTGTTTACCTTTAAATTGGTCCACAGGGTCCATATTAAACTTTGTTCTATTTTATTAACAAAAATTGATTTTATGGAGTTCCTTGGTATACTGAATCTAACTGTGCAGTCATATATTGAAATTTTAGCCCCATTATCAGATAGGTCCAAATTAATTTATACATTTACTTTTGACCTTAAATATTTATCCCTAATAATTTTATTAAATATGTACCGGTATTTGCATTCAGGTATCGCAGATCAAATTTATTTGTTCATAGTGTTTTAATTTACAGTTTTTGATTGAGTTAAGCCTTCCAATTGATATTTTATCGTGTGTTTTTCTATGTTGTGATGTTATACTATTGTTTCAGAAAAAGGGAGAAGGTTTGGTACCATTAAAACGTTTAATCCCGCTGCAAATGTTTGCACCTGTCCTAAGTCAGAAATCTGATGTACAGTAGTTGTCGTTTGTTTATGTAATTTATACGTGTTTCTCGTTTTTTTATATAGATTAGACCATTGGTTTTCCCTTTTGAATGGTTTTACACTAGTAATTTTGGGGCCCTTTATAGCTTGTTGTTCGGTGTGAGCCAAGGCTCTGTGTTGAAGGCTGTACCTTGACCTATAATGGTTTACTTTTATAATTTGTTATTTGGATGGAGAGTTGTCTCATTGGCACTCATACCACATCTTCCTATATCTATGTATTTGCATTTTTTGTCGAGCCTGCGACTTTTGTCGTAAAAGCGAGACATAGCGATCCTACATTCTGTTGTCCACCATTATTCACTCTATTGTTAAAGTTTTTATACGACCGCAAACAAATTTTTGGGATCGTATAATGGTATGTCGTTGTCCGAAGACACATTTGGTATCCGGACAATAACTTTAGTTTAAGTGAATGGATCTTTATGAAATTTAATAGGAAGGTTCAATACCACGTAAGGAAAGTTGGGATTGATTTTGGGGATGACGGTCCCAACTGTTTATGAATTAGGGGCTCAAAACAAGCATTTTTTCTACTTGCAGGATAATAACTTGTGTATAAGTATTTCAATTGCTCTTAAATTGTACCACAATGTTTAATACCACAAGTAGAAGGTTTGGATTCATTCTGGGGGTTATGGTGGCAACAGTGTAGAATTTAAGGGCCAAAAACAAGCGTTTTTGTAGTTTCTGGACAATTCCTTGTGTGTAAGTGTATGGATCTCTCTGACATTGTACCACAAGGTTCCATATCACAAAAGGAAGGCAGGGATTGATTTTGGGGGTAATTGCCCAATTCATGCAGGAATAGGGGGCCAAAAAAGGGCCAAAAACAACCATTTTTCTAGTTTCTAGACAATAACTTGTGTTTAAGTGTATGGATCACTCTGAAATTGTACAACAAGGTTCTGTACTAAGAAGGAAAGGCTGGGATTGAGTGTTGGGGTAATTGCTCTAAGGGGGAATTCAAAAAGTTTGGGGGGTTCCAATTTTTTTAAGGGGTTAAAAAAAAATTTCAAAATTTTTCAAATTTCAAACTTTTGAAAGGTTTCAAGAAGAAATCTTTATTTGCACAGTATTGCGCAATAGATTTGTAAGATCTTGACATTTATTTTTGTGTCAGAAACCTATACTGTGTCAAAAATTTGATCATAATCCATAATTTAGACAGTATCAAGCTTGAATATTGTGTCCAAATTTGCCCCAACTGTTAAGGGTTCAACCTCTGCGGTCGTATGGGGCTGCGCTCAGCGAAGCATTTTATTGAAATTTTAATAACTTTCTTAAACTATCCTGGAACTCTTCCAAACTTGGTCGGAAGCTTGTTTAAGATCATAAGATAGTATCCAGAGGTAAAAGATTGTTAAAAAAATCCTGTTTATCCGTATTTTATTTATAAATGGTCTTTGTTTTTCTGCCAGCAAACATCACATTCACTCTGTGGTTAAAGTTTTGAATTTTTAATATTTTTTATGCCCCACTTATGGATATTATGTTTTCTGGTCTGTGCGTCCGTTCGTTCGTCCGTCTGTCCGTCCGTCCGTCCGTCCGTTAGTCCCACTTCAGGTTAAAGTTTTTGGTCGAGGTAGTTTTTGACGAAGTTGAAGTCCAATCATCTTTAAACTTAGTGCACATGTTCCCTATGATATGATCTTTCTAATCTTAATGTCAAATTAGAGATTTTCCCCCATTTTCACGGTCCACTGATCACAGAAAATGATAGTGCGGATGGGGCATCCGTGTACTGGGGACACATTCTTGTTTTTAAATATCTTGGATTTCTACCAAACTTGGATAGAAACTTGGATATTATCATAAGAATGTATCCAGAAGTAAATTTTGTACAAAAAAAATCCTGTTTATCAGTATTAAAATTACTTATTTTTCTGCCAGTTAACAAATACATTCACTCTGGGGTTAAAGTTTTAATTTTTTTTATAAATTTCTTAAACTATCATGGATTTGTACCAAACTTGAACAGAAGCTTAAATATCTATGATCAAAAGCTAGTCTCCAGAACTTCACCATCACCAGAACAGATAATTTTGTCACAAATTCTATTTTTTGTCTATAATATTTGTCCATTGTAACGGTTTAACTTAATATGCACATAGACCAAGGTGTAGACACAGGCTCTTTAGAGCCTGTTATTTTATTTTTTGAAGTTTTTGAAAACACTTTAAACTATAATAGATATAAAGAGTGAAACAGTACCACAGCACTTGTTTATCACAGTCAGAATCAGTCCTCATAGCCGAAATTGTCAACTGACTCATTGTAGAAGTTATTTCCCATGAATGGTGATTTTTATCCATATTTTGCATTTTTGTTAAAAGGATAATCGTTGGAGGAACATTTTTTATTAAAAGCAAAAAAAAATCAATCAATAGAATCTACATTTGAGTCAACATGCCCAAATTGTCACACTAGTATTTATGTCTGTCTGTCTTTCTGTCTGTCTGTCAACTGTGAAAATGATCAACAATACTGTTACAAAATAACTGATTTACAAATAAGCAAACTTGAATGATTGCAATAAAGGAAAATATAAATATTAAAATGGCATTTATTTTACTAGGCAATCCAGGCTCCTGTGAGCGTCTTGTTTAATGAAGTTGACCTACTGCTAAATCAAAAGACGAGTGAGTGCCATAATCAAATGTTTGTTCATTTTTACAGCAATGTTTGGTGGGGTTTTTGCATTTCTTTTGGTAAACCTGAAAAATAATGCAAACGTATCAAACCTGTTATATTTTAAGATATATAGAAAAGAAAAAAAAGCACAGAATCGTTCATGACACTTGGAATATCAACAAGATACTTTTTGTTTATCTTCAAACATATATTTCCTGATTTGTGTTAATTTTAACCTACGATAGTAGAGGGGCATTACGTTTTCTGGTTTGTGCATCCCAGGGGCGTAGCTACCTTCTTAATGAAATGGAATCAAAAACTAAAGGGCGAGGGGTCTGGGGGTCGCCTAAGGCCCCAGTACCCTGATAGGGGGCCAGAGTCGACTCAAAGAAGATCCGCATATATAGCGTTTGAAAACAATCACAACCATATTAAAAGTTGTACATTTTTGTGGGTTTTTTTTGTTAAATATTTGTGTAATTTCGAGTCGAATGAAGACTAAACATTGTCGTTTGCAATTTTTTGTACGCCGTGAGAGCTTTTAAAATCACGGAGATTTGTTCCATATGCTAGTATTTGTATTGAGCAAAGTAGATGTATAAAAAACAAACAATAAACATAAACACAATACTATATGTGGAGTTTCTGTTAGAATAAACATCTTTGGATACCAAATACTTGTTGGACACATTCTCCAATATTTTGCTGAACATATGTATTTAGATGTTTAAAAATTCTGTTGGTAAACTCTACAAGAGAGAGATAGGAATTTCTAATTTTACGCAGTTAGGAATTCTCGAAGTTGAAATTAATGAACTTTTTCAGAGGGAATGGTACTTTGATCACGATCTTTTCATGATCTGCATTTGTTCATTATCCAGATAATTAACAAATACATGTGCATTCGACCAGTTGTATGGCAATATCTAGATGATAACAGTGAAGATACATGTATTGAAAGTTTGGTGTTTCTTTCGAACAAGAATCAGCAGTTTATTGTCCGACTCGGACAGACAATTTATTATAAAATTGAATGACCAAAAAATAGTCCAGTAAAACGAGTTAGAATTAACAATTTATTTAAATGCTTTTACAATCAACTATTCGTTTAGCCGGCCCATATAGAAACGACTTCGAATTATAGAATCTATATACAAGATGTTTTTTTTGTAAAATAAATAAAAAACGTAATACATGTACTGGAAAATGTGTACTTTCTTTGTAATAACAGCAGTTCCAACTTCTCATCTACTAGTATACAGAAACTATTGATTGATCGAATGGTTATTAATGTCCAGTAGCTAATATTACATGCACACAAGGACAAGAATATGTTGACGTGTTGTTGAAATGAAATATTCGTGTTGTCAAGACCTACATACTTGGTCAATTTTGAACTAGTTCACAAGGTAACAGTCATTATTCCCGGATCGATACGAGTTGAAGAGTCTTCGTTCTAGTAAGATGTGTGCTTTGGGGCGAAGCGGAAAATAATAATTTTCAATTTTTTTTTGTTAACCCTAAAGGGATTATGTTAGTTTTTTTTTTTCACTCATGGCGAGTATACGTTATGTTGGTGGTACCGACAACTATGTAGCTGGTTTTTCTAAACAATGTCCGTAATATAAAAAGTTCCGCCATGTTTACACCAGTTGTATGTATTTATCGTACACATACATGTCTTACAGGATTAAAAATTTCATTGCATATGCATTCCTCTTGCTTTTATTCTTTGTGTAGTTTTTAAAATGCAGCCAAGGCTCCGTGTTGAAGACCGTACTTTTGACCTATAATGGTTTACTTTTAAAAAATTTTGACTTGGATGGAGAGTTGTCTCATTGGCATTCATACCACATCTTCTTATATCTATATACATAGACAGACTAATTCCTATAAGTTAACTTTGTTCCCCCTCTCTCTTTCTCTCTGGTTTTTGTTGTTGGTGAAAACGACGTGGATGCACGTGCTGTCATGCCTCCGGGTAGCTACGCCCCTGCGATCCGTCCGTCCGTCTGTCCCGCTTCAGGTTAAAGTTTTTGGTCAAGGTAGTTTTTGATGAAGTTGAAGTCCAATCAACTTGAAACTTAGTACACATGTTCCCTATGATATGATCTTTCTAATTTTAATATCAAACCAGAGTTTTTACCACAATTTCACGGTCCAATGAACATAGAAAATGATAGTGCGAGTGGGGCATTCGTGTACTGGGGACACATTCTTGTTTTGTTATAATTCATAATATAGAGGAGGGGGGACAAAGGGTGCTCGTTCTCAAATCCCGCTTTTTTTTTACAATGTTCTCCTGTCTCATTTGTTCCCTTCTGTTACTTAGATCCTAATTTTTTATACACTATATCCTGCCAAATCACCATTTTTCAAGTTCCGCATCTTATCCGACATCACCATTTTTTTTAACACCCTATATCCCTCATTCCAAAAATGTGTCTCATATCATTTTTCGTTTTAATACAAAATAATAAGAGTATTACAAAATTTGGAAAAAAATCATAAAGAAAGCAACACCATGAAACAAAAATGAAAGTTAAAGGTCAACAGTGTTCATCAATATAGCATACATGTTTACTGTTGAAAGACACTCGAGTAAAATATGATTGTTATTCGGGCCAGGGGTTCGGGCGTAGCAGGGGATATGGAAGATCCATAAAAAAATATTTTCCGGACCATATTACTGAGTACTTGAATCATACGTATGTTCATGGCTATATGCGAATACTATTATATTCCGACATACTTTTCATTTAATGCACGTGTTTTTGCTCCTTTATATACGATTTTATTGTTATTGTTATTTGAATATTTATGAAAAAACAAATCTAAATAGCAATATAATTTTGGAAAAAAAGAAATGATCAAAGTTCCTATGTGTTCACCAGCTGGGATAACTTCTCAGTAAATAGTTCATTAATATATTTCTTAGAAGTTAATTTCAAAGTCGACATAGTATAGCCATTTAAGAATTATTTCTATATATTATAAAAAATTTTATACTTGTAAGTAAAGTTCACTTTAATTCCTTTATCATGTAGTACTGATAACCTTATGATTGAATAAGTCAAAATTTCATTTTAGACAATTTTAATTACGGGATTGCTTTTGACCATTCATCATCAGTAAATTACTCGGACCATTCGAGTATATAAGCTTATAGTCATGACCATACGCGTCTGGTCCAAATACTCATATGGGCCGGAACATATACATACCAGGACACTCGTGAAGTATTATACGATTGTTATTCGGACTTTACAGGGGATATGGGCTTATGCAAATTCTTTCTAACCAGGCGCAATTCAGCTGTTTTTAGAAGTGGGGTTTCAACCCCCGGAACACCATGCATGAAACGTTATTAATTAAAAGATTTATATCGAAAAAGGAGGGGGTTCCAACCCTCGGAAAATCAGCCCGTGTTCCACAAATGCTAATTATAGTCTTCATTGCAGCCTATGTCTTTTGACTTCTAGTTCCCCGTAAGAAAAATGTGAGGACTTATTTTTATAAAAATGGTTTCTCCAACGTAAGCGGTTTCCTCTTTGCGAAATGACAGAAAAACTGCATGACAGTATCATGCATGTTATTACTTTGTTTGGAGAAAAAATACATTCACATACACTGGTTATTATATAGATATAGGAAGATGTGGTATGAGTGCCAATGAGACAACTCTCCATCCAAGTCACAATTATTAACAGTAAACAATTATAAGTCAAGGTACGGTCTTCAACACGGAGCCTAGGCTCACACCGAACAGCAAGCTATAAAAGGCCCCAAAAATTACTAGTGTAAAACCATCCAAACGGGAAAACCAACGGTCTAATCTATATAAAAAACAAGAAACGAGAAACACTTATGAACCACATAAACAGACAACTACTGAACATCAGATTCCTGACTTAGGACAGGCGTTATTTCTGACTTAGGACAGTATGTCTTTTTTAATCAACCCATAAACCATATCAAATACCCAGTATACGTCCTTAGTACCTCTTTATTGTATTTTTTTTTATGTTATTCTGATAATTGAGAAAGGGATAATAAAAAAAAACAAATACAAGTTAACAATTTTCATTCGTACATTCGTTCATGTGCCTACTCCGGGTTTTGATATGAAGTACTTAGTCAGTGATTGAGAATCAATTTTTAGTAGCAGAGTGCTTGTTCAATTCATCAACAACAAAAAATAGACTCGAGATAATTTTAGTCCGACATAATGATTGACAAAAAGATCTTAGTTATCTTATCGGATTTCAGAAGTAAAAGCTTGTTTGATTTTCAACGAACCGGCGATAAGTCGATTATTTTTATAATAAAAAAAAGAACCGTAGAATTATACTCATTAGATCGATAAAAAGCAGAATAAATCTAAAATGGTTGAATAATTTGCATTATGTCCAGTGCCAAGTATTTCACGTATGATCAGGACGAAAACAAATTAACAATGAATACGATAATATAGATCTGCATTGAAGGCCGGGAAAAAATTAGCATTATAACTGGGTACCTACCCCGGGTAATTACGGACCATCAAACAGTTGTTTCAGAGGTTCTTCAAAATACAAAAAATTGTATGGCACTCTCATCATGAGGCATCAGATTTCACGTCTCATTTCTGAATTTAAACATCACACACATTCAAAAGGACGACCCGCACTAGCAATGGTTTGATTGTCGGGAGAAAACGGAAATTATCATTGGGGTTTAAATTTATTGACGAACAACATATACAAAAATCGAATCTATAGCATGCAGCCATATGCGATCATGTTTTTTTCAATTGACACGGTAGGTAAAAAGGCAGCAAAAAATGTCAATATTTACGTCTTCGTTCATAGCAGGCTCTATGGTGACCGTTGCGCATAGATTAGATTCTTGGTTGCTGTAGTGAGACGAGAAGGAAGTTTACATGCATACAAACGCCAGTGGACACAAACCGCTGCTCAAACATAAAGTTCAATATAAAAAAGAAGATGTGGTATGATTGCCAATGAGACAACTCTCCACACGGGACCAAATGACACAGAAATTAACAACTATAGGTCATCATACAGCCTTCAACAATGAACAAAGCCCATACCGCATAGTCAACTTTAAATGGCCCAGAAATGCGAAAATCACAGGGACTCGGTTAGCAGATTTTTATCTATGTTTTTTCAATCTTTTTTTCGTATTTCCTTTCTATGTGCATGTATAACATTATTAACGTTTTTAACTTTGGCATCGATATTTCTTTGTTTTCTAGCAAGTGCAGTTTACTATCCATATCCGTATAATGTAATACAAAAAGACAGGAAATACGAACAGACAATTTTTTTTATCTGCTTACCGAGTCCCTGTGCAAAAATGAACAAATAGCAAATATGTAACTCATCAACAAACGACAACCACAGAACTACAGCCTCCTGTATGACTTGGAACAGGCACATACTTATATACAGAATGTGGCGGGGTTAAACATGCTAGCGGGATCCCGCCGTGGATAGTAAACTTTGAATTGATAGTGTCTGTAAACCATATATATTTCAAAATTTGGCGCAAATGCGTTGCGCCCGTGCTGTTATAAATGGTGCGCTTTATTGAGAAATAAAATACCATTACTTTACTTCTAAACGAAAAATACATGCAGATAACCACCTGAAAGTTAAACAAATATATGTGCACGTATTTTGCATGTACAAGCATACTATAGCAACAGTGGCGGATCCAGAACTTTTCATAAGGGGGTGGGGGAGGGGGGCGCTGACTGACCTAAGGGGGGCCCGCTCCCGTCATGCTTTGACAGTGATTCCCTATATAATCAACCAAATTTTTCCCACCAAAAGGGGGGCGGCCTCCCCCCTCCCTGGATTCGCCTATGAGCAAATGCACGCGTCAATTTTACCAATGTATAAGGGATTTGTAATGTGAAAGTATTGTAGCTTTCATTAATGCATTTACGTTTCTTGTTTTTTGTTTTTCTAATAAACAAATATATGTATATTGTCGAGTTTTTATATTGTTTCGTGCAAATATATATATTTTTTTTTACTTCCTCAACGTTAGAGTATAGCTTCAATTCATATTATATTAAATTTTATGTTGACTCTTGACGCATATATATAGTTTTGCTTGTTCCCAATCGTTACTGATGATATTCAAAGAAGTATACAATTACGAAATGGCCTGCAACATGAACAGTAATTTTGATTTAACTGTTTGCTTAAACTATTTCTGATAGATTGATGTTTGCTAGACGTCCAGTGGCAAATATGTCATGCATATTCATGACGTCCCTCCAACAAAAACAAGCCATTATCACTGAACTAGTATACATTTTTGTATAGGGGACAGCTGAATCACGCCGCCGGGTGCGGGATTTCTCGCTGCATTGAAGACCCATTGGTAACCTTCGGCTGTTACCTGCTCTTTGGTCGGGTTGTTGTCTCTTTGACACATTCCCCATTTCCATTCTCAATTTTAGGGTATGTCGGAATTATATTTATAAAGCATGCATGAACTGGAACATTTGTAGTTGACCGAATGCAGAATAAATTATTTTATATCGCAGCCACACTAGGCCATGATCGCACTACGATCTGTGAAAAAAAAATGCAAATTTTGACGATCGTATTGCGATCGTGTAGATCTTAGTAAAGTCGTATCACGGTCGTGTTGTGGTCTTAAAGATCGTGATGAGCGTGGCAAACTTTGAACATGTTCAAAACAATCGTGGTGCGGTCGTGGCGAAATCAGGTCGTAATAGAGGCGTAATGAGAGCGCACTGAGGTCGTGGTAGGAATGCAAAGGTCGCTGTACCATCGTAGCGAGAGCGTAGCGAGAGCGGGATTCTATTCGGAGAGAGCGCTACGATTTCACAGTGACGTTATTACGACCTCACTACTACCATCACGTTCTCACCGCGACCCAACTATACGCTACTACTACGACAATACCACGTTTAAGCCACGCTGTTCAAAACCATAGTACGATTCTAGCACGCCCATGCCGTCTTCATCACGCTCTTCTTACGACCTGACTACGTTCGTACTACGACCATAATGCTCGTTGTCATTTTCACATAAAATATGCAAAAGCTCTCCAGGTTTTGTTTGTCTGTATGTAATTTGGACCTCTTGTCCTTTTTCTCTCATGGCTCAACCATGCATGCTTGACACATTTGTGTCATCTCTGCTATCATTCACTAAAACATCGTCATTTGAGCTAGATGGACCAGTGATAGGTTGTGATTCAGGTTGGATTAGTCGGTCCGACATCTCTGCTGGATCAGGATTCGTTAATACCAGAGCTCCCTCTGCCTCTACATCTATTGATTTTGATGGCATGACTGTGTTGTATCCGAAAAATCTACGTATTAATCAGAAATAGAACGAATGGAACAGTATTGATATGGAACACGATGTTGACGTTATTGCTGAGAACGTTGTAAGATCGCGGTATGAACGTACTATTATTAAAAATAATACGATTAAAACAGCCCTAATACTACCAAAACGGCATGCGTCATACTGGTGACGTCGTCCTGGTCATATAAATCACGTGATCTATATTGCTTTTCAGCCCGGTCCAATATTTTCAATACGGACTGGCAATAAATCTGAATTACATGTAAACATATATTGTGCATGTAATTCAGGATTCATTGCCAGTCCGTATTGGAAATATTGGCCCTATATTCACATCATTGTCAGTCCGTATTGGAAATATTGGCCCTATATTCACATTTGATGTATGTAATACAGCATTCAGAACAAGTCTGTATTTCTGTGTCATTTTGGTCTCTTGTGGACAGTTGTCTCATTGGCAATCATACCACATCTTCTTTTTTATATGTATTGAAAAAGTTGGATTATTTAATAAAAGTGTTATTAACTGGCTGTTTCTGTATTGGCACTGGTATAGATTCAAGGTTTGCTGTATTGGCCTCGAGACCCGTAATGGTATAATCGTGGTAAGAACGTGCTATAATCGCAGTAGAAGCGTGGTAATTAAGATCGTGTTGCAATCGGATAACTCGTGGTATAGTCGTAGTGAGAACATGATGAGCGTGGTAAGATCATGATAATCGTAGAAAAAGCGTGGTGAGAAGCTGAACGTGGTATACTCATATCGGGATCGTTGTATATATATAGAAATGTAATGAAGACGTAGTATTATCGTGAAAACAACAAAAAGTAACATTTTTAAGCCGCTTATACCGCGACCTCATCTTTTTACAAAATCCATACTTAAGTTCCATTGAAAATCGGAATCCCTGCAGTTTTCTTTACAGTGTCAAAGAAAACAACAAAAAGGGGTTATGGTGCGTCATGTAGCTTTCAGTTTTCAAGCTATGGACAGTCTTGAATATGCTTGTAAAATTTGCCCTTGACGTGAAGCAAGCAACGTTCAATCAATCAATTTGATTTTGGAAGCACTGTTTAACTAAGTAGATATACGAAGGTGTGGTATCAATGTCAATGAGACAACTCTCCATCCAAGTCACAATTTGTAAAAGTAAACCATTTTATTGTATATATATAACACCGAAATAGTTGTTTGGTGAGGATTTGATACCTAAACCTATGATATAAATGAATTCAGCACATGAGTAAGATAACGTTTCTGTGATTAAGATACAGTATATATTCCGGATACTATACAGATTGATTCACTTATAACATAACGTGCTTTAAAATAACAATCAATAGAAATATCAATAACAAAAGCACTTCGCAAAATCAATACTTAGTGTTCAATTGAAAATAGAAAACCATGCAGTGGTCTTTGCCGTTTCATTTTTGAAGCTTTCTGTGTCCTCCTACGTACGGATCGTAGAGAGTATGCTTGTAATATTTGCCACTGGATATTTAAGCAAGCAAGGTTCAATCATACAATTCACTTACGGAAATACTTTTTGTGTAGGTTTATAACACCGAAATAGTTGTTTATGGATTTGAGGATTCTAACTTAACCTATTAATTAAATAAACTCAGCATAAATATAAGATAAAGTTCATCTAATTAAGAAACAGTTTAAATTACGGATATAATACAGATTGGGTCACTTACGTGTATAATAGAACGAGCTTAATAACAAGAATTACAAAAGACATAGTATTAGCAAAATCATTCCGACATTTTTATAAAATTCATATATATATATACTTTGTGTTTCCTCGGGTGTTCCATTAAAAATAGGAAACCAGTGCATTGTATTAACAAATTCATATAGAAAACAGTTTAAAAGACTGGAAATTGTACGTCATGCAACATTCGGTGTTCCACCTATGGATCGGCTTGAATATGCTTGTAATATTTGCCATTTTGTGTTAAGCAAGCAATTGGGACTATGAGAACTTAAGACTTTTATAGCTGCCTATGCGTAATGGATTCTGCTCCTTGTTGAAGGCCGTACGGTGATTGTTGGTTATTAATTTCTATGTCATTTGGTCTCTTGTTAAGAGTTGTCTCATTTGCAACCATGACACGTCTTCTTATTTTTATAAGTATATTCGAAAGAGAAAAACCTATATGTAAAGTGATACTATTTTCCGTTCTCTTTCCTTCTTTTTATACACTACACTTAAGTACGTTGGACGTTGATCCAACTTTCAATTGATTTAATGCAAAGACGTCATTGTCTTCATCGGGAACATTCCAGCCCAAACATGTGAAAGTCATTTTGATGAACATAAATACTTGGAGATTAAGAACTGTGTGACCAATAGAGACCAATCTACGACCATTATGAACGCTTTTATACTTATATTTTAGCATTGCACAAAAGTGTACTTGCTATTCTCAGACTGATTATAAGTAGACCATTTGAACGTATATCAATGTATGACAATTACACAGTCTGCGAATTATCTACATCAACTTCATTTCAACTTTGGTGGATTATGAGTTGTCTCAATGACTATTATACCACATCTCCTTATTTTTATATGGGAAACAGGATTTAATACTTATTAATTGCAACTGTCTTTGATCGTGCTTCCAGTAACTATATATACATGCACACTCCAAATCAATACTTTTTGTTTTTATTACTTTTTGTTAATTGTTTTGTGTCTAGCGATGTGTAGAGGTAAGAGGATGATTGCGCGCTCGCAAAAACTGTTTAACCTGTTAGATTCTGCATGCATATACCTGTTCTTTATAGTACTAGTGGATGTCGTTGGTTGTTGGTCATTATATTTGTTTTCATTTATCGTTTTGTACAAAAAAAAAAACAGACTGTAGTTTTTTTTATGCCCATTCTACGATTGTAGAGGGGCATTATGTTTTCTGGTCTGTCCGTCCGTCCGTCCGTCCGTCCGTCCGTTCGTCCGTCTGTCCCGCTTCAGGTTAAAGCTTTTGGTCAAGGTAGTTTTTGCTGAAGTTGAAGTCAGATCAACTTGAAACTTGGTACACACGTTCCCTATGATATGATCTTTCTAATTTTAATGCCAAATAAGAGTATTTACCCCAATTTCACGGTCCACTGAACATAGAAAATGATAGTGCGAGTGGGGCATCCGTGTACTGTGGACACATTCTTTTTCTCGCTATTTTAATATTTGAATTGTTTTACATTCTGACATGTAGGGATATTGTCATGCATGTATCCATATTGGTCAATCAATTTTCCCCAAATTAAGTTAAGGAGGGGGGGGGGGGGGGGGGGGGGTGGTCAGTGAAACAACTATGCGAATTAAATTTGTTATCCTACATTGAACTTTTGATGTTGTCCCTTACATGCAAGAGGAAGAACGATTAAATTTTAGAAAAGGTTTATCATTCAAAAGGCATTTCTGAAAAGTCACACAAAAAAATTCATGGAGGATTTTTCATTACTAAAATATGCTCATAGGTTTATAGAGAACACAGTAAAGACACCCTTTCCCTATCGGTAATAATTAGCAAGTGTCGTTATGAACAGAATGAATAGATAATATCGGCGGCATGTTTATTTATTAAATAGTTTAATTTTCCGATCTGTCAACTGAACATATCAGATTGTAGTATATTAGCAGCTTCACACACATATGTTTTTGTGGGTTTTTCCAGAATCATTGTGACACACTTTTTTGAGTGTTAAACAGAGATATTCAACAAAACATTTATACTTTTATTGTATTGTATTCCTCAATTACAATTTAGTGTAAACTTATTAATTTGGATACTATATATACCCTATTCATTATAATTATAATGTAAGTATTTAATTTTTTTTTTAATTATATAAACTTGTGAAAAAACAACTAAACATGTCACCAAGTATTTACAAATCCTTGATGGCACCAGTTTTCAATAACCATGTCATTGGCTTTCAACATTTGATTATATGTTCAGCAAGTTCCATGCAGTGTCATTGGTCGGGTCCACTAAAAAAAAAGGGGGAGGGGTCCTGGGGTTGGAACCTCTTTTTTTATGACGACCAATGCGTTTGAATTAAAACCTATCGTTGGGTCCCCTTTTTTCCTGGGTTTAAACCCCCTTTTATCCTGGGTTTGAACCCCCTTTTTAACAATAGATAATATCAAGGATTTGTATAGTATACAAATCCTTGATAATATAATGTCCCGAGTAATGTCCCAAATTTACTGTTCAAAGCAGTCATGGGTAAGAAAATTTCTGATTTGACTTCTCGGCTTTGTATTAGTCCTATAATATAAGATCATGAGATGTCGTTGGGTTACAGTTTCATTGATGACGCGGAGTGTGAATAGGGATTGAAACACAAATGGCCCGGGTCAGGATAGGCCCTACGGATCGATTCCATTCTGACCCGGGAACGGCTTCCTTTTATGTCATAAATGCACTTCCTTCAAGTTCGTCAGACGCACTTTATAAAGTTTGAACCCTTTTAAAGGTAGGATGATGTAGAATGAAACTGAAATGTGTGTATCCCTAATTTTTTTTTGCTCCAAAAGTATAAAACAAATTAAGGAATATGGGTTACTTTAGTCAATTCGGGTTCTTCTTCTTCTTCTTCTTCTTCCATATACTGCCCACATTCAACATGCTGAATATTCTGGCAAGTTGCGCATGATTAAAAACAGGTTAAAAACAGGATAAAAACAAATTGTTCTGTTGATTTAGTTTGTGGTTTTGGTGACTTGAGACTTGAATATCTCAAGAGACTTTGCTGTGGCGGTATCTGGTGGCAGTTTGTTCCAATCCTTGACGGTGTTTATGAAGAAGGACCATTTCCTACAGTCTTTGGTGGCTGGCTGTAATAGGTAAGTATGTTGTCCTGTCCGGTTTGAGCTTCTTGTTGGTTTTTGTAGATATTTATTCTTGTCTATGGCTACAAGGTCCTTTGTTATTTTGTAACACATGATGAGTCGTGCTTCTTTTCGTCTTGTTTGTAAGCTTTTCCATCCTAATTCATTTATCATGTTGCTGACACTTGATCTATTTCTATGTCTGCTGGTTACATATCGTGCAGCTCTTCTTTGTACCTTTTCAATTTTATCTATGTGGTTTTGCTGGTACGGGTCCCATACTGTCGTGGCGTATTCCATTTGCGGTCTTACTAATATTTTATAGGCATGCTCTTTGATGGATTTTGAGCTAATGTGGAGGTTTCGATGTAGGAAACCAAGGCTTCGGCTGGCTTTTCCTGTGATGTTGTTTATATGTTCTCCCCAATCTAGATCATTTGCGATGGTGCAGCCTAGGTATTTAGTTGATGTTTCATGCACCAGAGTATGGCCGTGGAGTTTATAGTCCCACTTGGTTGGCTTTTTCTTTTTTGTAACAGTGAGGACACTACATTTTTCAGGATGGAACTCCATTTTCCAGAGTTCTTCCCATTTTGCCAGTTTGTCCAGGTCTTCTTGGAGTTTATGGCAGTCGCTGTCTGATGAAATTGTCAAATAGACCACAGTATCGTCCGCAAACAGTCTCACTGTGGAGTGTAAGCCTTCTGGTAGGTCGTTGATGTAGAACAGAAAAAGACTGGGTCCTAATACTGATCCTTGCGGTACTCCGGATTCTACTTTTACTTTGTCAGATGTTTCGCCTTCAACAACTACTACCTGGGTTCTATTGGTGAGAAATTCCTTTATCCATTTGTTTGTTTTACTTCGGATGCCATAATGGTGTAATTTATGGAGGAGTAAGCTGTGGGACACCTTATCAAAAGCTTTTGAAAAGTCAAGTATTAGCAGATCTGATTGTTTTCCGTTTTCCAGGTTTTTTGTGATGTCATCGATACATTCAAGGAGTTGTGTTTCGCATGATCTTTTACTTCTGAAGCCGTGTTGTAATGGGTATAGTATGTTATTTACCTCTGCATGTTTCATGATGTTACTGGTGACTATGTGTTCTATTATTTTGCAGCAAATACATGTCGGGTATAACTGTGCCGACAGCACTTGCCAAATCATACCCTGTTCTAACCACAAAACATTGAAAAACATACCCTGTAGGTTCGATATGGGCTTAAGGCCCTAAAATGGCCCCCTTTTTTAGCCTAAATTTCAAATTGGGATTTATTGACCAATATCACAATGATAAATAGCTAATACAGTGACTAGATAGGAAATAAGTCTTTTTGTTGCAGATTTACGTTCCTGCCTTTTATTCGTGACGTCACAAATAGTACTCATTTTGATTTTCCACGAAAAAAACAATGAAAATGGGTAAATTTCCATTGAATATTTGGACAGGAAACATAGAGCGCATACGTCGACAAAAAAGATCTTCCATAATAATGTTTGTAATGACATTTTACATGTCTAACTTGAATATTTAGGTTGTCGACGGCTGCGTTCTATGTTTCTTAAGTTAAATTTGGCTGAAATCCTGCCGATTTTTTCAAATTTTGTCAAAATCCCTTATTTTGACTTAACTGGGATGTAAAAATCAACGCTGTAGAAGAAAACTGTGACAGAAACTGTTCTATAAAACTTTCTCACATGTCTTCAAGTCAACTTAAAACATTTTTTATCTTGTAGCATTGAACTTTATAATTGAGGCCAAATATGGCCCTTAGGCTTATCGAACTTACTCCTTGAGATAAACAAGACCAATTTGTTGGTTGATTGTTTTTAATAAAATTGAGAATGGAAATGGGGAATGTGTCAAAGAGACAACAACCCGACCATAGAGCAGACAACATGTTGACAGCTCCATTCAAGGATATCTAGAGTAAGACATTAATCCTTGATCTGTTTGACTACAGTAAGACTATACGGTATGGGTTTTGCTTATTGTCAAAGGCAGTATGGTGACCTATGGTTGTTTACTTCTATGTCATTTGGTTATCTGGTGGAGAGACTGGAAATGTCTCTGTCACCGGAAAGCATTCACGATTCTACTTGATGTCTTGAAAGGCTATTATAAATTTTTGCTTTCACACCTTACATCGTTGCTGTAACTGTAAGATGTCAAAACAAATAGAACCTCTGTGTTAGGCAGCAACCATTTGATTTTCTGGGGGGGGGGGGGTGGCTATGGATTTTTTTTTCAGACAAACTTTTTTTTTCGCCTTTGGCGAAACACAATCTATTTTTTTGGCAACAAGTCGAAAACAATTTTTTTTCTTTCAATTTTAGCATTACATATAGTGGCAGCTGAGGGTGAAAAAAATTTTTTTTTTTCTCAGGGTCAAAAACAAATTATTTTTTTTCTTCCAAAAACTGGAAACAAACTTTTTTTTCCAAAAAAATCCATAGCTCCCCCCCCGAAAATTAAATGGTTGCTGCCTTACAAGACAGCACGTTAACTGACTGAGCTAAAGAAGTACTTTGTTAGCTCAACTGCTTACGGCTGACTAATTCTAATATGACGACCTACAATGACCTATTATCGTGACGTCAACCAGTATAATCACAATATATCTACCTTTAGCGCAAACGCAGTAATACACAAAAACTGCTGTTCCGCGTTACGACCAACTTATTTATACAGCCAGATATTTTCAATTTTTGACATCAAAACCCCCTGTTTACGTAGGCCAAGATTCAGATACAATATTTTTTTCTCTATTCTACAGCAAAATAAACAAATCAGTCCATTTCAATTAAATTTTTTATGGTAAAATTTAAAAAAAACGAAAATTCCGCAAATGATGTTATTGTATTGGCATGGCAACGAAACAAGGTGACGTCACAAGTATGTTTCCGTAAACAAAAAATCAAATGTAAATACCGGGCGTTTTAAAGCTTCTTGTACGCCTCAGAACGGTTTAAATTACACTGGAAAAAAATATTTAAGTAAAAAATGCGAATAAAAAAAAGTAATCATTGAATTATTTTATATTACTAATATTATCAAAAATTTGGTAAAACGGAACAGCCAAAACAGTATCGTATGTATAGGGCTTTCACGATTAACAAAATTACCTAATTTGTCCTATTAGAATCACAATAATTCATGGCAGCCATAGATTTGTTTTCATTTAACCATGGGTTGGGCATTTATATTCGTATTTTACCCCTCGCTAACGGTCAGGGTAAAATAATCGAATATAAATGCCCAACCCATGGTTAAATGAAAACAAATCTACGGCTGCCATGAATTATTTCTTAAGCATCTACCACATTTACTATAAAGAAAGCAATCCTATCACATCTCCTTGACATTCATATCACATCTTATTTTTATATTTACTGAATTTTAGCTGAATGGTCCGTTTTTTTTTTTGAATTTTCAGCACCTGCATACAAAGTATATATATATATATATATATATATATATTGAAGAGTTTTTAAATTTTGTCCACGCTGTGCACAAAATAGGAAAAAAAAAAATAAGGCTGAAAATGCACCAAATATTTATATTCAATATGAATATTTACATTTTGTCTATTACTATATCAAAATGTTCATAATGTTCTCCATATTATCCTCCATAGTATCCTACGGGTTTCACTGTTTAACAGATCTTCAAGGATATGGTTGCTGGCAACGTCGTCAGGGGTAACGTCTATTAGTGACATTATTATTTAGTCCTGAACGTCATAATATAGCACAACGTAGGTACTATATAAAACGAAAGTGAAAGTACATAATTAAAAAGAAATGCCTTCTAGATTCTCGTTCATCTATTTAACTTCGGACGGTATTTCTTAAATAGATGAACAAGAATCTAGGTTTAACTTTACATCAGCAATGTCTTTGACACTTTTGAAAACAAGTGCTGATCAAATATTATCAACGAGTTTTAATACAGCTTGGAAAATTAATTATAATGGAAATAACATAATATTTGCTCTGAAGCTTTTATTTCTCCATGATAATTAATAAAAAGTTTTAAAGAACAGAAAATAGAAGTGTTTTTTTTTAATTATTGCCCTTCTTCCTTAGATAGATGAAATATGGTTTATTTCGGGGAAATTGGAACTCCAGTATGTTCTTGTATTAATCTTAATGGATGTAGAATAAGTATAGGTGGTAACTTCTATTTCATTTGTTCTCTGATCATGCTGATGAAGAGTTTTCACATTTGCAAGCACGCCACATCTTTTTATTTTTACATAAAGCAGGAGTAACACTATAGCTATTCAAATTTCAATATACCGGTAGTACTATTAGGTTTTTTTTTATATAAACAGGACTAGGAAAAGTGAAAGAATCACAAAGCAAGGCCAGGAAAATGTAAGTACTTTTTATTGATTATGATGTTTCGTTTTCATTAAAATTTAAATCACAAACTAATACATGAAAACTAAGCAAAAGTATCAAAGTCAATAGACCATGACTGAGGGGGCGGGGCCAAATAATCTTTATGGAAATGAGATATGCCAATGCTTATGCAACTGCATACCAATTATCATTAACTTACCACTATAGGTTCCCCATAAACTGACCCAATCACAAACTACTACATGAATACTATGAAACAAGTTGCTTTCTTTAAAAAAAGAAAAGCAATACGTGAACCTAAGACCGCTGACTGCTGGGTCACCAAAAGATTGTTGCTGAATTTGTATTTGCTTTTGAATTGAAATAATTGACTGTGAATAGAAGAAGCCAGTTGAAAGTGTATATTTACAGCTACTATTTGAATGTACATTTTAAAGCTGGACTATTTTATTTATAACTTGGGAATGTACATAATTTTTCCGATTATAGCCCTTTTGAAAATCCCAATTTCTACAAACTGGATGACTTATGCAAATTGCACAAACCAATTGCAATATAAATTAATGCACTCAGTTTGCTTTATAATCTGGAATTCTTGATGCATTTATTTTATCTATCATATCTTTATATTTTGTTTCCTGCATGGATGCCTTTTTATTCTCAACTGGTTATTGAAGCTGTCTCTACTCATGGTAGATGTTGTATAGATAAATTTAAAGTCCAATTTCCATGTGCGGTGAAACCTGTAGCATGCAATTGATTGGGACCTCTTATAAAGAGACTGATTTTGGTTTCATAAAACATCTCAAATTTTAAGGATTTCCTGATTTTACCTAATCAAATCAATTCAAACACTCTACAGGGAAACTTGGTTTTTTTCCGAAGAATATCTTAATTCAGAAGTTTTATGAATACCTGTACACACTTTCAAAATAACCAATTTATATAAAAAGGTATATAAATTAGTGTTGTTCTGATGAATGGAATAAGTTGGAAATCAGTTGGTTAGGCTTGGCGATGTCGATAATCGATAATCGATTGGGATTTTGTTCAATCGATTGTCGTTATAGTTTCCGGACTTTTAGTGTATCAACTTCCGGTCCATTTCCAGTTTGAAATTTATATGCGCAGTCAAACAAATTGTAACGAACAATATCAGTCGATGACAATAACAATGTCAAACATCCTATAATTAAAGACATAACCAATTTCTATCTTTATAAACGTGGTAAAAGTATTGACTATATATACAGATTGATCGAATGTTATTTAAAATAAATAACTTTGTATGAAATACTTTCTTTCAATTCCGGTACTTGTTACTTGAGAGCATACATGAAATCATTCTGATTTTAGACAAAATAATTTCTTTGCTACATAGAACGTGTTGCAAATTGCCTTTTATTAATGTTTTATCCATTTGTTGCGTCAAAAACATCATATTCCTTTCCAAATTGCTTTTCAAACATCGTTTATTTTTGTAAATTTTCCGGGTTGTCCGTCATTGAAATATATATGAATCACGGATCGGATACCGATCAACTATGTAATAATTCCGCATTCTTGCAATTATAAGTACAGACGCACAAATGACACAATTGACAGAAGAATAATGATCACAAAAGTGAAAAAAAACATTCTACATGAATTAACAGACATTTGTTGGATCCTCTTAGTTTACTGTATATATAATTCAATGCAAATGCATTGTTTTATTTTTTTTTTTATTAATTTTAAATTGCTTAAAGTTAAATACTTTATATATCTTTTTTTAATGAGAAGCATTCAAATGTTTATACAGCTATGTTATTGAAATTATAATGTGAGTTACACCATTGAAATTTAGAAATTATAGTGTCACTGTTGGTAAAAATGTTGTAATTATAAGACAAAATGTGTTCATTCTGAATCTGGATTCTAATTAATTCACTGTTTTAATTGCTTAAAAAAATATGAAAAGGAAACAAAAGATCAAATATGAACATATAGAACTCTGCAATGATATGGAATGTACACATTAGACATGTACAACGTGACTAAATGCATGATTTCATTTAAAAAAGTGCAAGGTATAATGATGTGATTATAACTGATAGTCGGTTGGTTGCTGTCAACTGATAGTAATAGATAATTGGTTGGTTATTTCAACGGATTATCCAACACTAATATAAATATAAAAAGATACCAGAATTAAAATGATGTACGCCAGACGCGAGTTAAGTCTACAAAAAAAGCATCAGTGACGCTCGATAAAAAAAAAGTTAAAAGGCCAAATAAATTACAAAGTTAAGGAATCTATTCCTTGGATAGACAATCCTTAGCTTTTCGAAAAGGTCAAAGTTTATAGGACAGTGACTCAAAAAAGAAACAAAAGAGAAGCAGCTAGAGGTCAGAATACCGTTAGTAATGATGACCGTGCTTGAAAGTCACATGTCAAGCTCTTTCTGCCGTGTCCTGAATTTAGATAAGAAAAACGAAAATGCCCTTTCACGAATGAAATTAATATTATTGCATGCAAGCAGTATTTTAGTGCACGAAATAGGAAATAGAAAGCATACGCACTGATACTCAGGAAAAGAATACACATTTGCGTCATCACATATATTTACCTAATAGTTGAATTTGAATGTCAAACTACCTACATCAAATGTTTTGACTCCGGATTCATTGACATTTATCCGGCATTTTTTAGAACGCAAACCGATAGTGTGCGTTTGAAATGTAATCTAAATGTGAATGAATCAAGACGTGAAGGATAGTTGATAAACACATTGAATACAATTTTCAAAATTGTACCATACGGTACAAATATGTAGATGCTATATAATAAGGTTAAACTATTAAAACAAACAAAGAAAAATAGAATTGAAATTTTATAATAAACATACGTTCCTGATAGTAATTTTTTTCAAAAAATTTTGAATATATGTATACATAATATCAATAAACACAAACGTCAAGTATTTACGGATGGACATTTTATTTATCGAATGAATCTATTTTTAAATTCTAACATTCCACTATAAAAATATATTACTATACAAGATATAAGCAAAGACTTATAAATCCATACTAAAACAGTATAAAATAATTAACATTACGGTAGTTATTAAATTTTGTTATGATTATTGTAAATTATTATTATGGGTTTTTGTGAGCTGCAAGGATTTAAAATCATGCTTTGTGAATTGAAAACACACAATTATTTTTTATTCTTGACCGTTTAAAATTTAAATATTTAATTAATTTATCTTACTTTCCGTTTTATGGATATATTTCAATACAAATAACAATTACTTATAAAACCTTACTAAAATGGTATGAAATTATTAACGTAGAAATATAATGATTATTGTTTATCAACATCTTTTTGTTGTAGGATGCAAGGATTTATTCAGATTTAATTATTATGTTTCCTTTACAAATGAATATTTAAAAATACCAAAGCAGAGTATCCTGTCATAAAATATTTATTTCTAAATTGCAACTTTGAAAATATTAATTATTGTTAGTTTCTTCAGAAACATAAATGCAGTATATATTTTGTATATATTTCTTTGATTTCGATTAAATAATTAAATTAAATACTTTTGATAATAATATTATCTTTCTGTTTTCCGATCTAATAGAAATATATTAACCAGAATGTTCTCTCCCGTAAGTCTATGATGAAAATACACAATATCAATATGGTTAAAATCTTCAAACATAATTAGTTTACATGTTATCAGACAATGGACAATACCACGTTATAATTGACCTAGATGCACACAGTGTATAGTGGTCATTTTATAACAAATATAATTGCATTGTCATTATTCTTGTTTAGAAATCAAAGCGCTTATAAACATTCACATTACTAAAAACACATATGTTTTGTGAAAAGGCAAATTGGTTCTTATATTTAAACGATTTTAATTATTGGCTGCAACTTAGTCTTATTGTTTTACTTTCCAATTTACTTTGATTGATACAATGTCACGTTGTAGCCTAGCAATTGAGGGACCGTATCAAAGACGTAGATAACAAAGGGTATAAATGATCGAAAACTTTCGAGACATTCCGGAATTTTATTCTGACTTCCAGCCGAGAGATATCGAGTGGCCCATTGACACATCCAAAACTCGCCAATATATTTCAAAGTCAATAGACCATGACTGAGGCCATTTAACTTTTTTGATTTGAGCATCACTAATAAGTCTTATGTAGACGAATCGTGCATCTGGCTCAAGTACAAAATTTCAATCCTGGTATCTATGATGAGTTTATTTACAACCACTGTGTCGATGCCACTGCTGGTGGAGTTTTACTCCCCAAGGGTATCACCAGCCCAGTATTCAGCACTTCTGTGTTGACATGAATTATCATTGATATGGTCATAATTATAAATTAACTGTTAACGAAACTTTGAATTTTTGAAATACTAAGGCTTTTCTACCTCATGAATAGATTACCTTAGCTGTATTTGGCAAAACTTTTTGGAATTTTTGGTGCTCAATGCTCTTCAACTTCGTACTTTATTTGGCCTTTTTTTTTAACTATTTTTGATTCGAGCATCACTGATGAGTCTTTTGAAGACGAAACACCCACCTGGCGCAAATACCAAATCTCAATCCTGGTATCTATGATGATTTTATTTAATAGAATACATCTGGATGCAGATTCATTTGTACTAGCTTTCCTCTTAAATTCAACAAAAATTACTTCCAATTGTCTTAGAATTAAAGAAAAATGGTTTTGCTGTCAATTTTACAACTCTTTTCTTTTTGAATGAATGTATAAGAAATTTGTCACACATTTCTTCAGTACCTCTGAACAGAATGAATTCATATTTTGTCAGTAGCTAAACTGTGATATATGTGTGATTTCAGTTGAAATATGGGAGTGCATTTAATAAATTGAACATTAATAAGATTAAATTCTTGTTTCATTAGGAGTTTAATCCAGTGATAGATGCAGAGTTCTATATAAGAAAGCGTGAAGACAAGGAGGGCTTTGCTGTTAAAGAAATTACTCCAGAGATAGGTGAGTTTTGTCAGTAATGTTAGTCTATACACTACAAACTGCTCAGAGTCTGAAAAGACCAGATTTTATGCTCGACCAGTAAAGTCGAGCACACATTTTACTCATCTAGTCTAGACATTGTCTGGACAGTACTTAACTGTACTTAACTGTACTTGACTAGTTCTCGACTTTACTTAATTAGTCTGTTTCAATACTTGTTGATCTTTGTGTAGTCTGATATGGTCTCCACCAAGGCTCGACCAGTCTTGACCTCCCTCGACTAGTCTCGACCTGTCGCAACAAAGTCTCAACCAATCTCGACCTGTCTCAACTAGTCTGGACCTTCCAATTTAGTCTTGACTGGTGTAAATCAGCCCATCTAACTAATTTTAATATAGATCTTACAAAATTCCAGTTAATTTGGTAGTTTGGTTCATTGCTGTGAAATTAAAAAATTTAATTAATAGGTAAGAAAAAAAATGATTAAATTCAGATAGGCATCTTTAATTTTTTTTATTACTTTTTCAAATCAGCTTTTTTCATCCAACTATGCAGCTATCAAAGTAACATATTGATTTTACTGAATCCCAGGTCATTATCTAGTTTGGTGTATTGCTGTCAATTAAAGAATTAAATTAATCTAGGTCAGAAAAGCTAGGTTTGGCAATTTCGGACAAAATTCAGATAGTACACTTTAAATTTTTTTATAACTTTTTCAAATCAACTTGGATTTTCATCAAACTATGCAGCTATCTTAGGAAATATATTGATCTTACTGAATCCCAAGTCATTATGTAGTTTGGTGTATTGCTGGCAATTTAAGTATTAAATTAATCTAGGTCAAAAAAGCTAGGATTTGCAATTTCGGACAAAATTCAGATAGTACACTTTAAATATTTTTTTTAACTTTTTCAAATCAACTTGGATTTTCATCAAACTATACAGCTACCTTGGTAATATATTGATCTTACTGAATCACAGGTCTTTATGTAGTTTGGTGTATTACTGTCAAATTTAAGGGTTAAACTAATCTGGGTAAAAAAAGCTAGAATTTGCAGTTCAAACTATATTAAGATAGTACACTTTAATTCTTTGTATAACTTTTTCAAATCAACTAGGATTTTCATCAAACTATACAGCTACCTTTATAATATATTGATCTAACTGAATCACAGGTCATTGTGTAGTTATGTGTATTGCTGTCAATTAAAGAATTAAATTAATCTAGATCAAAAAAGCTAGGATTTGCAATTTCGGACAAAATTCAGATAGTACACTTTAATTTTTTTTTAACTTTTTCAAATCAACTTGGATTTTCATCAAACTATACAGCTACCTTGGTAATATATTGATCTTACTGAATCACAGGTCTTTATGTAGTTTGGTGTATTGCTGTCAAATTTAAGGGTTAAACTACTCTAGGTAAAAAAAAATCTAGAATTTGCAGTTCGGACTATATTCAGATAGTACACTTTAATTCTTTATATAACTTTTTCAAATCAACTTGGATTTTCATCAAACTATGATGCTATCTTAGTAATATATTGATCTTACTGAATCCCAGGTTGTTATGTAGTTTTGTGTATTGCTGTCAAATTTAAGAATTAAATTAATCTAGGTCAAATAAGCTAGAATTTGCAATTTCGAACAAAATTCAGATAGTACACTTTAAGAATTTTTTTTATAACTTTTTCAAATCAACTAGGATTTTCATCAAACTATACAGCTACCTTGGTAATATATTGATCCTACTGAATCACAGGTCTTTATGTAGTTTGGTGTATTGCTGTCAAATTTAAGGGTTAAAACTAATCTAGGTAAAAAAAAGCTAGAATTTGCAATTTCGATCAAAATTCAGATAGTACACTTTAATTTTTTTTATAACTTTTTCAAATCAACTAGGATTTTCATTAAACTATACAGCTACCTTGGTAATATATTGATCTTACTGAATCACAGGTCTTTATGTAGTTTGGTGTATTGCTGTCAAATTTAAGGGTTAAACTCATCTAGGTAAAAAAAAAGCTAGAATTTGAAATTTCGAACAAAATTCAGATAGTACACTTTAATTTTTTTTATAACTTTTTCAAATCAACTAGGATTTTCATCAAACTATACAGCTACCTTGGTAATATATTGATCTTACTGAATCACAGGTCATTGTGTAGTTATGTGTATTGTTTTCAATTAAAGAATTAAATTAATCTAGGTCAAAAAAGCTAGGATTTGCAATTTCGGACAAAATTCAGATAGTACACTTTAAATATTTTTTTTAACTTTTTCAAATCAACTTGGATTTTCATCAAAGTATACAGCTACCTTGGTAATATATTGATCTTACTGAATCACAGGTCTTTATGTAGTTTGGTGTATTGCTGTCAAATTTAAGGGTTAAACTAATCTTGGTAAAAAAAGCTAGAATTTGCAGTTCAGACTATATTCAGATAGTACACTTTAATTCTTTGTATAACTTTTTCAAATCAACTAGGATTTTCATCAAACTATACAGCTACCTTGGTAATACATTGATCTTACTGAATCACAAGTCATTGTGTAGTTATGTGTATTGCTGTCAATTAAAGAATTAAATTAATCTAGGTCAAAAAAGCTAGGATTTGCAATTTCGGACAAAATTCAGATAGTACACTTTAAAGTCATATGAAACGAGTGATAGGTGAAAAATAATGTTATTCCAATTCTTGAACCAATGCATACATACATCATAAACCTAGTCTTCTGTGCACGATTTTATTATTTTTTTCGCATAAATTTCGTATAATCGTCAAATTTTTTTTCAATAGGTCAGTGTTATTGTGAACATATGGCAGGTAATTAAAGTTCGTGTTTTGAAGCCGAAGTTTAACGATTCTCACCCGTTTGTCAACAATCAACAAACAAGCATGAATATTGAGCACATGTTTAACATGTACAATCAGATAATAGCTTATTGCAGTGATTCACTGAAATAAGCTATTACCAGGGGTTAAAAAATCCACTAGCCCGACGCCTGGGACTACAGCATTTAGGCCTAGGGCAATCAAAACTTGTAACCCAATATGCCTGACAGACTAGGTCACTAGTAACAAAAAATTCATGGCGTTTCCAAAATAGATTTTCTATCTTAGCCAATCAGATTCAACTAGGTCATCTGGGATTCCCTGAATTTGAACTGATTTTGTACATGTTTTAATGTAAAAATAGAACAAAGAACTCGAGGTGGATCCCGTACTTTCTGTTGAATTTAATATCGATTTCTCAGTACAGAGGGTATTGTACATTGCTTATGCAATCAGAGAAATATAATGCAAACTGATTGTACCTCCTTCTGAATAATTTATTGCAATATAAATGTGAATCCCTTTTGACAGGAGAAACCTGACTTTTGTCAGATATAAATTTGACCACATGTTATGGACGCCTTTTTGTTTTGTTTACATACTGTGAAGAAGCCTCCAGAACCATGACCTAAACATAAACAGTCTTCAGTAAACTTAAACTTGATGCAATAATATTTCATCAATCATGATAATCTTCATTGATATTCAAATAAATTTGATTTTTTAAGAAATAAAATATATAACAAATACAATTTCAGTTTAGAGACTGTACTCAGTTTGTAATCTATTAGCCTACCTGTGAAAGATGTAATTATGGATATTACCTCGTTTATAAAACAAATATAAAAGACACAAACAGTGGATGGTTGATATTTATTCACATAAATATTTGAGGTCATTTGATTTATTTTAATAAATATAGGATTTAAAAACTGAAAACAAATATGAGCATTACATATAACCAGCTGATATTTTTTTTTACACAAATGTGATGATGTATCTGATAAAAATCACTCCAATACTTTTATATATACATGTATAGCAGTGATCAAGACTTGCACCATCTCCGGATTTGGTCAACTCATTATTGCAGAATATTCAACATTTTCAATGAATATACAATTATCGACTAATTGAATATATCGGCTAATGGGATATTTTTTTGCTGACATAAGTTTTGGGTATCCGATTTGCCGAAATCTACTGTACAAGGGATAAAAATTGTTAAGCTTATAGAATTCATTTTATTATGCAGCAAACTCTGAATTTGTAAAGCATACTCGGGCTTGCAGGTCAGTTTTGATGGGCTAGCAGTTCTTCCAACAGGGCTAGTAAAATCCTGCTACCAATTAGCCCTGGGCTAGTGAGCTGTAACAAAATTTCTTAACCCCTGGTGACAGATCCATGCGTATTGCGATCACCAGAATTTTACTAGGAGGGTCACTTTGCATACGGAAAATATGTCCGGCCAATTGCTTCCTGGAAGCAAGCAATTAAAAAAAAGTAAACTTCTTCTGAATGTGAACAAATTAAAGAATTTTCTTCAGAAAAAAGTATATGTACATAAGTTTAATAATGAAAACTATCCATTTTGTTATAAAAAACATATGCTTCATTTTTTATACGACCGCAAAAAAATTTTTGTGGTCGTATATTGGTATGACGTTGGCGTCGTCGTCGTCTTCGTCTGGCGTCGTTAGGCGTCGTCCGAAGACACATTGGTTTTCGCACTCTAACTTTAGTTTAAGTGAATGGATCTCTATGAAATTTTACCACAAGGTTCAATACCACAAAAGGAAGGTTGGGATTGATTTTTGGGGTTATGGTACCAACAGTAAAGGAATTAGGGGCCAAAAAGGGGCCTAAAATAAGCATTTTTGTAACTTCCAGACATAACTTGTGTGTTAGTGTATGGATCTGTCTGACATTGTACCACAAGGTTCCATATCACAAAAGGAATGCTGGGATTAATTTTGGGGGTAATTGCCTCAAAATTTTAGGAATTAGGGGCCAAAAATGGGGCAAAAAACAAGCATTTTTCTAGTTTCATGACAATAACTTGTGTGTTAGTGTATGGATCTTTCTGAAATTGTACTACAAGGTTCCATATCACAAAGGGAAAGCTGGAATTGAGTTTGGGGGGTAATTACGGAAACGTTTAGGAATTGGGGGCCAAAAAGGGGCCAAAAATAAGCATTTTTCTAGTTTCCAGACAATAACTTGTGTTCAAGTGTATGGATCTCTCTGAAATTGTACTGCAAGGTACCATACCACAAAGGGAAGGCTTGGATTGATGATGGGGGTAATTGCCTCAATATTTTAGGAATTAGGGGCCAACAAGGGGCAAAAAACAAGCATTTTTTTAGTTTCAGGACAATAACTTGTGTGTAAGTGTATGGATCTTTCTGAAATTGTACTACAAGGTTCCATATCACAAAGGGAAAGCTGGGTTTGAGTTTGGGGGTAATTGCCCTAAACGTTTAGGAATTTGGGGCCAAAAAGGGACCAAAAAACACATTTTTCTAGTTTCCAGACAATAACTTGTGTTCAAGTGTATGGATCTCTCTGAAATTGTACTGCAAGGTACCATACCACAAAGGGAAGGCTGGGATTGAGTTTGGGGGTGATGAATCATAAGGGGGTTTAAAAAAATTTTGGGGGGGGGATTTTTTTTTTTCCTTTTTTTTTTTCTTTTAAAATTTTCCATTTTAAGTTGGTTATTTCTGATTTATATTTAAAAGCAAATAATAATGATATGGTAGGAGATACACACCAAACAGGATGTGTAAATTATTATATAATAAGTATTGTGCAATAGCAAGAAATTTTCAATTGCACAGTATTGCACAATAGCAAGAAATCTTCAATTGCACAGTATTGCGCAATAGCAAGAAATCTTCAATTGCACAGTATTGCCCAATAGCAAGAAATCTTTAATTGCACAGTATTGCGCAATAGCAAGAAATACCCATTAGCACAATATTGCGCAATAGCAAGAAATTGTCAATTGTACAGTATTGCCCAATAGCAAGAAATATTTAATTGCACAGTATTGTGCTAAAGAAGATACTTCGTATAAATTGCTTGATCAATTTCAATTGGGTTTTATTCTTGAATTCTTGGGGTTCTTTAATATGCTGAATCTAACCGTGTATTTAGTTTTTGGATTTCGGGCCCCGTTTTTAAATTGGTCTACATTAAGGTCCAAAGGGTCCAAAATTAAACTTAGTTTGATTTTAACAAAAATTGAATTCTTAGGGTTCTTAGATATGCTGAATCTAAACATGTATTTAGATTTTTGATTATGGGCCAGTTTTCAAGTTGGTCCAAATCGGGGTCCAAAATTGAACTTTGTTTGATTTCAACAAAAATTGAATATATGGGGTTCTTTGATATGCTGAATCTAACCATGTATTTTGATTTTTGGGCCCCGTTATTAACTTTGTCCACATTGAGGTCAAAAGGGTCCAAAATTAAACTTTGTTTGATTTCATCAAAAATTGAATTCTTGGGGTTCTTTGATATGCTGAATCTAACCATGTATTTAGATTTTGGATATTGGACCATAATAGATTAATGTCCAATTTAAAATTTTTAAGTTATTAGACCACATTCATTCTGTGTCAGAAACCTATGCTGTGTCAAATATTTAATCACAATCCAAATGCAAAGCTGTATCAAGCTTGAATGTTGTGTCCATACTTGCCCCAACTGTTCAGGGTTTGACCTCTGCGGTCGTATCAAGCTGCGCCCCAGCGGAGCATTTTATTGGTTATTATCTTGAATATTATTATAGATAGAGATATACTGTAAACAACAATACTGTTCAGCAAAGTAAGATCTACAAATAAGTCAACTTGACCAAAATGGTAATTTTCGTGAAAATTTTTGTAATCTTTTACAAAAATCTTCTTCTCTGAAACTACTAAGACAAATTTAACCAAACTTGTCCGCAATCATCATTAGGGCATCTAGTTTAAAAAATGTGTCCGATGACCCCGCCCACGAAACAAGATGGCCGACATGGCTAAAAAATAGTACATAGGGAAAAAGGCAGTTTTTGGCTCATATCTCTGAAACCAAAGCCTTTAGAGCAAATCTGACAGAAAAAAATTGTTCATTAGGTCAAGATCTATCTGCCCTGAAATTTTCAGACCAATCAGGCAACACGTTGTTGGGTTGCTGCCCCTGAATTGGTAATTTTAAGAAAATTTTGCAGCTTTTGGTTATTATCTTGAATATTATTATAGATAGAGATAAACTGTAAACAGCAATAATGTACAGCAAAGTAAGATCTACAAATAAGTCATAGAACCAAAATTATCAATTGACCCCTTAAGGAGTTATTGCCCTTTATAGTCATTTTTTTTACAATTTACATAAATTTTGTAAATTTTTGTAAATTTTTACAAAATATTTTCCACTGTAACTACTGGGCCAAGTTCATTATAGATATAGATAATTGTAAGCAGCAAGAATGTTCAGTAAAGTAAGATCTACAAACACATCACCATCGCCAAAACACAATTTTGTCATGAATCCATCTGTGTCCTTTGTTTTATATGCACATAGACCAAGGTGAGCGACACAGGCTCTTTAGAGCCTCTAGTTATTACAGCTACTAAACATTTCATCATAACAATTTTTCAATATGCAATTATCAGTACATAATAATTTTATCCAATATTTTACCATTCTGTATTCTCTCTCTATACACATAGGTATTCTACCCAGTTCACAATATACCATGTTATTAACAGTACTCTTTATTACTTTCAGTATACGTTTCAAAAAATACATATGAACCCTTTCAATATCTGGTGCCTTATGATACCCCCAAATTTCACAGCCATAGTTCAAAATACTTGCAACATAAGTTTCAAATAAAGTCAATGATGTTTCATGGTTATAATAGTCATCCTGTATTTTATTAAACATACTATATACCGCTTTTTTTCCTTGTTCTGACAATCTCTTTTGTGTGTCAACAAAATTACCAGTGTAATAAAAAAGTAAGCCTAAATACATAAACTCATTACAAATATCAATGGTATCGCCATTTAAAAACCATTTTTCTTCCTGTTAAGGCTTACCCCTATTTCTGAAAATTACAATCTTTGTTTTTGTAAAATTAATATATAAATTGTTTTCATTTGAGTAAGTGTTGACACTATCAATAATATGCTGTAAATCTTGTATATTTTCACTGAATAAAACCATATCATCTGCATACATCAGAAGATATAAATTTAACATTTTAAGCTCATAAGGTTTACAATTTTGATTTATTAACTCCATTTCCATGTCATTTACATATAAAGAATACAAAAGAGGAGATAAAGATTCCCCTTGCATAAGGCCAACAGTGCATTAAAAAAATTCAGATAATTTACCATTCATCTTAACACATGATTTCAAATTCATATACATTGATTTAATTACATTAAATAACTTCCCTGTAATACCATATCTTATTAATTTTAGCCACAATTTAAAATGTGTTACACTGTCGAAAGCTCGACTATAATCTATAAAACAACAATACAAACTTTTCCCTTTTCTTAAACTATTTGTTATTATTGAATGAAGGGCAAAGATAGCATCTGTAGTTCCAAGGCCAGGGCGGAAACCGTATTGTGCATCTGTAAGTACGTTGTTTCTCTCACACCATTTCAACAGTCGAGTATTTATGATGGAAGTAAACAGCTTCCCAATAAATGAAACCAACGAAATACCACAATAGTTTTTGGGATCATCCACATCCCCCTTCTTAAACACAGGAACCATAATGCTTTTAACCCACATCTGTGGGAAATTTCCAGTATTTAAAATGTTATTAAATAGTTTACACAGGACTTGTGTCAGTGCAGCTTTACCAATAATTAGGTATTCATTTAGTATGTTGTCAAATCCAGGAGTTTTATCTCGTTTAAGTTGTCGTATTCCATAACTAAGTTCAACTTCCAAGCGATGACCTATCACTACAAAAGTCTAAAAGTCTGAAAAGACCAGTTTTTGTCTTAATTTGCATGAACTTTTACTCGACATTCTCCAAAAGTATGACTTGTGTCTTAATTTTTCTTGACAAATTCTCATTTATATTAAATTTGTATGAAATTTACTCGACATATTCTCGACATTCTGAATATGGTCTTAAAATTTCTTGACAAATTCTTGACATTTGAATACTGTCTTGAAATTTCTCGACATATTCTCGACATTCTTATTTTTTCTCAGTATGGCTTGACATATTCTGAACATTTTGAATCGTGTCTTAAATTTACTTGACAGGTCTGAGTTTTACAAATCATGACCAATATTCATGATATAACTTTAATCTTTATTTCTCTTTATATGATATACTGTTGTTTCAAGTTACACTTCTTTACAACAAAAATAAAAGTTGGGCATGTAAAATAATTGAAAATTGGGTATATAAATATTTTCAGAGACATATATAAATATGTGTATATATGTCTCTGATATTTTTACAAATGCAAATATGGCTATGAAATCTAAAGTATAAAATAATTCAAATGTGGGTGTGTTGATATAAAACAATTTCAATGTGGGTTTTTAAATAATTACAAATTTTGATTCCTAAATCTTATAAATTAAATGATTCAAACCAATCATACTGTAGACATATTTCATTCTACATTCATAATATTCAATGTTGATATGGTAAATAATTATTATACCAAAATGTGGTTTATATAAATAGCAAATTATGATGATATACAAATCATTCATTTAACAGAAGAAAAATTTGTGTAATGTCATCTGTTGGAATATATTAAGTATTACACATGGACAGGATGTTCCCCATAAAACTAAGGTATTCCACACCCCAGAGTACACGCAACTGTCAAATAGAAGTTATTGCTTTACCTGTAATCAGCCATACAACTTATCAGTTGACCGACCATGCCACTACAATTTAAAAAGTTTGTTGATAGAAGAAAATGAAAATCATAATTTTGATGAAAAAAAATTGAATTGAAATGGATTTTCTTCATCAAAATTATGAAGTTAATTATTTCAACATAAAAACAAATTGAATAAATCCCAAAGATTAAAAGAAAATTATTATCTACTCCAGGAATAATAAAAAAAATGTATTTACAATGGGTCCCATCAATGATTTCTATAGAAATCATCGGTCTTATGAAATGGTTCTCAAACAGACATGCATAATATAGATCTAAACATTTTTTTTTTCAGGAAGGAGTTATCACAAATATTTATTTTTGTTAAAAAATTATAAAATTCAACACTCAAATTTGAATAAAAAATGTTTTTGGGTTGTTCTAAAAAATAAATAAGGTTTTTGAATCAAGATGGGAACAAATTCTTTGACCTAAACGAAAGCCCCCCCCTCTTTTTTTAGCCACACACACACCCAAAAGATGAATTGTGGGGTCCAAAAGAGATACAAGACACCTATTTTAGTAAAGCAAATTTGACTGGCAGTTTTGCGAACGGCAAAAATCTAAATGCTGTTTGTCAATACCTTCGACTTATATTCCAAGTGAAAACAATTACTTAAATGTTTTATAAAAATAAATCAAAATTAAACTACATGGGGGATTATTCGGGGTATTCCAACTTAGTTGCACCAAAAGGGTATCTTACTATACCAAATTAATCCTTGATTCTTCAAAGTTTAGTTTAGCCATAATAAAAAGGAGTATACAACAGCAATAGAATGTCATAAACAGTGCTGAATAAGTCTGTTCACATTTCAGGCGAATTTTATACTGTTGAGATAGTGTCAAGACATATTTAAGACTGTCAAGAATGTGTCGAGACATATTCAGACATTATTTAGAATGTCAAGAATATGTCGAGACATATTCAGACATTATTAAGAATGTCAAGAATATGTCAAGACAGATCGAGACAAATTTAAGACAGTCAAGAATTGGTCGAGACTAATCGAGACTCTTATCAGATGATACAGGAAGTGTCGAGAAATTTTAAGACAATGTTCATAGGTAAACGGACAGAAAGTCACAGGACAAAAAGTCACAGGACATAAAGTCACAAATTGGATAGGACAAAAAGTCACAGGACAAAAAGTCACAAATAATTTATTGACAATTGTTTGAATATATAAGAGAAAGATCTTCAAATAATTTCTTTTTTTACATTTATTCATTTTTAAGTTCAGAAAATTGTTCATAAGCCTTGATAAATGAAAAATTATTAAATTTTAATCATGCAAATAATATATTTCTTGGCACCATGAAGCCATTTAAGTGCCAAACCACTTTGACATTTTGTTATCATAACAATTATTTGATCATCATTGATATTTATTGAATAAATTTTAATTACAAAGTTGCTTCATATATTATAGTTCAATAAAAAATTTTAAAAATGTATTTTTAAAATTAGTGTTTTCTTGTTCAGAGAAAAATAATCTCAAAACTGAATTGTGACTTTTTGTCCTGTGACTTTCGTCCGTGACTTTTTGTCCGTGACTTTTTGTCCTATGACTTTCTGTCCTACATTCTGTTCATACTGTCAAGACACTTGTCAAGAAAAATTAAGAACCTTATTAGACAAATTCATACTAAGTCAAGAATTTTTAAAAATTATTCAGACAAATTAAGAATGTCGAGTAAAAATTCATGCAAATTCAGACAAAAACTGGTCTTTTCAAACTTTTTGACTTTTGTAGTGTATCCAATGGTTATCCAACTTGACTGAGAAATCGGTGCTCGAAATTGATAATGATCATTTCCGGTTTACCGTTGCTATAACCTGATCAACGATCCCGGGTCAATTGGAAAATATTACAGAATATTAATGAAACCCGGGTCCGCATACTTATTTTTTGTTGTTTGGTAATCGATCTAATTATTGATCATTGATGTTGTTTTACTAAAACATGTTGCTTTCGTCTTGTTATTTTATATTTTTTCTACTTTTATGAATGAATTTTGAGGACTTTTATTTATATGATAATATAAATAAACAATGTGACGTTGTCAAGCAACATTTTTTTTACTTGTCCACAGACAACAAAGACACAAAAAATTGCTTGTCCGGTTGGTCAAATGTACGAGTCGGGCATGGCATTTCCACACCCCTGATCAAATAATCAATACTATCATGTGACATTAATAAATAGTCAATTAAACCGTTTTTATTTTGGAATGTAATTTTACCACTATCAACACCATATCGTCCGTTACATATTCTTAAAACCAGATGATTTACACAGTTCTAATATTTGCCGCCCAAAACTATTAGGGGCCTTTACGTCTTCTGTAATTCTATCTCGGAGACTACTATCACTTATATAATCAACAAACTGTATGTTACCTACTAATTGTTTATTCAAAATATCACCTTCAATAAAGTCTTTCTCTCTTCCAACTCTTCCGTTAGGTCGCCTATCACTGCAACAGTCTCTAAGTTTGAGAAATGTTCGATCTGTTCTTGTAATACTTCAAAAAACGTCTATATCATATTTTTTATAATACACATTTATATCTGGAGGCATATAAATTGCACATACATATAAATTTATGCTATTTGGCATAATACATTTATCAAATTTAAACCAAATCATACAATCTGCTTCACATTTTATTATTTCAATATATTGATTCAGCCATTTCTTAAAGAATATCACTATACCCCCGCCATTACACTTTGCTCTAGACGTGTTTTTTACTATAATCCTTTATTTCAGACTGCTCTGGGCACTTGACCCAACATTCATATAAACACAACACATCATATTTAAGCACTATATTTGTAGAAACTTTGGATCAGACAATTTTCGAACTAAACCTTTAGAAATATTCCAAGAACAGATACTAATAACATCTTTCCGTAAATCAGGCAAATTCTCATCACACTCTGCTTTTTCCTATCCTTCCCATAATTCTCCGTTAACGTACAATTTGTCACCCACAATATATGTCGTTTTCTTCCTTTTCCGCTCTTTTAACATTATAGGGACAAGTTTTCTCCATCGTTCGACTATTTCACGAGGGTTTTGAGGTTTTATACCAAATTTCGTGTCCTTTAATCTTCTTGATGCATTTTTCACTTTTGACCTATCAGACAAACTGCTAAATCTCACCACTATTGGCCTCGGTTTATACGCCCCATCTTTACATCTCCCGAGACGGTACGCCTTTTCCATTTTAAAGGTTAAAATTTTGCATCTTCAAATTTCATTTCCTTCTCCAAAAATTTCAAAATGTTTTCCATACAGTATTCATTATCTCGAAGTGACTCCCCTATCACATGACCAGCCTCCTTACTATCTGTTACTTTATTTTCCTCTTTCTCTTCTACAATTGGTTCTTCGTCAATTGAAAAAAACAACAAGTTATATTCTAAACTTTGCGTTTCAATGTCTAGTACCTTGTTATTTAAGCTTTTTGTTGATTCAATACCACTTGTGAGGGTATCTATGCGTCCTTTTAATATTTCATATTCATCATGTACATTCGATAGAAATTGTGCGCTTTGTTCGAGCGTATTAAGTCTCTGTTTACAGGCACATACTTCAGAATCTACATACCTAAATTGTTTATCCATGGTTTCTAAACGCTCCTCAATTCGATCTAATTTTGTTAATTTCATTTCTACATTTGACATTTTCTGGCAAAGTTCTTTCAGGGACATTTCAATGCTAGGTGAAATTGGAGGTGGTATATAGGGGGGTATAGATTGTGGTGGAAAAGATGAAAAGTTTTGTGGATAGTTCATATTTGGCGTACTAGCCATAGGTGTGTATTGACTAGAACTATTCATGTCGGTGTTTATGTCATTGCCTTAACTAGTACTTGTACTTGAATTGTGTTCACTATTATTTAAATGTACCTTGTCTTTTGCTTGTGTACAAAATCTTTTATCACTAAAACTTCATTGATCCGACGACTTTTGTGCTCTACTTCTAGTTTCTTTTTACGGCGTGGCACTGATCATTCTTAAAATCCAAAAATCACTATAAATTTTAGCCTGAAAATTTTCACTGCCATATCTTTTGGCGCATGCGTATCATTAAGAATTAAATTAATCTAGGTCAAAAAAGCTAGGATTTGCAATTTCGAACAAAATTCAGATAGTACACTTTAATTTTTTTTTTAACTGTTTCAAATCAACTTGGATTTTCATCAAACTATACAGCAGCTATCTAGGTCTTTATGAAGTTTGGTGTATTGCTGTCAAATTAAAGGGTTAAACTAATCTAGGTAAAAAAAAACTAGAATTTGCAGTTCGGACTATATTCAGATATATATAGTACACTTTAATTCTTTGTATAACTTTTTCAAATCAACTTGGATTTTCATCAAACTATGCAGCTGTCTTAGTAAAATATTGATCTAACCGAATCCCAGATTGTTATGTAGTTTTGTGTATTGCTGTCAAATTTAAGAATTAAATTAATCTAGGTAAAAAAAGCTAAAATTTGCAATTTCGAAAAAAATTCATTCAGATAGTACACTTTAATTTTTTTTATAACTTTTTCAAATCAACTAGGATTTTCATCAAACTATACAGCTACCTTGGTTATATATTGATCTTACTGAATCACAGGTCTTTATGTAGTTTGGTGTATTGCTGTCAAATTTAAGGGTTAAACTAGGTAAAAAAAACCTAGAATTTGCAGTTTGGACTATATTCGAACAGATAGTACACTTTAATTCTTTGTATAACTTTTTCAAATCAACTTGGATTTTCATCAAACTATATAGCTATCTTAGTAATATATTGATCTCACTGAATCCCAGGTTGTTATGTAGTTTGGTGTATTGCTGTCAAATTTAAGAATTAAATTAATCTAGGTAAAAAAAGCTAGGATTTGCAATTTCAAACAAAATTCAGATAGTACACTTTAATTTTTTTAATAACTTTTTCAAATCAACTAGGATTTTCATGAAACTATACAGCTACCTTGGTAATATATTGATCTTATTGAATCACAGGTCTTTATGTAGTTTGGTGTATTGCTGTCAAATTGAAGGGTTAAACTAATCTAGGTAAAAAAAAGCTAGAATTTGCAGTTCGGACTATATTCACATAGTACACTTTAATTCTTTGTATAGCTTTTTCAAATCAACTTGGATTTTCATCAAACTATGCAGCTATCTTAGTAATATATTGATCTTACTGAATCCCAGGTTGTTATGTAGTTTTGTGTATTGCTGTCAAATTTAAAAATTAAATTAATCTAGGTCAAAAAAGCTAGAATTTGCAATTTCGAACAAAATTCATTCAGATAGTACACTTTAATTTTTTTTATAACTTTTTCAAATCAACTTGGATTTTCATCAAACTATACAGCTACCTTGGTTATATATTGATCTTACTGAATCCCAGGTATTTATGTAGTTTGGTGTATTGCTGTGTATTTAAGAATTAAATTAATCTAGGTCAAAAAAGCTAGGATTTGCAATTTCGAACAAAATTCAGATAGTACACTTTAATCTTTTTTTTTATCTTTTTCAAATCAACTTGGATTTTCATCAAACTATACAGCTACCTTAGTAATATATTGATCTTACTGAATCACAGGTCTTTATGTAGTTTGGTGTATTGCTGTCAAATTTAAGGGTTAAACTAATCTAGGTAAAAAAAAGCTAGAATTTGCAGTTCAGACTATATTCAGATAGTACACTTTAATTCTTTGTATAACTTTTTCAAATTAACTAGGATTTTCATCAAACTATACAGCAGCTACCTTGGTAATATATTGATCTTACTGAATCACAGGTCATTGTGTACAGTTATGTGTATTCAAAATTCAGATAGTACCCTACTGAAAATGTAAAGTGGGATTTCACTGAAAATACCAGTGGAGTTCCATCAGAGTTCCATTGGAATACCACTGTATTACCACTGGGAAATTTGGTCGGGATTTTCATTGGACATTCATTGTTTTCCATTGGGATATCAGTGGAATATCCAGTGGGATTCCGGTGAATACTCGAGTGGAATACAGTGGAAATTCCATTGGAATACCAGTGAAAACTTCGTTGGAATACCATTGTTTTCCCACTGGACATTTATTGTTTTCTACTGGGATACCAGTGGTAATTCCATTGGAAATTGTAACAATCAACCAAAGAAAACCAGTGATATTTCAATGGAAATTGACAATTCCACTGAAATGTTAGATATCATTTTGCATGCACTGCTTATTTTTGAATGAATTAATAAGAAAACTTGAAATAAGACAATAACCATTTTAATGCAAGTCAACAATTAAAGAAATTACAACAGTTTATACATCATCCACATTTAAGACCTTTTAAACGAAAAGATCAACCTCTTTAAAATATTAACGTTGATAAATTATCATTTTTTAGTCAAAGATGTATTTACTTAATTGTACATGTAAATCATTTTTCTGATTAAATCATTCATAAGTCCATGGTAACTTTTGGTCCTCTTTGGAAATCTTTCACAAATGGTTTTAATTTTCAAATTTACAAATTTGTTTATTGTGCATTAAACAAACAAAAATGTCCAGTTTACATGCATACGAAATACTTTGTCAGTTTGGTCAGTTTTCTTCATCATCAATTGATATTATTCATGAATTAAGTCCAAAGTTTCTGCATTCCAATCCTGTTCCATTAAGTCTTCATTGATTAATCTGAAAGAAAAAAAATCATACATCATAACATGCATAGAATTTTGCATTAAAATAACATTACAATACCATGCTCCAGTCTGCAATTATTCAAAAATATATGTTACTGGCATATTTTATTTGTGTTTGTGTGTAATTTATTCACAACATTTATACACTAAGAGCAATTTAGACACATGTATGTCTATTATTGAAGACTATGTGTTCTCTAGATATCTTTGGCTATAGTTGTTGGGTTGCTGTCTCTTAGACTTATAACACACATCTCTTTTTATCAAAATAGACTTTTATTGTTCATGGATCAGGTGTCTCTCAAAGCCAAATAAAATAGTTTATACTGCAATCAGCTATTTTACTATACAGATAAAGCTATACGTATAAACGTTAGCTTTATACGTCAATGACCTCAACTAACCTATTAGCCACGCTTACTTACCGGAACTACTGTATTTCATCAACAACGTCACGTCACAACCATGACAACGTGTAGTAACAATTGTCAAACTTTTGTAAATTTAAACTTGTTATGTCTTGAAATTCGTAATTTACATACCATATTTATTAAATACTATTAAATTAGTTTATTTTCTCTTTCTAATTACTAAAAATGTCAATGTCTTATCGCCTGGACTTTATGAGTTACTACGCTTATAGGGAAATACCCAACAATGGTACCCCAAGAGGGAAATTCCAAACACTTTTTTTTAACAATAAATTTGTTACGTATTTTATTTTATTTTTTATGTTTTTTATCGATTGCAGTATAAAGAGTGTCTTGAAATATGAAATTTATTTGTATTCGGCACGAAACAGGGGGAAATGCTCGGTAAACCTCGCATTTCCCCCCGTTTCTTAGCCTCATACAAATAAATTTCATATTTCAAGACACTATACGTATAGTGTATGGTATGTGTGGTTCCAGTTACATTTAAAAAAAAATTAGGGTAGGTAGGTAAGAATTTTTTTTATTTTATGTTTTTTTTACATTGAGTCTATCATGTCTATGGGAGCAACATTCTGACTTAAACAGTACTTACTGAAAAATGACAAAAAAATCTTTAGGGTAGGCTATTGTTTAGACTAAAAAAAAAGGTAGGTAAGGTAATTGGAACCACGCATATATTTTTATTTAGCCTCATATTATCTTTCCCTTTGTGTTGTGTTTGTTGTTGGTTTACTATCTGGTTGAAGCATACCAGACACCTCATTTTGTTCACATAATAGCCATGATTAATAATTGTGCATGATGATCAGATCAATGTTTTTGAGATGTGTTTACAGCTTATAGATGTGAATGATTAACATGATTAATGTATTTTTATTTCAAGTGTGGGAAGGATGAAAAAATAATTCAATAAGTACCTTTCAATAATCTTATACTCAAATTTCTTTTCTGCTGCTGGTTCGTTTGTTTTCATCGTGTTTTCATATTATTGAGTGGATATTGATCAATGCACAGTCACCATTTTTGCAGCTTTGTACCTTCACCATGATCAATCCCTTTTAATATATGGACAACCTAAAAAAAAAATGTAAAAACATTTTATTAATAATTTTTATTTTCTGGTCATGACCTGTATGCATCATATATTACTGATATTTATCATACAATGTACATATATAATTAAGAAGCTTCTTTCAGTTAAGTATAAAGACTCTAAAACACAATATTAACCTTTAGGGATTTTTTGTGTTGCATGTCCATCCAAATCAGAACATGACAAAATTAAGTTGAATGTGCCTGACATTGTGTAGTAAACTGTAAACATCTTTCCTTGATTGTGAAGGCACACAATGTAATTCAATATTGAATAATAAAATTATTATTACATTCCCACCTCCCCCTTTTCAGAACACCAAATGGTCATCCTCAAAGTGTGAACTAACAGAGCCCATGAATGAAACTAAAGGGGGTGTATATCTTTTTTTTTCATTTTAATTAAAAATATTCATGATGTAAAAATCAAATGTAAAATCTCTTAAAAATTACCTGTATCTGCTGTACGTCTGCCCTACATCAGATCGTCTCATTAAAATTCTTGGTTCAACAGCTAATGTCATAACTAAATGTTCTGCCTTTAATGTCTATTTCTTTATTTATCGAAGGTTGTTGAGTATTAATTATTATTAACATGATTAATGTAATCACAGCTGGACAATGCTGGACAGGATACATACTCGTACAATATTTTTAGTTTCAAATTTGAACACATTCCGTGTATTAATGATAACGACTATCTGATTGGCCGATCGGAAATCCCGGAAATAGAGTTATCCAATCAAATCAGCGGTTATATATATAGTCTGGTAGAAAAAAATGGCAGCCTCCATGAATGTAAACATGTGTGTTGAAAAACAACATTATAGACTACAGTTACACGAATTTTCTGCTCAAATTATGCCAAAACACTGACAATTAGCGTACAATTGATTGGAGCGGATTATATGTGAAATGTTTCTATAGATTAACTTATATGACCCGAGTTTCAGTGCCGAGTTCAGGACATGAAAATGATGAAAAATTCATCACACCGACAAAGTTAAGATACCGAAACAGTTTATAGAACAATTTGGAAAATGAAAGCCGTTCACTTTAATCAAAAGAACAGTAGACCAGTAACAGTTAATGAACATGATGAAGTCAAAGGAGAAATAATTATATTATTGTATACATGTAGACTGTAGTGCAGGGCAGTTGCCAGTACGGTCACTTGAAGAAAAAAACGGAGTTATCCTAACAATTCGTACAGTCTGAAGATAATTTCTGCAACAGATCTGTTTAAAACGGCCCTTTTAAGAGCCATGCACATTTTTCAAAAAGAATCTTAATTGTTTTTGTTCGTTAAATCAAACAGAATCTTATTCTCAACCCAATTTGATATAAAATATTCATTTCTTTATTTATATTATCTGATTATTGCACATTTAATTTTATTACTTAATGGTTAAAATGTATCCTTTCAATGTGTCATACTCATAGGCTATATGGTGATGCATTATATTCACCCTACATCTGAGGAGCTACCATTTTACTTATTTTATATGGGGGGGGGGGTCTTTCAGACCAAATGATTATTTTCATTTGTTACTAGGCAAGTGATTTCATATTACATTTAACCATGTAACATTTTTTGAACAAATGTTTCATATACATGTATATATGTAGGTTTATGAAATATTCATTACATCCAATATATTATCATGATTATAATATTTAATTTCTTATCAGGCCAGCAAATTATATGTTATAAATTAAATCCTTTACATAATAATCATGCACTTAATTATTTGAAAAATTTAAATTAGAAGTATATATTCCTTTAAATTTCTAAGTCCAAAATTCCACTGGAATATTTGCATTAAATCAAAACTCCACTGAAATATAAACAATAATATTCCACTGGAAATTAATTGGAAAATCTTTGGAAGTTTCATTGGAAATTTCACTGATTTTCCATTGGAATTACAGTGTGAAAAATATTCCAGATGTTTTGGATGAAATTCTAATGGGATTCCATCGGAATATTTTTTTCCACTGAATACCAGTGTAATTTCAGTGGAAATCCAGTGGAATCCCGTACTCATTTTCAGTAGGGTACACTTTAATCTTTTTTAAAACTTTTTCAAATCAACTTGGATTTTCATCAAACTATACAGCTACCTTGGTAATATATTGATCTTACTGAATCACAGGTCTTTATGTAGTTTGGTGTATTGCTGTCAAATTGAAGGGTTAAACTAATCTAGGTAAAAAAAAACTAGAATTTGCAGTTCGAACTATATTCAGATAGTACACTTTAATTCTTTGTATAACTTTTTCAAATCAACTTGGATTTTCATCAAACTATGCAGCTATCTTTAGTAATATATTGATCTTACCGAATCCAAGGTTGTTATGTAGTTTTATGTATTGCTGTCAAATTAAAGAATTAAATTAATCTAGGTCAAAAAAGCTAGGATTTGCAATTTCGAACAAAATTCAGATAGTACACTTTAATCTTTTTTTTAACTTTTTCAAATCAACTTGGATTTTCATCAAACTATACAGCTACCTTGGTAATATATTGATCTTACTGAATCACAGGTCTTTATGTAGTTTGGTGTATTGCTGTCAAATTAAAGGGTTAAACTAATCTAGGTAAAAAAAAGCTAGAATTTGCAGTTCAGACTATATTCAAATAGTACACTTTAATTCTTTGTATAACTTTTTCAAATCAACTAGGATTTTCATCAAACTATACAGCAGCTACCTTGGTAATATATTGATCTTACTGAATCACAGGTCATTGTGTAGTTATGTGTATTCAAAATTCAAATAGTACACTTTAATCTTTTTTAAAACTTTTTCAAATCAACTTGGATTTTCATCAAACTATACAGCTACCTTGGTAATATATTTATCTTACTGAATCACAGGTCTTTATGTAGTTTGGTGTATTGCTGTCAAATTAAAGGGTTAAACTAATCTAGGTAAAAAAAACCTAGAATTTGCAGTTCAAACTATATTCAGATAGTACACTTTAATTCTTTGTATAACTTTTTCAAATCAACTTGGATTTTCATCAAACTATGCAGCTATCTTTAGTAATATATTGATCTTACTGAATCCAAGGTTGTTATGTAGTTTTATGTATTGCTGTCAAATTAAAGAATTAAATTAATCTAGGTCAAAAAAGCTAGAATTTGCAATTTCGAACAAAATTCATTCAGATAGTACACTTTAATTTTTTTTATAACTTTTTCAAATCAACTTGGATTTTCATCAAACTATACAGCTACCTTGGTTATGTATTGATCTTACTGAATCACAGGTCTTTATGTAGTTTGGTGTATTGCTGTCAAATTTAAGGGTTAAACTAGGTAAAAAAAAGCTAGAATTTGCAGTTTGGACTATATTCGAACAGATAGTACACTTTATTCTATGTGTAACTTTTTCAAATCAACTTCGTCCGTCGTCTTTAGCTTTTTACAAAAATCTTCTCCTCTGAAACCACTGGGCCAAATTTAACTAAACTTGGCCACAATCATCATTAGAGTATCTAGTTTAAAAAAATGTGTCTGATGACCCCGCCAACCAACCAAGATGGCGGCTATGGCTAAAAATAGAACATAGGGGTAAAATGTAGATTTTGGCTTATATCTCTGAAACCAAAGCATTTAGAGTAAATCTGACTGGGTAAAACTGATTATCAGGTCAAGATCTATCTGCCCTGAAATTTTCAGACAAATCTGACAACCTGTTGTTGGGTTGCTGCCCCTGAATTGGTAAATTTAAAGAAATTTTGTAGTGTTTGGTTATTATCTTGAATATTATTATAGATAGAGATAAACTGTAAACAGCAATAATGTTTAGCAAAGTAAGATCTACAAATAAGTTGTCATGACCAAAATTGTCAGTCGACCCCTTTAAGAGTTATTGCTCTTAATAGTCAATTTTTAACAATTTTTTGTAAATTCTTGTAATCGTTTACAAAAATCTTCTTCTCTAAAACTACTGAGACAAATTTAACCATACTTAGCCATAATCATTATTAGGGTATCTTGTTTAAAAAATTTGTCCGATGACCCCGCCTTCCAACCATGGCCAACTTGGTTAAAAATAGAACATAGGGTTAAAATGCAGTTTTTGGTTTATATCTCTGGAACTAAAGCATTTAATAGAGCAAATCTGACAGCTGGTGGCAAAAATGTTCATCAGATTTAGATTTATCTGCCCTGAAATTTTCAGACGAATCCGACGACCCGTTGTTGGGTTGCTGCCCCTGAGTTAGTAAGTTTACAAAAATTTTGCAGTTTTTTGTTATTATCTTAGTTATCATTATAATATCTAATATCTAATACTATATATTATGATTTTAACCTTATTTTACATGATTTCCAAAGCATCAGTAAATACAGGTGAGCGACACAGGCTCTTGAGAGCCTCTAGTTTATTAACTTTTTCAAATCAACTTGGATTTTCATCAAACTATGCAGCTATCAAAGTAATATATTGATCTTACTGAATCCCAGCGACTCTTTTCACAAAAAATCTTACGATTAAAATTGATCGTAAGTTATACTGAAATATGTATGACTTACGAGTTACGAGTATTTTTACTCTTAAGATCTTTTGTGAAAAGGGCCGCAGGTATTTATGTGGTTTGATGTATTGCTGTGTATTTAAGAACTAAATTAATCTAGGTAAAAAAAGCTAGGATTTGCAATTTCGAACAAAATTCAGATAGTACACTTTAATTTTTTTTATAACTTTTTCAAATCAACTTCAAACTATACAGCTACCTTGGTAATATATTTATCTTACTGAATCACAGGTCTTTATGTAGTTTGGTGTATTGCTGTCAAAGTTAAGTGTTAAACTAATCTAGGTAAAAAAAAGCTAGAATTTAACAGTGAAGTGTACTACTATTGGGAATAATAATATTAAAAATTATTGAAAAGTCTACCAGCTCTTAATTACTGACAAAATATGGACAATTATATGTTAAGGGGGTCTAAAATTCAGTGAAAAAAGTTATACACTGTTCACACTAGCCAGATTAGGTACTATATTTCTTGACCACGAAAACCATATAGGATGATAACTGTGTCCTTGGACCATCTACTCTACATACAATATTACTGTTAACCTGACAGTAAATTCTTTTTTACATACTATATTTTGGTACTAGCAAGGACGTATAACTAACATATATACGTCCTTGATTCACACAAGACAAGTTTGCAATGTTTTATAAAAGTTAGAAATTATAATATTGATATATAAAGAATAAGAAGTTGAAATAGTCATTCAGTTAATGAATCATGAAATAATTTGCAATTTTTTTGTATGTGATGCTGGTTATCATAGTAAATGTGTAAAAAACTTATATTTATAAAAGCTTGCATTTTAAATTTTATGTATTTATCTTAAATTGCATTTGTAATATTATAAAGAACTGAAGTTGCACATAATATGACTCATGCTTAGAAGATCTGATAGTGCATATATATATATACTTCCTCAGTGTACTTGTTTTAAAATTCTTAAAATAAGTATATCAATTTTCAAGGCTTGGCAGCTGCTATTAGGTCAGAAAGTGGATATTTGATAAACATGTAATTTTCATACACATATTCACCACTGTGAAATAGAGGTACTATGTGGTTTTTTTTTTGTTTGTGTAGAAATTTATTTTATGAAAACCATTATTTATAAAACTTGAATAATTAAGACCTCAATGTATATATATTATATTGTAATATCTTATTGTTGACTCAATTATTTTAATCATTAATTATACCTGATTAATATATGATTAATTGTTATGGACCCTGTAATTTGGAATTGATTTATTATTACAAGTACTTTGACACAAAGTCAGCATAAATGGCACCACACTTATATTTTGTAGATTTGTAAAATTCATCAAATATTAGTTACTTTCATTCACAAGACGAGTTTGCAATGTTTTATCAAACTTAAAAATTATAATATTGATATATAAAGAAGAAGTTGAAATAGTCATTCAGTTAATGAATCATGGAATAATTTGCTAATTTTTAGCTCACCTGCGAAGGGCCAAGTGAGCTTTTCTCATCACTTGGCGTCCGTCGTCCATCGTCCGGCGTCGTCCGGCGTTGTCCGTCGTCGGCGTAAACTTTTTACATTTTGAACTTCTTCTAGAGAACCACTGAATGGAATGAAACCAAACATGGCATGAATGTTTCTTATGAGGTGCTGACCAAGTGTTGTTACTTTGTAGCCGATCCATCATCCAAGATGGCCGCCAGCGGGGCACTTAGTTTAACATAGGACCCTATGGGAAATGCATACAAATGACTTCTTTTAGAGAACCACTGAATGGAATGAAACCAAACATGGCATGAATGTTCCTTATGAGGTGCTGACCATGTGTTGTTACTTTGTAGCCGATCCATCATCCAAGATGGCCGCTAGTGGGGACTTAGTTTAACATAGGACCCTATGGGAAATACATAAAAATGTCTTCTTTTAGAGAACCAATAAATGGAATGGAACCAAACATGGCATGAATGTTCCTTATGAGATGCTGACCAAGTGTTGTTACTTTGCAGTCGGTCCATCATCCAAGATGGCCCCCAGCGGGGGACTTAGTTTAACATAGGACCCTATGGGAAATACATACAAATGTCTTCTTTTAGAGAACCACTGAATGGAATGAAACCAAACATGGCATGAATGTTCCTTATGAGATGCTGACCAAGTGTTGTTACTTTGTAGCCGATCCATCATCCAAGATGGCCGCCAGCAGGGAACTTAGTTTAACATAGGACCCTAGCTATGGGAAATACATACAAATGTCTTCTTTTAGAGAACCACTGAATGGAACAAAACCAAACATGGCATGAATGTTCCTTATGAGGTTCTGACCAAGTGTTGTTACTTTGTAGCCGATCCATCATCCAAGATGGCCGCCAGCGGGGGACTTAGTTTAACATAGGACCCTATGGGAAATACATACAAATGTCTTCTTTTAGAGAACCACTGAATGGAATGAAACCAAACATGGCATGAATGTTCCTTATGAGGTGCTGACCAAGTGTTGATACTTTGCAGTCGGTCCATCATCCAAGATGGCCGACAGCAGGGGACTTAGTTTAACAAAAGACCTATGGGAAATACATACAAATGTCTTCTTTTAGAGAACCACTGAATGGAATGAAACCAAACATGGCATGAATCTTCCTTATGAGATGCTGACCAAGTGTTGTTACTTTGTAGCCGATCCATCATCCAAGATGGTCGCCAGCGGGGGACTTAGTTTTACATAGGACCCTTTGGGAAATACAGAAAAATGTCTTCTTTTAGAGAACCAATAAATGGAATGGAACCAAACATGGCATGAATTTTCCTTATGAGATGTTGACCAAGTGTTGTTACTTTGCAGCCGATCCATCATCCAAGATGGCCGACAGCGGGGGACTTAGTTTAACATAGGACCCTATGGGAAATACATACAATTGTCTTCTTTTAGAGAACCACTGAATGGAATTGAACCAAACATGGCATGAATGTTCCTTATGAGTTGCTGACCAAGTGTTGTTACTTTGCAGTCGATCCATCAAGATCCAAGATGGCTGCTAGGGGGTGAGGGGGCTTAGTTTAACATAGGACCCATTATTGGAAATACATACAAATGTCTTCTGTTAGAGTACCACTGAATGGAATGAAACAAAACATGGCATGAATGTTCCTTATGAAGTGCTGACCAAGTGTTGCTACTTTGTTGCCGATTTACTGTTCAAGATGGCCACCAGGATATTTTATTAAATAACGGGACCAATATTAATCAAAATTTGGCCTCAATCATTATTTGGGTATCTTTTATGATTTTTATCTATCTTTACATGATTTCTAAAACCAAAGTAGAGTCAGGTGAGCGAAAATAGGTGTCTTGTATCTCTTTTGGACCCCACAATTCATCTTTTGGGTTGTTCTAAAAAATGAATAAGGTTTTTGAATCAAGATGGGAACAAATTCTTTGACCTAAACGAAAATCAAGAACCTTATTAGACAAATTCATACTATGTCAAGAATTTTTAAAAATTATTCAGACAAATTAAGAATGTCGAGTAAAAATCATGCAAATTCAGACAAAAACTGGTCTTTTCAGACTTTTTGACTTTTGTAGTGAAAACTGCTCAGACAGAATTATGAGGATACTAAAATCAATACTACACAAGTTTTTAGCTAACCATTGCCAATTGGTTGACTGATATAATGTCCTGTCTTATGTGATCATGGTCTTAGATAGAACAACACACCGTAAATAGAAAAATTTCTTATTAGGACAATATTAAAGTATAGGCCCAGATATCTGTTTGCCTATAAAAGTGCATTATCATTGTGTTACTCAGTTTTTCGTCTCTGCTCAGTGAAGTCGGCTTTATACAGGGATCATTGTATCTTGTGTATGATTGTCAATGAGACAACTATTCATAGACCAAAGGACTCAGAATTGAACCATAACAATTCACTGTACAAGAGATATCCTCGACACTAGATGAATTTCCAGGTCTTGTATGGTCTTGTTTCTTCATCACTTGATGGACTTCTAACCTGGCCGTTGCCATATTTGTTTTTTTTCAGCCGATGTTAAGTGACGTCATACTTTAAAGGGAGTAAATTAGTGGTCATTGAGTATGACAAGGGTTATTCACTGGTGAATAATAGGGTTGTTTGATGGAGGCTTCAATTTGTTAGAGTTATTCATCGCTCCTGCCGATTTTTGGAAAAAACATTGAAACAAAATATGACACATGATTCTGTATTAGCAAATCAAGTAACTACTATATAATGTTAGGTATAATACTGTTTTGATTAATCAAAACATTTGAAGATTAATTGTATTTTTTATTAAACTGGTGATATAGATTTCACATGAGAGGACAGCCAGATGACTTTCTTGTATAGGCACACTATAATACGCATCTTTCAAGTCAACTGAAGCCATATATTGGTTTAGTTTAATTTTGTTAAAAGCAGTGTGCAAAGTTTCCATTTTGAAATGTATTTTCACAACATTATCATTGAATGATTTGAGATTAACACTAACACTATCGTCCTTTTTTGGTCTAATGAAAATATTAGAATAATATCCACGAGTATCATTATTTGACACTTTTTCAATAAATTCTTTACTTAAAAACTTTTCAATTTCTTTCTGAATTAAATTTCTCTCATGTTCATTAATTTCAATTGTTTTAGGAATAGTTATTTGGAATGGTATATTGTCTAGTTCAATAGTATAACCAGTTAAAACATTTCTTATCCATTTATCCAAAGTTAATAAATCCCAGTTGTGAATAAATACTGAAATCAGGCCTCCAATAAAATTATCTGGAGTATTGTATAACTTTAACATACAAGTACTAATACAGATACATTAAATTCATTGTCTTTGGTTTCTTTAGTTTCTTTATGTTTTTTGCCCAGAATTTGTCCTTTGGGCAGAATTTGTCTTTTGGCCAGTTTTTGTCTTTTGCTGGACCCCAATGACTGTCCTTTGACCAGTTGTGTTTTCTTTTCCCTAAAAAATCACCTCCTGACTCCATAGATAATTTGTCTGACCTTTTGTCATCTTTGTCTAATTTATCTACTTTTTCATCCAGGTTGTCCCCAAATAAAAATTATGTACAGATGTGTCTACTTCACACAATTTCAGTACCATGACTAATGCTGAACTGCATGTCTGAATTACCTTTTGCATAGCCACACCTCCTTCTCTTTTGGTTTTTAAAATCTTCCATAATTCTCTGTTTTCCAGAGTTACCTAAAAAATGGAATAAGCATTCATTTAATCATGAATTCATGATAATCAGATTTATATTACCGTTGAATAAAACAACATCAGTCTCAAAACCATTATTGTTCATTACATAGATCTTCTTTTTGTTATATTTTACTTTAATCTTATCTTATACTTTTATCTACTGCAATATAATATTTAATATGAAAATATACCTTTATCTTTTAACCATTTTCAGGCACCAAATAATTCTCTGTTAACTTTTGGTTCTCCTCGTCATTTAACAGTTTCTCAATAGCTGTTTCAGCTAGTTTTGGCATTGCAATGTCAATCTCAGGACCAAACTTTTTGTCCTCCTCATATTCTTTTTCTAATTCTAAAAAGAAGTCTTCATCTACCTCATCTAACATTTGGTCTAATGAACAAACAACATCTTGGTCCTCTTGTTCCTCCTCAGATTCCTTATCATCATCTGATATATCTGATAATTCAGGAATATCACTAACAGTAACTGTCATCAGTTTTATCGGACACTTTTTGTGGATGAGTTTTAGCATTCTTCGACTCTGAATTTATTTTGCAATTGCAGAATGTTCACTGCTAAATTAGCCATAATCTCTGTTTGAGATTTTTCCATGCTGGAAAACTTATCCATCATATCTTTCATTGTTGGACTGTTGTTATTTTCACTACCGATAGTTTCACTTTCACTTTCAGGGACCCCAGACATGCGCAGCATACCATGTCCCGCCGACATGCCCATTGGGTCTGAACTTCTATTCATTACACTTCTAGTGTTAATATCATAATCATAGTTTCCCACTGTTTCAGAAACCTTTCCTGATTTAATTTTATAAATTTCTTTTGTGTGATGTTTCACCATTTTGGCAAAATTATTCCTTTCGGACGTCGATTCATCAATATTATTTTCAGCCAATTTTTTTACCACTTTGGTCAATATCAGTGTTAATAAAAAAAATCTACATGATTTTTAAGCCATCACAGAAAGTTTACAGAATATCCCTCAATCATAAAGTTAAACAATAACGAGAAAAAAATGTAATAAGTCCAACAAAAATTAATAAAAAAATGCACATATGACCTCGGACAACAAAGCGACCGCAATGACCTTGGACAGCACCACCTGGCTGTCCTCTCATGGGAAATCATATATATCACCAGTTTAATAAAATAGGTGTTGTTACGATGTTGTCGAAAGTAAATTGTGAATGCTAAGAAAAAGATACAGTTCCTTATATTTTCTTCTTTAATTCCATTAAAAAGCCCATTGTAAATGTAATAAAAAGAATAACTTAATCAAAGAATTCAAATATAGAAAAATTTCACTGGTAACCGAAAAAAAAATTAAATTTATGTGCTACGAGCACTTATTGTGATTTATAGATCAAGTTGTTTGGTCACTCATTGAATATTTTTCTTTAATTAAATTCTTTGATTAGTTATTCTATAATTCGTTATCATTATCTCTTTAGTCAACATGTGGAATCACCAACTTGATGTCTCCTGGACAGAGTACAGAGGTAGCTAGTGATACAAATGAATCACAGTATTCAGGAATTGTTAATTTGTCTGATGGCATTAGTGTCCAACAGTCTTCTGAGGTTTCACAGCCAGCTATTGGAAACAATAAGGTGATATTGTCTGAAACTATACAGCCAGAACCTTGTACTGAAGAGACAGCAGTATCTTGTAGTGATGATGGAACAACTCTTGCAGGCAACAGGGTAACGTAAAAATAATTTTACATTTATCTGATTGTAAATTGGAGTGACAACAGCAATTTTAATGACTGTTACAGAAAATTTGTGTCACTCTTAGATTACATAAATGTTCTTTTATTCAGCCACATTTCTTTTATGTCATTTTTGGTTTGCAAACTCATACCTATGTCATCTTGTGCCTCTAATAGCAAACATGTACAACATAAGTTTTTACCACCTTATTTAAGTGCACTAAATTGTTGGTAAAAGTTAAATTTATAAGTTTAACTGAATAACTCAGAAATCTGTAAAAAAAAAGATAATTAGAAAGTCACAATGACAAACTTGTAGCTGATTGTTCCTCAGCTAATTGAATGAAAAAACAAAGTGTATGTTTGTTTTATTTTGATATGTTTTTGTTTTGTGTTTATTTACATTTGACTAGCAGGCATGATGACGACTCATATTACATGTATTAGCTTGAGTTTTGATAATGAGGAATTTTATTTAATGATAGATGTTCATACAGGAACTTCTTAGGAAGAAAGATAAGAAATTAGCAATATCCATTAACTTTATGTTCCGCTATATAGATGATGTTCTCTCACTAAATAATACAAAATATGGTGACTATGTTGAAGAATCTATCCCATCGAACTAGAGATAAAGAATACTATAGATACAGTTAAGTCTGCCTCATATCTTGACTTACATCTAGAATTGAGGGTCGGTTGAAAACAAAACTTTACGACAAAAGAGATGATTTCAGCTTCCTAATTGTAAACTGTCCATTTCTATGTAGCAACATTCCAGCAGGGCCTGCATACGAAGTATATATCTCCCAATTGATACGATATTCCCGGGCTTGTATTTCCTATCATGATTTCCTTGATAGAGAATTGTTGCTCACAAGGAAGCTATTAAACCAAGATTTCCAAATGGTGAAGTTGAAATCATCCCTTCGTAAATTTTACAAACGCCATCACGAGTTGGTTGACCCTTATGGAATAACCTTTTCACAGATGATATCAGATATTTTCCTTATGTCTTAACTACAATACCCTTCCCTTTTCATGAATGTGACCTACCGAATAAGACTATTTACCAGATTTGTAATAACATAAGCAACACAATTGGTGCCACATGTTTTTGGTGGGGTTCGTGTTGCTTAGTCTAGTTTTCTATGTTGTGTCTTCTGTACTATTATTTAGATAGATGTGGTATGAGTGCCAATGAGGCAACTCTCCATCCAAGTAACAATTTATAAAAGTAAACCATTATAGGTCAAGGTACGGCCTTCTGTTTGTCTTTTTATTTTTTAACCAGGGCGTTGTTAGTTTATTTTCAATCTATGAGTTTGACTGTCTCTCTGGTATCTTTCGCCCCTCTTTTATAATTAATTCCAAGCTGTTCAGTTATATAATGCCAATCATAATTGATTGATTAGATTAAATAGTTGATTACACACCTAATCACACAATTAAAGGAATTTAATTTATATATTAGAATTGTAATAGAAAGTAATGCACAAATATAACAAGCAATTCAATATGTTACATAAGTCTATGTTACTATTGATAAAGAAATTCAATAGATATTTTATAAAGATTTGCAAAGAACACTTCATAAAATATTTGGATATTAAATATTATAATGGAATGTCAGTTGGCAAAGGTACGTATACCAGTTAGTATGTATAGGTACGAGTTGACCTTTAGTGGAACAAGCTTAACCTTTGTACTGTTGACACTAGAATTTAAATGTGTTTGTGGTTTGTTAATAGAAATTTTTTCGAACACAAATTTTCGGTTTTGGTTCAAAAAAATCAGCATGAGTCTCAATGTTTGTCTTTTATGCCTTACACGAGTTTGTATTGTGAAAGAAGATTTGAGATTAATGTCTAAACAAATGTTTCATATCACACCTTTAAGGTTGACAATTCAATCTAATGCAGTTAACTAAGTAACATGAATATCCATTAACCTCTACATTACTAAAAATGAGAATCTTTCAACAAACAAATGTTTCAATTTGTTCAATTAAATTAAATCTGTATTTTTTGTTACACAGTAAAACATTATCTCAACTTTTCCTTTTGGATTTTTAGAGTGATGATGGTGAAAATGAGGAGGAAGATGTAGATGACAACAACAAAGGATTAAAGGGTATTAAAACATTTTAGTTTTTGTCTCGCTTGACGTAGTCAAAAAGCAAGACATAGGTATGCTGTTTCCGGCGTCAGCTGCGGTGTCAACAATGTATTAGTTTGTGATTAGGTCTAGTTTATGGTGAACCACAAGTGGTAAGTCAAAGATATTTGGTATGCAGTTGTATAAGTATTGGCACATCTCATTAACATGGAGATTATTTGGCCCCATCCCCTCAGTTATGGTCTATTGACTTTGAAACTTTGCTTAGTTTTCATGTATTAGTTTGTGATTAGGTAAGTTTATGAAGAACCACTCACTAGTGGTAAGTTAATAATAATTGGTATGCAGTTTTATAAGCATTGGCATATCTCATTTCCATGGAAATTATTTTGCCCCACCCCCTCAGTCATGGTCTATTGACTTCAAAACTTTTGCTTGGTTCTCATTTATTAGTTTGTGATTAGGTCAGTTTATGGGGAACCACTAGTGAGAAGTAAATGATATTTGGTATGCAGTTGTATAATCATTGGCATATCTCATTTCCATGGAGATTATTTGGCCCTGCCCCTTCAGTCATGGTCATTTGACTATGCAACTTTTGCTTAAGTTTTCATGTATTAGTTTGTGGTAAGATTGGTTTATGGGGAACCACTAGTGGTATGTCAATGATGTTTGGTATGCAGTTGTATTAGCATCGGCAGATCTCATTTCCATGATTATTTCACCCCGACCCTCAGTTATGGTTTATTGACTTTGAAATTTTGCTTAGTTGACATGTATTAGTTTGTATTTATGTTTGTTTAAAGGGAACTAGGTATGATAAGTCAATGGTATTTGGTTTGCAGTTGTATTAGCATTGGCACAACTCATTTCCATGGAGATTGTTTTGTCAATGTACCTTCAGTCATGGTCATTGACTTTGAATATTTGCAAAACTCACATGTTATACTCATAGTGTTGCTATTTTAATTTCAACATTTGCATTATCGAAATTTAAAAAAAGTGAGACATATCTCTGTGATAACAGTTTATTTTTATCAGAGATGCAGATCTAGAAATATGATATGGGTAAGTGTTTGACAAATCTTTTAATTAGGGGTAAAAAAAGTTTTGGGAAATATTATTTTTACCAGTATTATTCTTTACAGTGATGTTCTTTTTGTTCAAACACTAGTTTAATGCAGAAAAGCAGAGTAAAAAACGTATCTTCAACAGACAAATACAACTTCCACAAATGCATGGTTGCCAACTATAAAAAGGTAGTTGATCATCTGGATCTGATTTTAGAACCAGTTACAGCTGTATCATATGGCTTGCTTATTAGAAAGAAAGAAAAAGAAACCAAATGATGGCCCTCCATCTTTGGTTTTTTGTCTCACCGCAGTATTTCGTCGCATTTTGTGAGACATATGGGTCAATATCCCTAATGCGCCTCGAAATGAGGAACTCAAAAGTTGTGTGTAAACAAAAAATCTCTGTGTAGTGATATTGGACATGTTTCTATTTTTTACAAATGACTGAGCTTAACCATTTGAGGTGATTAGGAAAGTAGAGGAACATAGAATAAATGTGTAAAAACTATGGAGCTATTAAATGTGTTCAAAGTATTAAATTTTCAAAGAACTTATTGTGTTAAAAAAGGGATTTTTTACCACGAGGAGCCGCATCACGAAAGGATGTTTGGGGTATGCTAATTTACGGAAAAAGTAATCTCACTTCGTACCCCGAAAATTTAACCACATATGTGAAAATGTCACAGCTTCGAAACAAGCTATCATACATATATAAGTTTACGATATGGAATGAGCTACAGGAAAAAACGTTACCATTACCGCCTATGGAAAAACAAAGATATTGACCCATATGTATTACTATCCAGCAGCAATGGCGGCGTCACAATAGCAGTTTATATAAAGCCTTATGTTTTGTAAGATTAAAGACCTGGATGCTTCATATCTTGTATGCAGATACCTTATGTTATGAAGTGTTAATTTGTCATGTGTCCAATGTCATTTCCTTAATTTCATGGTTCAGTGACTGATTGAAAAAAAATGAGTTTTTTATGTCGTCAAAAATTTGCTTTATTTATATAATGTTTTGATGTTTTTCGTCGTCGTTGTCCGCTTCGTGGTCGGCGTTGTTTGAAAACACATTTGGTTTCTGGACAATTACTTTAGTTTAAGTAAATGGATCTCTTAACAAATATTACCTGAAGGTTCATTACCCCAAAAAGAAGGTTGGGATTGATTTTGGGGGTTATGGTACCAACAGTTTAGGAAAAAGGGGCCAAAAACAAGCATTTTGTTTCCAGACAATAACTTGTGTGTAAGTGAAAGGATCTCTCTGAAATTGTACCACAAGTTTCCATATCACAAAGGGAAGGCTGGGATTGAGTTGTGGGATAATCTCCCAAACATTCAAGAATCAGGGGCAAAAAAGGAACCAAAAGCAAGCATTTTTCTTGATTCCAGACATTAACTTGTGTTTAAGTGTATGGATCTCTCTAAAATTGTACTACACAGTTTATCACTACATAGCTTATATAGGGAAGGATGGAATTGAGTTTTGGGGTAATAATTACAAAATGGAAAGGAGGGGGGTGGTTAAAAATTTTTGGGGTATTTTTTCTTCAACATTTTTTTTAATTTCTTAAAAGTTTTAAGCAGTAGGTTAACTATTTTTGGTGTATGGAATGATTGTAAGGGGTACATCTCGGTGTGGTAGATTTCATCTGACCTCAATCTTATTTTCATGGTTGATAAGTCAATGTTGAAGTTTTTGTCGAGCCTGCGACTTTTGTCGCAGAAAGCTCAACATAGGGATAGTGATTCGGCGGCTACAGCGGCGGTGACGTTAGCTTACTTCTTAAAAGCTTTATATTTTAGAAGGTGGAATACCTGGATGCTTCAAACTTTGTATATAGATGACTCATGTTACGAAGTTTCCGTCAGTCACATGTCCAATGTCCTTGATCTCATTTTCATGGTTCAGTGACTACTTGAAAAAAAGAGTTAAGATTTTTTGTAATGTTAAATTCTGTCTTATTATAAGTAATAGGATAACTATATTTGGTACTTGCATACCTTGCAAGGTCCTCATGCCTGTCATACAGTTTTCACTTGACATCGACCTCATTTCGTGGATCAGTGAACAAGGTTAAGTTTTGGTGGTCAAGTCCATATCTCGGATACTATAAGCAAAAGGTCTAGTATATTTGGTGTGTGGAAGGACTGTAAGGTGTGCATGCCCAACTGGCAGGTGTCATTTGACCTTGACCTCATTTTCATGGTTCAGTTGTTATAGTTTTTGAGTTTTAGTCTTTTTTTCTAATACTATATGCAATAGGTCAACTATTTTTGGTGTATGGAAACATTTTATGATTTATAGGTGAGTTGGGCATGTTTTATTCAACCTTGACCTCATTTTCACGGTTCATTGCTCAGTGTTAAGTTTTTTTGTTTTGGTCTGTTTTTCTTATACCATATGCAATAGGTCTACTATATTTTGTGTATGGAATGATTGTAAGGTGTACATGTCTGGCTGGCAGGTGTCATCTGTCCTTGACCTCATTTTCATGGTTCAGTGGTTAAAGTTAAGTTTTTGAGTTTTGGTTTTTTTTTTCTAATACTATATGAAATAGGTCAACTATATTTGGTGTATGGAAATATTTTATGATCTATATGTCAGTCGAGCAGGTTTTATTTGACCTTGACCTCAATTTCAAGGTTCATTGCTCAGTGTAAAGTTTTTGTGTTTTGGTCTGTTTTTCTTCAACTATAAGCAATAGGTCAACTACATTTGTTGTATGGAAGAATTGTTAGCTGCACATGTCTGTCTGGCATGGTTCATCTGACCTTGACCTCATTTTCATGGTTCATTGGTCAAGGTTTAGTTTATTTGGTTAATGTTAAGTTTATGTGACAGTTTTAATAAAGCTTTATATTTAGGACAACATTTTTTATCAACATAATAATATCAATGATAAGTAAAGAGGGCGAGACATTTCAGCGTGTGCACTCTTGTTTTGTTTAGGTCTGTTTTCCAAGTACTATAAGAAATAGGTCAGCTATATTTTGTGATGAAATAATTGTTAAGTGTACATGTTTGTCTGGCAGGTATGTCTGACCTTGACCTAATTTGTATTGTTTATTGATAAATGATAAATTTTCGTATAAATTTTGTCATGTGAGACACTGTTTTTCAAGTGCTTAAGCAATAGGTCAACTATTTTTATACCCCCGCTTTAAAAAAATGGTGGGGGTGTACTGTTTAACCTCTGTTTGTCCATCCATTCATCCGTCAGTCCGCCCGTCCCATGAAAATTTTCGTCGCATTTTTCTCAGAAACTACTTGACAAGGATTTCTGAAATTTCAGTGTTTATATTAGTAAGTTATATCCGTACGTGTGATGCATTTTTAGATTCATCACTCAACAACTTCCTGTTTACTGAACACTTGTATCATAATACACATGATAGCCAAGTTAAAACTTTTGTCACATTTTCTCTAGCAGTAAGAGCTCTGACATAAACAAGTCAGAATAAAATGACTTCTTCAAGTCAGAAAGTGTTTTGAAATTCTGACCTGTACGCGTCAATTTTTATTTTGCGTAGTTTTCACTCAAGTCCGTCAAACCAGAAGTTATTTTGAATTTGCCGCCGATCTACGACACATACGATCACGTGGTTTTTTGCAAAAGATCACGTGTTTGAGAGTCGTTGTTCTGGAAGTGTCTCGAACGAGAAGTCATTGAATATTATATTGATTATTTACGATTTTTAGTGAAAATCTAGGTCATTGTGGGCATTTTTAGAAAGGTTATTCATATTACCTCCGTATTTTCATGGGCATTTTTATATTTTTTGCCTATAAAGAAGTTCCTTGCAAGTGATTTTTTAGCTGTTTCATGAAGGCGCGCGACCTGTAAATACGGACGCGTGGTCTTTTAGATGACCTGGTGTTTGACAATTCTGACTTGTTCAGGTCAGAAAATGTTGTTATGATAATGAATTGTTATTTTCGGGAGATAACTCGTGTTGTCTTAAACAATATTAACATTATTAACCAGTCAGTGCAATTTAAAAAGTAAAATTATTGCTTCGAGCATAACATCGTCACGTGATTTTTCTATTTTTAAAACTCAATCACGAACTGATTTTTTAACCTTTCTGATTCGTTTCTCCCTATGAGAAAAACGATCATTGTGAATATTGATATGATGATAATGAAACGAAAATGGGAAAAATTTTAATAAAAGAAAAAGGAAGGGAGGGGTTTAACTAAAGAACCCAAGGTTTTTTTTTTTTTTATTTTTAAAGTTATAACTTGAGAACAATAAGTGATGCACACACCTGGTCTTCATTTTTGATCATGGGACATGATAAAACAAATCAAATGAAATGTAGGGCAAGTCTCCAGGGATCACCCCTATCCCTGTCATTTCTCTATTCCTCTTTATAATGTCAAATTGATTTGAATGAAATATACCGGGCTAGTCTCCAGGTTTACCCCCACCCCCTGCCATTTGGAAATGTTCTTATATTTTGTAAACGGTAGAGATCCCCACCCCTAAACCATATATATTCTTGTATGGGACAATTTAACAAATCAAATGATATGTTGGGGGAGGTCCCTGGGGGTCACCCCTACCCCTCCTGTTTGAAAACTTGTAAACGGTCGAGATCCCCACCCCTAAACCATATATTTTCTTGAATAGGACAATAAAACAAATCAAATGAAGTATAGGGGAAGTCCCTTCGGGTCACCCCCACCCCCTCCTGTGTGAAAACTTGTAAACGGTCGGGATCCCCACCCCTTAACCATATATATTCTTGTAAGGGTCAATAAGACAAATCAAATGAAATAAAGGTGGAGTCCCGGAGGGTCAACCCACTCCCTCATGTTTGAAAACTTGTAAACGGTCGAGATCCCCACCTCTACACCATATACATTCTTGCACAGGACAATAAAACTAATCAAATGAAATATAGGGGAAGTCCATTGGGGTCATCCCCATCCCCCTTTTTGAAATGTTCTGGATCACCACCCCTAAAGGTAAACCATATGATATTCCTGTTCGTCATTTCAAGAAGATTTGAATGACATGCAGGGTCAAACCCTAGGCGTCACTTATGCATATCACTTTACTAGACAAAACCAATTTGTACTGGAACTTGCCCAATGTCAGGCAACCATGGGAATGACGAATTATGGGAGCTTAAATTTGTTTGGGAGACTTCGTAACAGCATCCTGTTACAATTATTTCTTGTTTATTTTAATCTGCTGAGAGACCACCTTTACATATTATATTTATCAGTGTTTGTGCAAACAGAATTGTCTATTCAGTATTATTTTCCTCTCACATGCATCACATCTTATTAATTACATGGATATAGGAAGATGTGGTATGAGTGCCAATGAGACAACTCTCCATCCAAGTTACAATTTATAAAAGTAAACCATTATAGGTCAAGGTACGGCGTTCAACACGGAGCATTGGCTCACACCGAACAGCAAGCTATAAAGGGCCTCAAAAAATTACTAGTGTAAAACCATTCAAACGGAAAAACCAACGGTCTAATCTATATGAAAAAAAAAAAAAATTTTGGCATATTTGTTTTCCTCTGAAATTACACATCTATAATTCTTACCCCAGATGCTTAGCCACATGAAGCATTTACCTCTTATTTGAGACATAGATAGTCTTTGTTTCTACAGAAGTGAGAAGAACATTGGAAGTCAGAATGTTCTGACTTATAAAAGTCTGAATGTTCTGACTTAATAAGGTCAGAAAGACTCAGAATGATCTGAAAATACTGACTTTTTTTAATGTTTAGAGTATTTTAGAATATGAATGCACTTGTCATGCTAGTACCATAAGAAACCCTGACAAGATTTTGTTCCCAAACAACAATTTTTAAAGATATTAAGAATAACAAGTGTACAATGGAACATAAATTACAAAGTTATAAGTGTTGTGAAAAAAGCTATTTAAAAAAAAATCAATAGATAGTTATCTTTCAACTTTTACATGTATTTAAAAAACAGTGAAAATATTATGGATTATATGTACGGCTTCTTGAAGGACAACAAAGTCACCATATTTGGTCTGAATTTGTATGTTTTTTCTCCTCAAATTTTTTTTAACATTATTAATGTCGGCTTTTTTCTTAACTAATTTTAAACATTCTTAATTATAATTAAATTTCCCCAACATTTTGCTTACAAACTCTTTAATTTCTAAAGTCAAATTGAAAGTTGTCTTCACAGATTCAATGTGTCTGAAAATGTTATATTGAAAAAACAATACTTTTATATCCTCAAATAAAATGGGTATACCATGAGTTTAATGGTCATGCAGATATGCAATCCAGGATGTTAACAATCAGAGTTTAGATTACAGTCATATAGTAATAGGCAGAGTTTTTCTTATATAATCAATAACCAGAGTAAATATAATTGATTAATAGAGGTTTAGTTTAATATAAGTAATAAACAAAGCTAATTAATACACTTGCAATAACATACATGTAGTTAAATTAGTAAATACAGAATATTCATAAAAAATTCAGACAGAAATACTGTAACAAAATATAGACTCATTAATCTCTCCATCTTTTCAAAAATTATGAACCAGATTTTATGCATATCCATTTAGTTTTTGACGGACTCTTTTAAGTCAGAACATGATTTGACCTGTTTGAGTCAATATGCAGAACAAAATTTCCAATCAAAGCTATGTGTTCTTCCTCTTAGCCCCATTCTGAATCTGCCACTGTTGAGTTTATTAATTGATTTTTCCATACATTATCATTAATATCAAATGGCAATGCCTGACTTAATAATTTCAATAAATTTAGTTTTTGACTGATTTTTTAAAGTCAGAACATGACTTGACCTGTTTAAGTCAATTTGCAGAACAAAATTTCCAATCAAAGCTAGGTGTACTTCCTTTAAGCCCTGCAATGCCCGGCTTAAATATTTCAATAAATTTATTTTAGTTTTGGACTGACTCTTTTAAGTCAGAACATGATTTGACCTGTTTAAAACAAAATACATTTAATACTGAATATACCAAATAAACTTTTTTATTGTCCTCATTATTGTGACTTATGGGGACTTTATTTCCTCTGTCTTTTATCTGGCTCACCTATATATTTTGAAATCAATATGACAATACTAGACTTAAAAGTTGTAATAAGTTAAGTTTTGTTTGACTCTTTGAAGTAAGAACATGATTTGACCTGTTAAAGTCAGTTTACAGAACAAAATTTCCAATCAAAACTGGTCTTTTCCTCTAAGCCCCCCCCCTAATCTGAATCTGCTACTGTTGAGTTAATTAATTGATAAGTTTGTTTAGAAACAATTCAGTCAAATGGTTTTAAAATAATATTTTTTATAACCAAAAGTTCCATATGTTAACTTAACAGAAAAAAAAGTCATAAATATGCAGAAATAAAATAAAATTTTAAGATAATTTGATGAAATTTGTAAACAAAATACATTTGAATATTAAATATACCAAATAAACTTTTTTATAGTCCTCATTATTGTGACTTTATTATCGGGTGTCTTTTATCTGATTTTCCCATACATTCTTAAATGCATATGACAATTCCAGACTTAAAAGTTGCAATAATTAGTAAAAGTATAGTTTTTGACTGACTCTTTGAAGTCAGAACATAATGTGACTTGTTCAAGTCAGTTTGCACAACAGGATTTACCTCAATGAAATATTAAGATATCAAATATATACCAAATTAACTTTTATATAGTTCTAAAAATTGTGACTTAATATTTGTGATCTTTTTTCCTACTTGTATCCATACATTCTAACAATCACATCACAATCATGACAATGCCCGACTGTTACAGTTGCAATCCATTTAGTGTTTGACAGACTCTTATAAGTCAGAACATGATTTGACCTGCTTGAGTCAGTTTACAGAACACAATTTCCAATCAAACCTATGTGTTCTTCCTCTTAGTCCCCTTCTGAATCTGCCACTGTTGAGTTTATTAATTGATAAGTTTTAAGAAACAATTAAGTCAAATGGTTATTTATCTTAGAGGATCTTGCATGTATTTCGTGTGTATTTTATCTGACTTTTCCATACATATCATTAATATCATATGGCAATGCCTGACTTAAAAATTTCAATAAATTTAGTTTTTGACTGATATTTTTAAGTCATAACATGATTTGACCTGTTTAAGTCAATTTGTCAGAACATAATTTGACCTGTTCAAGTCAGTTTGCAGAACAAAATTTCCAATTAAAGCTAGGTGTACTTCCTTTAAGCCCTGCTTCTGAATCTGCCATTTTTGAGTTTATTATTTGATAAATTTTTAGAAACAATTAAGTCAAATAGTTATTTATTTTAGGGGATCTTACATATATTTCCTATGTCTTTTATCTGACGTTCTCATACATTCATTAATATCATATGGAAGTGTCCAACTTTAAAATTTCAAAAAAATTAGTTTTGGACTGACTGTTTTAAGTCAGAACATGATTTGACCTGTTTAAAACAAAATACATTTAATATTGAATATACCAAATAAACTTTTTTATTGTCCTCATTATTGTGACTTATGGCTACCTTATTTCCTCTGTCTTTTATCTGGCTCACCTATATATTTTTAAATCAATATGACAATACTAGACTTAAAAGTTGTAATAAGTTAAGTTTTGTTTGACTCTTTGAAGTCAGAACATGATTTGACCTGTTAAAGTCAGTTTACAGAACAAAATTTCCAATCAAAACTGGTCTTTTCCTCTAAGCCCCCCCCCCCCCCCTAATCTGAATCTGCTACTGTTGAGTTAATTAATTGATAAGTTTGTTTAGAAACAATTCAGTCAAATGGTTTTAAAATAATATTTATTATAACCAATAGTTCCATATGTTAACTTAACAGAAAAAAAAGTCATAAATATGCAGAAATAAAATAAAATTTTAAGATAATTTGATGAAATTTGTAAACAAAATACATTTGAATGTTAAATATACCAAATAAACTTTTTTATAGTCCTCATTATAGTGACTTTATTATTAGGTGTCTTTTATCTGATTTTCCCATACATTCTTAAATGCATATGACAATTCCAGACTTAAAAGTTGCAATAATTAGTAAAAGTATAGTTTTTGACTGACTCTTTGAAGTCAGAACATAATGTGACTTGTTCAAGTCAGTTTGCACAACAGGATTTACCTCAATGAAATATTAAGATATCAAATATATACCAAATTAACTTTTATATAGTTCTAAAAATTGTGACTTAATATTTGTGATCTTTTTTCCTACTTGTATCCATAAATTCTAACAATCACATCACAATCATGACAATGTCCAACTTTAAAATTTCAATAAACTTAGTTTTGGACTGACTGTTTCAAGTCAGAACATGATTTGACCTGTTTAAAACAAAATACATTTAATATTGAATATACCATATAAACTTTTTTATAGTCCTCATTATTGTGACTTTAGGGGACATTATTTCCTCTGTCTTTTATCTGGCTTTCCCATACATTTTTAAATCAATACGACAATACTAGACTTAAAAGTTGTATTAATAAGTTTAGTTTTGACTGACTCTTTGAAAGCAGAACATGATTTGACCTGTTAAAGTCAGTTTACAGAACAAAATTTCCAATCAAAGCTAGGTGTTCTTCCTCTAAGCCCCCCCCCCCCCCTAAATATGAATCTGCTACTGTTGAGTTAATTAATTGTAAGTTTATTTAGAAACAATTCAGCCAAATGGTTATTAAAATTTTATTTTTTTTGGCAACCACAAGTTCTATGTGTAAACTTAACAGAAAAGAAAAGTCATGAAAATACAGAAATAAAATAAAATTTTAAGATAATTTGATGAAAATCTTTAAAAACAAAATGCATTTGATATTGAATATACCAAATAAACTTTTTTATAGTCCTCATTATTGTGACGTAAGGGGACCTTACTTCATCTGGCTTTTATCTGGCTTTCCCATACATTTTAAAATCAATATGAAAATCCTAGACTTAAAAGTTGAAATAAGTTTAGTTTTGTTTGACTCTTTGAAGTCAGAACATGATTTGACCTGTTAAAGTCAGTTTACAGAACAAAATTTCCAATCAAAACTAGGTCTTCTTCCTCTAAGATAATTTGATGAAACTTGTAAGCAAATACATTTGAATATTACATATACCAAACAAACTTTTTTATAGTCCTCATTATTGTGACTTTATTATTGGGTGTCTTTTATCTGTTTTTCCCATACATTCTTAAATGCATATGACAATGCCAGACTTAGAAGTTGCAATAATTAGTTAAAGTATAGTTTTTGACTGACTCTTTGAAGTCAGAACATAATTTGACCTGTTTAAAACAAAATACATTTAAATATTGAATATACCAAATAAACTTTTTTATATAATCCTCATTATTGTGACTTAAGGGGACCTTATTTCCTCTGTTTTTTATCTGGCTCTCCCATACATTTTTATACGACCGCAAAAAAACTTTGTGGTCGTATATTGGTATGACGTTGGCGTCGTCGTCGTCCGGCGGCTTCGTCGTCCGAATACACATTGGTTTTCGCACTCTAACTTTAGTTTAAGTGAATGGATCTTTTTGAAATTTTACCATAAGGTTAAATACCACAAAAGGAAGGTTGGGATTGATTTTGAGGGTTATTGTACCAACAGTTAAGGAATTAGGGGCCAAAAAGGGGCCAAAAATAAGCATTTTCTAGTTTCCAGACAATAACTGTGGAACGGTGTATGGATCTCTCTGAAATTATACTACAAGTTTCCATACCACAAAGGGATGGTTAGGATTTGCTTTGGGGGGTTATGGCTCAAACCGTTTAGGAATTAGGGGCAAAAAAGGGGGAAAAACAAGGTTGTCCTGGTTAATGGACAAATACTTTAGTACAAAACATAATTTAAAGCAGTGTAAGGGAGATAAATCAAATACATCATTGAAATTATCTCCCTTACACTGCTTTTAAATTATGTATAAAGTAATGGTTAATGAACAATAAAGATAATTTAAAACAGTGTAAGGGAGGTAATCCAAATACAACGTTTTGGTTACTTCCCTTACACTGCTTTTAAATTATGTTTAAAGAAATGCATATTTATAAAGGAAGACCAGTAAAAATATCTGCAAATGTTGCATCTTTTTTTTTTACAAAAAAATCCATATGAAAGATTTGACACTATATTTTAAATTCTATTATAAAATAGATTAAGTTAGCACTATGGTAAATTTAAATGGGTAATTATGGTTGCCAACTCCATTGGAAATTTGAATTGAGATTATGACCATATCTTGAATTTTTTGGGGGGAAAAAGGGGGGGGGGGATAAAAAGAAATTGTGGGGGGTCAATTTTTTCTCATTTCAGATTTCAGAAATTAAAAAGAATTATTCTTCAAATATTATTTTTTTTTCAAATTTCAAATATTGAAAAATTTCAAGAAGTAATCTTTAATTGCACAGTATGGCGCATTAGATTTGTAAAATCTTTGATCACATTTATTTATTTGTTATGCCGAATCTAACAGTGTATTTAGATTTTTAATTTTGGGTCCAGTTTTCAAATTGGTCTACATTAAGGTCCAAAGGGTCCAAAATTAAACTTTGTTTGATTTTAGCAAAAATTGAATATATGAGGTTCTTTGATATGCTGAATCTAAACATGTATTTAGATTTTTGATTTTTGGCCCAGTTTTCAAGTTGGTCCAAAGTGGGGTCCAAAATTAAACTTTGTTTGATTTCAACAAAAATTGAATATATGGGGTTCTTTGATATGCTGAATCTAACCATGTATTTAGATTTTTTATTTGTGGACCCCGTTATCAAATTGGTTCATATTGAGGTCAAAAGGGTCCAAAATTAAACTTTGTTTGATTTCATCTAAAATTGAATTATTGAGGTTCTTTGATATTCCAAATCTAACCGTGTATTAAGATTTTTAATTTTGGGTCCTGTTTTTTAAATTGGTCTACATTAAGGTCCAAAGGGTCCAAAATTAAACTTAGTTTGATTTTAACAAAAATTGAATTCTTGGGGTTCTTTGATATGCTGAATCTAAACATGTGTTTAGATTTTTGATTATGGGCCCAGTTTTCAAGTTGGTCCAAGATAGGGTCCAGTATTTAAACTTTGTTTGATTTCAACAAAAATTGAATATATGGGGTTCTTTGATATGCTGAATCTAAACATGTGTTTAGATTTTTGATTATGGGCCCAGTTTTCAAGTTGGTCCAAGTTGGGGTCCAAAATTAAACTTTTTTTTATTTCAACAAAAATTGAATATATGGGGTTCTTTGATATGCTGAATCTAACCATGAATTTAGATTTTTTATTTGTGGGCCCCGCTATCAGATTGGTTCATATTGAGGTCAAAAGGGTCCAAAATTGAACTTTGTTTGATTTCATCAAAAATTGAATTATTGGGGTTCTTTGATATTCCAAATCTAACCGTGTATTTAGATTTTTAATTTTAAGTCCCGTTTTTTAAATTGGTCTACATTAAGGTCCAAAGGGTCCAAAATTAAACTTAGTTTGATTTAAGCAAAAATTGAAATCTTGGGGTTCTTTGATATGCTGAATTTAAACATGTGTTTAGATTTTTGATTATGGGCCCAGTTTTCAAGTTTGTCCAAGTTGGGGTCCAAAATTAAACTTTGTTTGATTTTAACAAAAATTGAATATATGGGGTTCTTTGATATGCTGAATCTTACCATGTATTTTGATTTTGGACATTGGACCATAATAGGTAAATTAAAAAAATTCAAGTTCTTAGACCACATTCTTTCTGTGTCAGAAACCTATGCAGTGTCAAATATTTAATAACAATCCAAATTTAGATCTGTATCAAGCTTGAATGTTGTGTCCATACTTGCCCCAACTGTTCAGGGTTCGACCTCTGCGGTCGTATCAAGCTGCGCCCCAGCGAAGCATTTTATTAAATCAATATGACAATACTAGACTTAAAAGTTGTAATAAGTTTAGTTTTGACTGACTCTTTGAGGTCAGAACATGATTTGACCTGTTAAAGTCAGTTTACAGAACAAAATTTCCAATCAAAGCTAGGTGTACTTCCTTTAATCCAAGAAAGTCCTTGCTTTCAGACTGATTCTGAATCTGCCATTTTCGAGTTTATTATTTGATAAACTTTTAGAAACAATTAAGTCAAATGGTTATTTATTTAAGGGGATCTTAACATATATTTCCTGTGTCTTTTATCTGACGTTCCCATACATTCATTTAATATCATATGGCAATGACCGGCTTAAATATTTCAATAAATTTATTTTAGTTTTGGACGGACTCTTTTAAGTCAGAACATGATTTGACCTGTTTAAAAAAAAATACATTTAATATTGAATATACCAAATAAACTTTTTTATAGTCCTCATTATTGTGACTTTGGGGGACCTAATTTCCTCAGTCTTTTATCTGGCTTACCTATACATTTTTAAATCAATATGACAATACTAGACTTAAAAGTTGTAATACGTTTAGTAAGTCAGAACATAATGTGACTTGTTTGAGTCAGTTTGCACAACAGTATTTACCTCAATGAAATATTAAAATAATAAATGTTTTGCTCTTAATACATTTAGCTTAAAGTGGATGAGAATATATCTTTTATTAACATAGTCTTATCATGAATAAGTGTCTTGTTTTTCCTTGGAAGATTTGAAGTATTGTCATGTAATGTATCCAATATTGTATTTTGTAAATCTTTTGATATTCAGAAAATTGTATGATCCATTTTTTCTCACCTGGTTTTTCTTTGTATTTTGAAATAATTGAAAGTGATGAGATAAATATATTATGTTTAGATTCTGGAAAGGAGAAGGTATGATGTCAGATGAGCCCCACTTTTTAAAACTCTTTAATTCGAAACTAGTAATCACCATATTTTTATGGAGATTGATAACAAAGTGGTAGTAATGACTGCTTCAAATCAGAACAAAAATGACCTCTCGAAGTCAAAATGCATTAAAAAGGGGCATAAATCTTATTAGAATATGAAGATATTAAGTCACAATATTTTGTGCAAAATCTGACCTGTGGAAGTCATTTTATGATAAATTAAAGTCTGACATAAACTGACCTGTACAAGTCATGATCTGTTGAGTGCAAGAAGGGAGACAACACTTACATCAAATTATATCTGACCTATGGAAGTCATTTTATTCTGACTTGTTTATGTCAGAGCTCTGACTGTCTAGAACTACCATACAAGAATTTCTGAAATTTGGTTTCAGGGTTTATAAAAGTCAGCTTCTAGGAGTACCAGCATGACCAGTTGGCAAACATTTGGGAACTCTGCATTTTTAATATTAGGATATTGGGGGTGTTTTATTTTGAATACACTGTCAGTTAGCAAGGTTCAATTTGAATACACATGCAGTAAGAAGAAGAGTCATATTCCTTTAAAACAAAAACTGTGTTTTTCTGAAATTAACATATGCATTGTAAACATACATAACTTTAATTTTTATGGCCCCGCAACGAAGTTGTCGGTGCCATATAGTTTTACCCTTGTCCGTCATTTCATAATTCCGTCATTCTATCATTCCGTCATTCCGCAACAAACCATTATACAGAGTTTTTTTCTAAACGCCTTCAGATATTCAGCTGTTATTTGGTATGTGAGTTAACCATGATGAGTTACAGATCAAGTTTAAGTTTCGTTCCGCTCCTCTAATTTTTGCCTAAATTACGGGCTTTGGACTTTTATAAATTGTTGAATTTCACAGTTATACAGAGTTTTTTTTCTAAACGCCTTCAGGTATTGGGCTGATATTTGGTATGTGAGTTAACCATGATGAGTTACAGATCAAGTTTAAGTTTCATTCCGCTCTGCTAATTTTTGCCGAAATTACGGGCTTTGGACTTTGATAAATTGTTGAAAATCACAGTTATACAGAGTTTTTTTCTAAACGCCTTCAGATGTTGGACTGATTTTTGGTATGTGAGTTAACCAGGATGAGTTACAGATCAAGTTTAAATTTTGTTCCGCTCCGCTAATTTTTGCTGAAATTACGGGCTTTGGACTTTGCTAAATTGTTGAAAATCACAGTTATGCACCCTGTGAGTTAACAATGATGAGTTATACAGATCAAGTTTAAGTTACACACATTTTTTCTAAACGCCTTCAGATATTGGGCTGATTTTTGGTATGTGAGTTAACCATGATGAGTTAAGTATAGATCAAGTTTAAGTTAAGTTCCGCTCCGCTGATTTTTGTCAAAATTAAGGGTTTATGACTTTGAAAATAGTTGAAAATCACAATTATACAGACTTTTTTTCTATACGCCTTCAAATTTTGAGTTGATTTTTGATATGTGAGACTACCATCATGTTTGTGTCCACATGTGTTGTTGAAATTGCAGTTTTTCAATTTTTTGAGACAGGGCCATTTGTGTCGTTTTGACACATCTAGTTTGTGTTATTAGACATTAATCATGTTTTAGAGATACTGACTTTCTGACTAAATAATTAATTGTTCTGTTTAATTCCATCTGGTGGTTGAGCTTCGCTCGCTCTCACCCCATATGGAATTTACTGATTCCTTATACTGTGGATTCATTAATATCTGTTGGATACCAATCACTGTTGATATACTTGGCTATCCTTTAGGGAAGATTTAATACACGAATTTCATGAACATTAGAGGAATAGAGATTTGTGTAATGCCAAATGAATTGCCTTCCAAATACAGAAAAAATAAACGAAACAATTGAGTTTAGATACATAAATTAACTGATGTGAGTTCCATGCAATGTACTATTATTTGTCTGTTTGTCTTTTTATTTTTGGCCTTGGCATTGTCAGTTTGTTATCGATCTATGAGTTTGACTGTCCCTCTGGTATCTTTTGTCCCTCTTTTACAGATTTGAATTGAAAATGGCCAGTCAAAGAGCCTAAATGAATTAAACTTGAGGAATATATTTTAAAATTTGTATCATTGTATAATTTAAAATGCAAAATTAAAAAGCATAGTAACCAGTTAAACAAAGGTTTTATAAAATTAGCACCATAATTTTCATATGCCTGTTTATATGTTTTAAATTAACATCCCTTAACTTTTTTATGTCCCACCTAGGGGCATTATGTTTTTTTATGCCCCACCTACAATAGTAGAGGGGCATTATGTTTTCTGGTCTGTGCGTCTGTCCCTTCGTCCGTCCATCTGTCCCGCTTCAGGTTAAAGTTTTTGGTTAAGGTAGATTTTGATGAAGCTGAAGTCCAATCAACTTGAAACTTAGTACACATGTTCCTTATGATATGATCTTTCTAATTTTAAAGCCAAATTAGACTTTTGACCCCAATTACACGGTCCACTGAACATAGAAAATGAAAGTGCGAGTGTCAGGTTGAAGTTTTTGGTCAAGGTAGTTTTTGATGAAATTGAAGTCCAATCAACTTGAAACTTAGTACACATGTTCCCTATATGGTATGATCTTTCTAATTTTAATGCCAAATTAGATTTTTTACCCAATTTCATGGTCCATTGAACATGGAAAATGATAGTGCGAGTGGGGCATCCGTGTACTATTGACACATTCTTGTTATCTATGCATCTGTTCATCCCTCCTTCCTTCTGTCTGTCCTGTTTCAGGTTAAAGTTTTTGGTCAAGGTAGTTTTTATTAAGTTGAAGTCCGATCAACTTGAAACTAATATAGTACACATGTTCCCTATGATATGATAGTGTGAGTGGTGCACCATTGTACTATGGACACATGTATATTAGTTCTAATAAAAATCTGATATGACATTGAGGAGTTGTGGAACATATTTCTTTGAAAAAGCGATGGGCGTATCATGCACTCATAGCGCAGCTAGTTACTTTTGAAAATCATTAAAAAATACAAAAAGCATAGATTCCAGATGAGGAAAACATGGTCTTATAATTAATCTTGTGTTTGGTCTGAGTTCATATTGATAATTTGCTATTTATTTATTATTATTCTATTTTGAAGGAACAAGAAATCCAAAAAGACCATGTCCATTTTGTGGTATATTTCAAAGTCGATTAAGCAGGCATATTCTAACTAAACATAGAAACAACGATGAGGTAAAGGCAGCAAAGCAGCTTCCAGTAAAGGACAGAAATCAGGTCTTGTGCAATTTGAAAAGGAGAGGCTATCACCAGTACAACTTGATGCTAATGAAAGAGGATGACTTTGATGTGAATCAAATAGTTAAGGAAAGGCAGGCAAGAAAACAGAGGGAAGGAAATGCAATGGAAAATAGGGTTATGTGTTCCTCATGTCAGGGGTATTTTGTAAAAGAACACTTGAAGATTCACAGAATCAAATGTACAGCAGCAGAGGGAACAACAATAACACCAACTGCAATTCCACTTTCTGCTGTTAGAGATGATGGTTACTCTGAAGATTATAAGGCAGACATCTTAAGTGGCTTTTTGGATGACACAAGTGGAAAGTTTTGTAAAACTGATAAATACCTAAAAGATTTTGGATTTTACAGTTACAGAAGATTTGCAGCAAGGAAGGACAAAAACCCACAGAACAGAAAAAATATAATGAAGCACATGAGGATGCTAGCAAATCTTTTCTTTTGTTTTAAAAGCGAGGCAGCTAAAATTGGCATAGACATAAATGCAACATTAGACATGTTTAAAATGGAACACTTTACCACTTTTATGGATGCTATCCATGTGATGGCTGCAAAAGATGATGGTGGTATGAAATCTGGATTAAAAAAAAACGTAGGTCATCTTTTAAAAAATGTTATTAGACACATAAAAGGGCAGCATTTATTGCAGGGTAAGAAAGATGAGCTGGTAAAAATTGAGGAGTTCAAAACATTATTTGATTACTACAGAAAGGAGATATTCGATGGAGCTGAGTACAATTGTATTAAGAATAGACAGGAAAACCTTAGACGACCACAATATTTACCTCTTGATGATGATGTAAGAAGATTGCGGAATTACACTTTGACTGGAATTGCTCAGATGGATGACCCATACCAGATTTTAGATATGAATGAATATCCCCGGCTTAGAGATCTTGTGGTAGCCAGAATTACACTGTTCAATGCCAAGCGGGGAGGAGAACCAAGTAGACTTACTATAAAGGAATGGAATGATGCAAAAGATGGTGTCTGGTTAGATGAAACCCACAAGAAAAAAGCCAAAACATCAGAGGAACTTGAATTATTTGAAATATACAAATTGTCATATCAGTCTGGCAAAAGTGTGTGCCATATGCTCCCAATGCTCATTCCGAAAGATTCTTGGAAAGCTATAAGAAAGCTTACTGATCCACTGATAAGACAGATGGCAGGTGTAAAACCTAGTAATATATATGTATTTCCAAATATCAAAGGTTCCAACTTTCATGTAAATGGATGGAATAGTGTAAACAAAGTATGTAAGCAGGCAGGGCTGACAAAAGAGATTAACGCCACCCAAATGAGACATTACATGTCAACTGTGTTTGCAAACTTGGATGTACCAGAGACAGACAGGCAGGCTTTTTATAGACACATGGGCCATTCAGAAGAAATCAATAAACATGTGTACCAATGTCCATTGGCTGTTCAAGAAATTACAAAAGTTGGAAAGTTTTTTTATCTTATGGACAAAGGTAATTTTTTTTATATTTATTGTTTACATATAGATAGAGTCTTGACTTTTCCCCAAAGACATATTATCAGAGCAGGGTCAACATTATTGATTGTTTGATTGCCCAGGATCAGTGAAAGTCATCATTTGCCAAGTAAAAGCTGCAGCCATACTTGTCCAATTGGCAAGTAAAAGCTTCAATGTACTTTTTGTACGATTGCAAGTTAAAATCAAAAGATTAAACAGTGAAAAGTATTTATTAATATAAATCATCATATCATATCAATATTTATTAGCCTAGACATTATGTTATAGTTATTGACCAAGCAAGTCGGAATATATCATTTATTCTGCAAGGCTTTGGTGACCCTTATAAACCCAAACGGCATAGGAGTTTCAGGTTATTAAAGGTCATCCTGTCTGTGCAGATTAAATGATATATACTGATTTGATTGGCCAATAATTGTTTTAACACATGACACCATCAATTTCTGTGAACATTGTTAGCTGCTTCATAATGTTTTACACACCCCTAACAATTTATGTTATATTCATGAAATGCTATGAAAATATGTCTGGTTAGGTTAAAATATGATGGAAAAATAATGACAGTTGAAGCTTGAAGCTTTACAATGATATATGGTACTCTATATTGAGTTTCATGTGATATAACCAATATTTTATGCACTCAAAAAGGAGATTTTTTGATGTTATGCTGTAACATTGTAAAAATGCTGTCGTATCCAGCTGCGCTCAGCAAAGCAATTTATTTGTTATTTTCAGATATCATTATAATATCTAATATCTAATACTATTAATTGTGATTTTAACCTTATTTTACATGATTTCCAAAGCATCAGTAAGTACAGGTGAGCTACACAGGCTCTTTAGAGCCTCTAGTTAATAAAGCCTTCAAATAAAAAGGTCTTCAATTTTAGTATTATACAAATGTTATATTTGTAGTGACAATTAAACTAAGTTTAAATAGTTCATTTATTAAAAACAAATTATTTATAGCATTCTAATTAAAGTATGAACAAATTTCTGAAAACGGAAAACACATCCAAAAATTATTTTTTTTCTAAAATATAAGGAATACACATGTATCACTAAATTTTTAAGGTAATAATAATACATTCTCATGCTTGCAATTAATAAAAAAAAAACTAATAACTCAGGAACTACAATACAAGAATATCAGACATTTGGTTTTGTTTTTTCTTTGACACATCTCTAATTTCCCTTCTCAGTTTTATTATATCTATAGGAATTAATCATTATAACTGAAATATGTGGTTGTTAATTATCTGCTTGAGTAAAAGAGGGACGAAAGATACCAGAGGAACAGTCAAACTCATAAATCGAAAATAAACTGACAACGCCATGGCTAAAAATGAAAAAGACAAACAGACAAATAATAGTACACATGACACAACATAGAAAACTAAAGAATTAGCAACACGAACATATCCGATATCATCTGTGAAACGGTTATTCCATAACAGTCAACCAACTCGTGATGGCAAAGGGATGATTTCAACTTCACCATTTGGAACTCTTGGTTTAATAGCTTCCTTGTGAGCAGCAACCCTCTATCAAGAAAATCATGATAGGAAATACAAGCACGGGAATATCGTATCAATTGGGAGATATATACCCTGTATGCAGGTGCTGCTGGAATGTTGCTACTTAGAAATGGAAAGTTCACAATTGGAAAGCTGAAATCATCTCTTTTGTCGTAAAGTTTTGTTTTCAACGACCCTCATTGTCAATTTGTAGATGTAAGTCAAGATATGAGGCCGACTTAACTGTATCTGTAGTATCCTTTATCTCTAGTTCGATGGGATAGATGCGTTCAACATAGTCACCAAATTTGGAATTATTTAGTGAGAGAACATCATATATATAGCGGAAAGTAAAGTTAAAGGATATTGCTTTCTTCTTATCTTTCTTCCTAAGAAGTTCCTGTATGAAGTCAGCCTCATAATAATAAAGAAACAAGTAAAATTGAGAATGGAAATAAAGAATGTGTCAAAGAGACAACAACCCGACAAAGTAAACAACTATGACCTACTTGCAAGACTCAAATGGCAGTTCTAAAAATGAAATGTAGTAAAATATTGTCTTAAACTGATTTAAGTTGCATGATTATTACTTTAAGTTATAAAAGGAAATCATAGAAAAATTTACCAACTCTGTAGTCTACCAAAGATTGCAATAAAGACAAAAAAATTGAGTTTGGTAGTCTTATTTCTATATCCTAAATAATAGATACAGGCTTTGCAATGAAATTTAGTGATGCCTTCTTATGTTAAATTATATTGACAGGCCCACATTAAATTCAGACAATAAAACTGCATCTGGCATATTTTATCTTGATAAATTTTGTCAAGCATTTGTTGACTTAATAAATGTTAACACTCTGATTTTTTTTATATTTAGATGGCATCAAAGCTTATCCTGATTCTCAATCATTACCAGCAAAAATGCAGAATGCTGACCAAGGTAGTATATTTAAAGACCCTTTTATATGAAAATATATAAGGCCAGGGTTTTTTAATTTGTTGGTTTACGGAATTTTTATGGCCCCACAATGAAGTTATCGATGCCATTTAGTTTTACCCTTGTCCATCATTCTGTCATTCCATCATTCTGTCATTCCGTCATTCCGCCATTCCGTCATTCTGCAACAAACCATTATATTTTTTTTTTTCTAAACGCCTTCAGATATTGGGCTGATATTTGGTATATGAGTTAACCATGATGAGTTACAGATCAAGTTTAAGTTTCGTTCCGCTCCGCTAATTTTTACCGAAATTATGGGCTTTGGACTTTGATAAATTGTTGAAAATCACAGTTATACAGACTTTTTTTCTAAACGCCTTCAGATGTTGGGCTGATTTTTGGTATGTGAGTTAACCATGATGAGTTACAGATCAAGTTTTAAGTTTCGTTCCGCTCCGCTAATTTTTGCTGAAATTACGGTCTTTGGACTTTGATAAATTGTTGAAAATCACAGTTATACAGACTTTTTTTCTAAACACCTTCAGATATTGGGCTGATTTTTAGTATGTGAGTTAGCCATGATGAGTTACAGATCAAGTTTAAGTTTCATTTCGCTCCGCTAATTTTTGCTGAAATTACGGTCTTATATATAATGGACTTTGATAAATTGTTGAAAATCAAAGTTATACAGACTTTTTTTCTAAACCCCTTCAGATGTTGGGCTGATTTTTGGTATGTGAGTTAACCATGATGAGTTATAGATCAAGTTTAAGTTAAATTCCGCTCAGGTGATTTTTGCCGAAATTACTGCTTTGGACTTTGATAAATTTTTGAAAATTACAGTAATACGGACTTTTTTTCTAAACGCCTTCAGATATTGGGCTGATTTTTGGTATATGAGTTAACCATGATGAGTTATAGAACACGTTTAAGTTAGGTTCCGCTCTGCTGATTTTTGTCAAAATTAAGGGTTTATGTTTATTGAAAATTGTTGAAAATCACAATTATACGGACTTTTTTCAATACCCCTTCAAATTTTGAGTTGATTTTTGATATGTGAGATTACCATCATGTTTGTGTCCACATGTGTTGTTGAAATTGCAGTTTTTCAAGTTTTTGAGACGGGATCATTCGTGTCGTTTCGACACATCTAGTTCACATAAAAAAGTTGGGTCGTTTAGTCGAAAAAAAAAGAAGAAAAAAAAATCTTTCAAAACAGAAAATCATTTGAAAAATATATTTCACCTTTCTAACGATAGGTTTGGTGTGCTATTTTGTCACAATTTCTTAAATTCTAGTTCCATGAATTATTATTGCTCAGCTGTTATAAACATCAAATGCATGCCATCGTCATAAAATTTCCAAAAAGGGGGAGGGTTATGTCCACGGACAACGAAGAAATTAAATCCGTCATTCGAACAAACAAAAAACCCAGATCCACGTTGCTTTTTATCAATTTCAGGAAACTTGGTGAATAATGATCATCAAGCACAAAAACTATTAAAAGATAAACATTGCAAACACGTGGTACGAAAATAATCTTTACCATTCGTGTCAAAAACGTAATAGACTCGTCCACTGGAAAGACGAGGATATGGGATTCATTAGTTGTCATGCATTCTCGTTTTTGATATCCAAATAGATCTTAGACGATTATTTTTTTTATTATCTATGAAACAAGAAAATTCTTAATTGTTTCTGAATATATATTACTTATAACTTAAACATCTTCCATGTTTGGACAAGTCCATTTCTATGAGTTGGTACATCTTACGGAATTATGACAAAAAGGGGAAACGAACTTACTGTAAGGGGTTTTACATACAGGTTTCACAACGCAAAAATATTTGCGCAAAAACAACATTTCAAGGACAGTTAAGATTGATATGTCTATTTTTAGATAAATAAACATGCGGATTAGTTTTGAATTTTCATTTCTTCACAACACAATGGGGTATCAATTCTGTCAGTGATTAATGCGTTTTATTTCATAAAAAAGAATATTTTTATTTATATTTCAGGGAAAATCCATTTGTTAGGGTCGTGGGGAATAAAAAAGCATGAAATGTCAATTTTGTTTTTATTCTGCAAATCAGAAAAATAGGGTCGGCGAATCCGTAAACCAACAAATTAAAAAACCCTGGCCTAAGTATCTGATTTTATGGTTTTTAAGTATTTGGACTTTATTCCTGAAAAAATATTTATTTTCAGTGTTGGGACAATAACTCAAAAATGATTTTAGCAGTTTTCATTAAACTTTGATGACTTGTTTCTATCTATTGAAATAAGATGTCTGTTGATTTTTATTGTTTTTTTCATATATAAAATGACATTGAGAACTTCATTTTTTGACAAGTTGTTGAAAAAAATTTCACACTATTGACGGTAATAGAATTTCATTTAAAGCATAAAGACAAGCTAAATGGCCAACAGGCATATCATGTGCAGCTCTCTATTTCATTTTTGCAGAAATCTTTATAGATAAGGAAAACTAGTAAAAAACAAGGATGTTTAGACTTACAAATATTAAAGCAACATGGCTGCAATTGTCAACAGGGTTGTATTGTCCACCCATGAAAACCAAGGTGGTCATAAAACCCAGGTTTTTGCCAACCCTGATTGTCTACTTACTTTCTTTAAGAGTTAATGCCCTTGAAAAAGGGTTTTTGTTGAGCCTGCAACTTTTGTCGCAGAAAGCTCGACATTGGGATAGTGATCTGGTGGTGGCAGCAGCTACAGCAGTGTTAGCTAACTTCTTAAAAGCTCTGTATTTTATAAGGTCGAAGACCTGGATGCTTCATACTTTGTATTAAGATGCCTCATGTTACGAAGTTTCCATCTGTCACATGTCTGTTGTCCTTGACCTCATTTTCATGGTTCAGTGACTACTTGAAAAAAAAATTAAGATTTTTTTGTAATGTTAATTTCTCTCTTATTGTGAGTAATAGGATAACGATATTTGGTATGTGCATACCTTGCAAGGTCCTTGTGCCCGTCAGACAGTTTTAACTTGACATCAACCTCATTTCATGGATCAGTGAACAAGGTTAAGTTTTGGTGGTCAAGTCCATGTCTCAGATACTATAAGCAATATGTTTTGTATTTTTGGTGTATGGAAAGATTGTAAGGTGTACATGTCCAATTGGCAGGTGTCATCTGACCGTGACCTCATTTTCATGGTTCAGTGGTTATAATTAAGTTTTTGTGTTTTTGTCTGGTTTTCTTATACTGTATGCAATAGGTCTACTTTATTTGGTGTATGGAATGATTGTAAGGTGTACATGTCTAGATGGCAGGTGTCATCTGACCTTGACCCCCTTTTCATGGTTCAATGGTCAAAGTTAAGTGTTTGAGTTTTAGTCTCATTTTTTAGCTCACCTAAGTCAAATTTCTAATCACTTGCAATTGGCGTCCAGCGTCTGTCATCCATTGTGTTTCGTAGTGGTCTGTTAACTTTTTCAAAAATCTTTTCCTCTGAAACTATGAAGCCAAATTTGACCAAACTTGGCCACAATCATTACTAGGGTATCTAGTTTGAAAAATGTGTCCTATGACCCCGCCTGCCAACCAATATGGCTGACTTGGCTAAAAAAAGAACATAGGGGTTAAATGCAGTTTTTGGCTTATATCTCTGAAACTAAAGCATTTAAACATATCTGACATGAAATGTTCATCAGGTCAAGATCTAACTGCCCTGAAATTTTCAGATGAATCGGACAACCCATAGTTGGGTTGCTGCCTCTGAATTGGTCATTGTAAGGAAATTTTGCAGTTTTTGGTTATTATCTTGAATATTATTTTATATAGAGATAACTGTAAACAGTAGTGATGTTCAGCAAAGTAAGATCTACAAATAAGTCAACATGACCAAAATTGTCAGTTGACCTCTTAAGGAGTTATTGCCCTTTATAGTCAATTTTAAACAATTTTTATACGACCGAAAAAATAAAAAAAATTTTGGTCGTATATTGGTATCACGTCGTCGTCGTCGTCCGAAGACGGATGGTTTCCAGATAACTTTAGTATAAGTGAATAGAAATCAATAAAATTTTAACATAAGGTTTATAACTACTAAAGGAAGGTTGGGATTGATTTTGGGGGTTTTGGTCCCAATAATTTAGGAACAAGGGGCCCAAAAGGGGTCAAAATAAGTATTTTTCTAGTTTAGATGTGTATGGATCTTTCTAAAATTGTACCATAAGTTTCCATTTCAAAAAAGGAAGGTTGGGATTGATTTTGGGGGTTATGGCCCAAATTTTTTAGGAATTAGGGGCCAAAAAGGGGCTAAAAACAATACTTTTCTAATATTTTGTTTAAATTGCTTATTTCTTGATCAATTTCAATGGGGTTTTATTCTTGAATTCTTGGGGTTCTTAAATATGCTGAATCTAACCGTGTATTAAGTTTTTGGAATTTGGTCCTCGTTTTTAAATCGGTCCACATAAGGTTCAACATTTGTTCAAGGGGTCCAAAATTAAACTGTTTGATTTCATAAAAAATTGAATTAATGATATGCCGAATCTAACGGTGTATTTAGATTTTTAATTTTGGGTCCCAATTTGAAATTGGTCTACATTATGGTCCAAAGGGTCCAAAATAAAACTTAGTTTGATTTTAACAAAAATTGAATTCTTAGGGTTCATTGATATGCTGAATCTAAACATGTATTTCGATTTTTGATTATGGGCCCAGTTTTCAAGTTGGTCCAAATTGGGGTCCAAAATTCAAATTTGTTTGATTTCAACAAAAATTGAATGTATGGGGTTCTTTGGTACATGTATGCTAAATCTAACCATGTATTTAGATTTTTGATTTTTGGGCCCTGTTATCAAATTGGTCCACATTGAGTCAAAAGGGTCAAAAATTAAACTTTGTTTGATTTCATCAAAAATTGAATTCTTGGGATTCTTTGATATGCTGAATCAATCCATGGCCATGTATTTAGATTTTGGATATTTGACCATAATAGGTAAATTTAAATTTTTTAAGTTCATTAGACCACATTCATTCTGTGTAAGAAACCTATGCTGTGTCAACTATTTAATCACAATCCAAATTCAGATCTGTATCAAGCTTGAATGCTGTGTCCATTCTTGCCCCAACTGCTCAGGGTTCGACCTCTGCGGTCGTATAAAGCTGCGCCCTGCGGAGCATCTGTTTGTACATTTTTGTAATCAGGTTAGCGACATATAGGCTCCTTGAAGCCTGTATTTTATAGTAATTGAGTTATGTCCCATTATGATTTTATATATGCAAGCAAGAGTAATATCTGTGGACACATTCCCCATTTATTTTTTCAGAGGATGTGGCAGGTACTTCATATGACAATAGTGGTGGTACTGATGAAAATACAGATATAACAGAGAGTGATGAGGGTATGTTTATCTAAAATATGAATTAAGGATAATTAAAATACAAACTATAAAGGCAATTCTGTGCACTAGGAAAACTAGTTTAATAGTAATCAATTATAGAAATTTTCGCCAAAATCCATTATAATAAATAGAAAACAAAATTTATTTTGGAACTATTTTGTATAAATAGATTATTAATACACAATACGTTTTTGTGCAATGCCTGTACATATAATTTTAATTGGGAATTCCTGTCTATTATTTGGTCCAATCAGTGTGGGGGTTTCCCAGTTACTGCTGCATGTGAAATCTCGTTTAATAATTGCTTTTTCGAGATCATACTAATTAACCAATCAAAATTAACATTGCATTTGAATTAACCAATCAGCGCTAAATTAACAGGGCTTTTGTTTTAGGCACAAGCACATAATTATTCTGAAAGCAACGCTTGCTTTGAGCAGACATTCAAATATTTCTGGGAAATAATTTATTTTTTGTCAGCAGTTTATCAAGATATATTTATATAATCATGAATGGATTTAGGTTTTCAATGTGGAAATGGAACATATTATATATGAACGTTTAGGAAAACGTATACGCAGTGTTTTTGCATTAACTTTCCCAATTGTTTTTTTTTTAATGTCAAAAATTGATGTTAAAAATGTGCAAATTTAAATACAATCCGGAAGCAGTATCAGTTTTGTGTTTTAAAGTTTGATTCTGGAATCTGCAGCAGCGTGCAATGGCGGGTTAATATTCCAAAGTTTTGCGTTTTGCGCTTCTGACAAGTCCGTGAGACAGGATTAATTCGTATTCTGAGAGAATTTAACGTCACGACGATAATTGCTATAAACTGTTGTTTTTCAATAAACTGTCTTTGCATCATGTCTGATGACGAAGATATCACATTTAGGACGGGACCCGATAACCAGTCCGACAAAGTAAAGGCATAGGCCGGAGTGATGAAGCTAAACTCAGCTACCGCGAATGAAATTTTGGAACTTGGTTTTGATAGCATGGAGGCCGTCGCGTTGATAGAGAAGGAAATGAGTGATTCGTGCATCCCTATTGGACAACGAAAATTATTACTGCCAGCAGTGGAAAAAACGTTCAAGAAAGACTTTTCGAACAGCGAGAGAATGACGGAAAATTCTGGACTTCCGGCAATGTCAAATTCTGGTGCATGCGCATACCAAGATGGCGACGACGGAAGTAATGTGAACAAAGATGGCGGCGCCCATGATCAACTTAAAGATGACGTAATACAGACAAACACAGACGAAGCATACGTTAATGCTGTATTGCATCAGCTTTCCATGCAGCAGACAAAAAATAGACATTCCTCCGTTTCATTGGATGGACGTCCAAACCAGAACTTTCCGGGAAACTCAAATGTGAATGGAAGTGACAATTCAGTAAACAATTTAGGTAACCCTGGGCTGTGCATTAACTCTATCCTGTCTTGGCAGGATCCGCAAATTTATTTAAAACATTCAAACATAGACAGTAATGTCAATTATCTCGATATTATAGATTTTGTCTCAAATGATATAGGGGGGACCAGTTTGCCTGAGGAGCGCCTTATTTCCAATGCATCAGGGGGGCAACTAGTGTTTAAGTCTGGGCCACTAAAGCCAAGGCTTGAATCTCTGTCTCTGTGTCAATGGTCTAGGGCAAACTTGTCAATAATGTACAAGCTGCTCAGCACTGGACAACTGACACAGACACAGGTCCTCGATTATTTGTCATATACCATGAGATTTTATCACTTAGTTTCATCATGTGAATTTGTGTCAGTGCTGTTTTTTGATAGAGAATATCGTAGGCTTCAAAAGCAGCATACTTTTAGATGGGGCACTGACATTCCCCATTTACTGTCAGTTTACTTGCGGCCTAAAGCTATATACGATAAACCTCAGGCATCTGGTCCAATGTTTAAGAATGCAAATAAACAACAGCAGGACTATTCCAGGTATACTTCACACTCTATAGAGGGAAATGAAATTTGCAAAAGTTTTAACAGTAGGAAAGGTTGCTCTTAAGGAGTTATTGCCCTTTATAGTCAATTTTAAACAATTTTTATACGACCGAAAAAATAAAAAAAATTTTGGTCGTATATTGGTATCACGTCGTCGTCGTCGTCCGAAGACGGATGGTTTCCAGATAACTTTAGTATAAGTGAATAGAAATCAATAAAATTTTAACATAAGGTTTATAACTACTAAAGGAAGGTTGGGATTGATTTTGGGGGTTTTGGTCCCAATAATTTAGGAACAAGGGGCCCAAAAGGGGTCAAAATAAGTATTTTTCTAGTTTAGATGTGTATGGATCTTTCTAAAATTGTACCATAAGTTTCCATTTCAAAAAAGGAAGGTTGGGATTGATTTTGGGGGTTATGGCCCAAATTTTTTAGGAATTAGGGGCCAAAAAGGGGCTAAAAACAATACTTTTCTAATATTTTGTTTAAATTGCTTATTTCTTGATCAATTTCAATGGGGTTTTATTCTTGAATTCTTGGGGTTCTTAAATATGCTGAATCTAACCGTGTATTAAGTTTTTGGAATTTGGTCCTCGTTTTTAAATCGGTCCACATAAGGTTCAACATTTGTTCAAGGGGTCCAAAATTAAACTGTTTGATTTCATAAAAAATTGAATTAATGATATGCCGAATCTAACGGTGTATTTAGATTTTTAATTTTGGGTCCCAATTTGAAATTGGTCTACATTATGGTCCAAAGGGTCCAAAATAAAACTTAGTTTGATTTTAACAAAAATTGAATTCTTAGGGTTCATTGATATGCTGAATCTAAACATGTATTTCGATTTTTGATTATGGGCCCAGTTTTCAAGTTGGTCCAAATTGGGGTCCAAAATTCAAATTTGTTTGATTTCAACAAAAATTGAATGTATGGGGTTCTTTGGTACATGTATGCTAAATCTAACCATGTATTTAGATTTTTGATTTTTGGGCCCTGTTATCAAATTGGTCCACATTGAGTCAAAAGGGTCAAAAATTAAACTTTGTTTGATTTCATCAAAAATTGAATTCTTGGGATTCTTTGATATGCTGAATCAATCCATGGCCATCCCTACTGAAAATGTAAAGTGGGATTTCACTGAAAATACCAGTGGAGTTCCATCAGAGTTCCATTGGAATACCACTGTATTACCACTGGGAAATTTGGTCGGGATTTTCATTGGACATTCATTGTTTTCCATTGGGATATCAGTGGAATATCCAGTGGGATTCCGGTGAATACTCGAGTGGAATACAGTGGAAATTCCATTGGAATACCAGTGAAAACTTCGTTGGAATACCATTGTTTTCCCACTGGACATTTATTGTTTTCTACTGGGATACCAGTGGTAATTCCATTGGAAATTGTAACAATCAACCAAAGAAAACCAGTGATATTTCAATGGAAATTGACAATTCCACTGAAATGTTAGATATCATTTTGCATGCACTGCTTATTTTTGAATGAATTAATAAGAAAACTTGAAATAAGACAATAACCATTTTAATGCAAGTCAACAATTAAAGAAATTACAACAGTTTATACATCATCCACATTTAAGACCTTTTAAACGAAAAGATCAACCTCTTTAAAATATTAACGTTGATAAATTATCATTTTTTAGTCAAAGATGTATTTACTTAATTGTACATGTAAATCATTTTTCTGATTAAATCATTCATAAGTCCATGGTAACTTTTGGTCCTCTTTGGAAATCTTTCACAAATGGTTTTAATTTTCAAATTTACAAATTTGTTTATTGTGCATTAAACAAACAAAAATGTCCAGTTTACATGCATACGAAATACTTTGTCAGTTTGGTCAGTTTTCTTCATCATCAATTGATATTATTCATGAATTAAGTCCAAAGTTTCTGCATTCCAATCCTGTTCCATTAAGTCTTCATTGATTAATCTGAAAGAAAAAAAATCATACATCATAACATGCATAGAATTTTGCATTAAAATAACATTACAATACCATGCTCCAGTCTGCAATTATTCAAAAATATATGTTACTGGCATATTTTATTTGTGTTTGTGTGTAATTTATTCACAACATTTATACACTAAGAGCAATTTAGACACATGTATGTCTATTATTGAAGACTATGTGTTCTCTAGATATCTTTGGCTATAGTTGTTGGGTTGCTGTCTCTTAGACTTATAACACACATCTCTTTTTATCAAAATAGACTTTTATTGTTCATGGATCAGGTGTCTCTCAAAGCCAAATAAAATAGTTTATACTGCAATCAGCTATTTTACTATACAGATAAAGCTATACGTATAAACGTTAGCTTTATACGTCAATGACCTCAACTAACCTATTAGCCACGCTTACTTACCGGAACTACTGTATTTCATCAACAACGTCACGTCACAACCATGACAACGTGTAGTAACAATTGTCAAACTTTTGTAAATTTAAACTTGTTATGTCTTGAAATTCGTAATTTACATACCATATTTATTAAATACTATTAAATTAGTTTATTTTCTCTTTCTAATTACTAAAAATGTCAATGTCTTATCGCCTGGACTTTATGAGTTACTACGCTTATAGGGAAATACCCAACAATGGTACCCCAAGAGGGAAATTCCAAACACTTTTTTTTAACAATAAATTTGTTACGTATTTTATTTTATTTTTTATGTTTTTTATCGATTGCAGTATAAAGAGTGTCTTGAAATATGAAATTTATTTGTATTCGGCACGAAACAGGGGGAAATGCTCGGTAAACCTCGCATTTCCCCCCGTTTCTTAGCCTCATACAAATAAATTTCATATTTCAAGACACTATACGTATAGTGTATGGTATGTGTGGTTCCAGTTACATTTAAAAAAAAATTAGGGTAGGTAGGTAAGAATTTTTTTTATTTTATGTTTTTTTTACATTGAGTCTATCATGTCTATGGGAGCAACATTCTGACTTAAACAGTACTTACTGAAAAATGACAAAAAAATCTTTAGGGTAGGCTATTGTTTAGACTAAAAAAAAAGGTAGGTAAGGTAATTGGAACCACGCATATATTTTTATTTAGCCTCATATTATCTTTCCCTTTGTGTTGTGTTTGTTGTTGGTTTACTATCTGGTTGAAGCATACCAGACACCTCATTTTGTTCACATAATAGCCATGATTAATAATTGTGCATGATGATCAGATCAATGTTTTTGAGATGTGTTTACAGCTTATAGATGTGAATGATTAACATGATTAATGTATTTTTATTTCAAGTGTGGGAAGGATGAAAAAATAATTCAATAAGTACCTTTCAATAATCTTATACTCAAATTTCTTTTCTGCTGCTGGTTCGTTTGTTTTCATCGTGTTTTCATATTATTGAGTGGATATTGATCAATGCACAGTCACCATTTTTGCAGCTTTGTACCTTCACCATGATCAATCCCTTTTAATATATGGACAACCTAAAAAAAAAATGTAAAAACATTTTATTAATAATTTTTATTTTCTGGTCATGACCTGTATGCATCATATATTACTGATATTTATCATACAATGTACATATATAATTAAGAAGCTTCTTTCAGTTAAGTATAAAGACTCTAAAACACAATATTAACCTTTAGGGATTTTTTGTGTTGCATGTCCATCCAAATCAGAACATGACAAAATTAAGTTGAATGTGCCTGACATTGTGTAGTAAACTGTAAACATCTTTCCTTGATTGTGAAGGCACACAATGTAATTCAATATTGAATAATAAAATTATTATTACATTCCCACCTCCCCCTTTTCAGAACACCAAATGGTCATCCTCAAAGTGTGAACTAACAGAGCCCATGAATGAAACTAAAGGGGGTGTATATCTTTTTTTTTCATTTTAATTAAAAATATTCATGATGTAAAAATCAAATGTAAAATCTCTTAAAAATTACCTGTATCTGCTGTACGTCTGCCCTACATCAGATCGTCTCATTAAAATTCTTGGTTCAACAGCTAATGTCATAACTAAATGTTCTGCCTTTAATGTCTATTTCTTTATTTATCGAAGGTTGTTGAGTATTAATTATTATTAACATGATTAATGTAATCACAGCTGGACAATGCTGGACAGGATACATACTCGTACAATATTTTTAGTTTCAAATTTGAACACATTCCGTGTATTAATGATAACGACTATCTGATTGGCCGATCGGAAATCCCGGAAATAGAGTTATCCAATCAAATCAGCGGTTATATATATAGTCTGGTAGAAAAAAATGGCAGCCTCCATGAATGTAAACATGTGTGTTGAAAAACAACATTATAGACTACAGTTACACGAATTTTCTGCTCAAATTATGCCAAAACACTGACAATTAGCGTACAATTGATTGGAGCGGATTATATGTGAAATGTTTCTATAGATTAACTTATATGACCCGAGTTTCAGTGCCGAGTTCAGGACATGAAAATGATGAAAAATTCATCACACCGACAAAGTTAAGATACCGAAACAGTTTATAGAACAATTTGGAAAATGAAAGCCGTTCACTTTAATCAAAAGAACAGTAGACCAGTAACAGTTAATGAACATGATGAAGTCAAAGGAGAAATAATTATATTATTGTATACATGTAGACTGTAGTGCAGGGCAGTTGCCAGTACGGTCACTTGAAGAAAAAAACGGAGTTATCCTAACAATTCGTACAGTCTGAAGATAATTTCTGCAACAGATCTGTTTAAAACGGCCCTTTTAAGAGCCATGCACATTTTTCAAAAAGAATCTTAATTGTTTTTGTTCGTTAAATCAAACAGAATCTTATTCTCAACCCAATTTGATATAAAATATTCATTTCTTTATTTATATTATCTGATTATTGCACATTTAATTTTATTACTTAATGGTTAAAATGTATCCTTTCAATGTGTCATACTCATAGGCTATATGGTGATGCATTATATTCACCCTACATCTGAGGAGCTACCATTTTACTTATTTTATATGGGGGGGGGGGTCTTTCAGACCAAATGATTATTTTCATTTGTTACTAGGCAAGTGATTTCATATTACATTTAACCATGTAACATTTTTTGAACAAATGTTTCATATACATGTATATATGTAGGTTTATGAAATATTCATTACATCCAATATATTATCATGATTATAATATTTAATTTCTTATCAGGCCAGCAAATTATATGTTATAAATTAAATCCTTTACATAATAATCATGCACTTAATTATTTGAAAAATTTAAATTAGAAGTATATATTCCTTTAAATTTCTAAGTCCAAAATTCCACTGGAATATTTGCATTAAATCAAAACTCCACTGAAATATAAACAATAATATTCCACTGGAAATTAATTGGAAAATCTTTGGAAGTTTCATTGGAAATTTCACTGATTTTCCATTGGAATTACAGTGTGAAAAATATTCCAGATGTTTTGGATGAAATTCTAATGGGATTCCATCGGAATATTTTTTTCCACTGAATACCAGTGTAATTTCAGTGGAAATCCAGTGGAATCCCGTACTCATTTTCAGTAGGGATGTATTTAGATTTTGGATATTTGACCATAATAGGTAAATTTAAATTTTTTAAGTTCATTAGACCACATTCATTCTGTGTAAGAAACCTATGCTGTGTCAACTATTTAATCACAATCCAAATTCAGATCTGTATCAAGCTTGAATGCTGTGTCCATTCTTGCCCCAACTGCTCAGGGTTCGACCTCTGCGGTCGTATAAAGCTGCGCCCTGCGGAGCATCTGTTTGTACATTTTTGTAATCAGGTTAGCGACATATAGGCTCCTTGAAGCCTGTATTTTATAGTAATTGAGTTATGTCCCATTATGATTTTATATATGCAAGCAAGAGTAATATCTGTGGACACATTCCCCATTTATTTTTTCAGAGGATGTGGCAGGTACTTCATATGACAATAGTGGTGGTACTGATGAAAATACAGATATAACAGAGAGTGATGAGGGTATGTTTATCTAAAATATGAATTAAGGATAATTAAAATACAAACTATAAAGGCAATTCTGTGCACTAGGAAAACTAGTTTAATAGTAATCAATTATAGAAATTTTCGCCAAAATCCATTATAATAAATAGAAAACAAAATTTATTTTGGAACTATTTTGTATAAATAGATTATTAATGCACAATACGTTTTTGTGCAATGCCTGTACATATAATTTTAATTGGGAATTCCTGTCTATTATTTGGTCCAATCAGTGTGGGGGTTTCCCAGTTACTGCTGCATGTGAAATCTCGTTTAATAATTGCTTTTTCGAGATCATACTAATTAACCAATCAAAATTAACATTGCATTTGAATTAACCAATCAGCGCTAAATTAACAGGGCTTTTGTTTTAGGCACAAGCACATAATTATTCTGAAAGCAACGCTTGCTTTGAGCAGACATTCAAATATTTCTGGGAAATAATTTATTTTTTGTCAGCAGTTTATCAAGATATATTTATATAATCATGAATGGATTTAGGTTTTCAATGTGGAAATGGAACATATTATATATGAACGTTTAGGAAAACGTATACGCAGTGTTTTTGCATTAACTTTCCCAATTGTTTTTTTTTTAATGTCAAAAATTGATGTTAAAAATGTGCAAATTTAAATACAATCCGGAAGCAGTATCAGTTTTGTGTTTTAAAGTTTGATTCTGGAATCTGCAGCAGCGTGCAATGGCGGGTTAATATTCCAAAGTTTTGCGTTTTGCGCTTCTGACAAGTCCGTGAGACAGGATTAATTCGTATTCTGAGAGAATTTAACGTCACGACGATAATTGCTATAAACTGTTGTTTTTCAATAAACTGTCTTTGCATCATGTCTGATGACGAAGATATCACATTTAGGACGGGACCCGATAACCAGTCCGACAAAGTAAAGGCATAGGCCGGAGTGATGAAGCTAAACTCAGCTACCGCGAATGAAATTTTGGAACTTGGTTTTGATAGCATGGAGGCCGTCGCGTTGATAGAGAAGGAAATGAGTGATTCGTGCATCCCTATTGGACAACGAAAATTATTACTGCCAGCAGTGGAAAAAACGTTCAAGAAAGACTTTTCGAACAGCGAGAGAATGACGGAAAATTCTGGACTTCCGGCAATGTCAAATTCTGGTGCATGCGCATACCAAGATGGCGACGACGGAAGTAATGTGAACAAAGATGGCGGCGCCCATGATCAACTTAAAGATGACGGAATACAGACAAACACAGACGAAGCATACGTTAATGCTGTATTGCATCAGCTTTCCATGCAGCAGACAAAATATAGACATTCCTCCGTTTCATTGGATGGACGTCCAAACCAGAACTTTCCGGGAAACTCAAATGTGAATGGAAGTGACAATTCAGTAAACAATTTAGGTAACCCTGGGCTGTGCATTAACTCTATCCTGTCTTGGCAGGATCCGCAAATTTATTTAAAACATTCAAACATAGACAGTAATGTCAATTATCTCGATATTATAGATTTTGTCTCAAATGATATAGGGGGGACCAGTTTGCCTGAGGAGCGCCTTATTTCCAATGCATCAGGGGGGCAACTAGTGTTTAAGTCTGGGCCACTAAAGCCAAGGCTTGAATCTCTGTCTCTGTGTCAATGGTCTAGGGCAAACTTGTCAATAATGTACAAGCTGCTCAGCACTGGACAACTGACACAGACACAGGTCCTCGATTATTTGTCATATACCATGAGATTTTATCACTTAGTTTCATCATGTGAATTTGTGTCAGTGCTGTTTTTTGATAGAGAATATCGTAGGCTTCAAAAGCAGCATACTTTTAGATGGGGCACTGACATTCCCCATTTACAGTCAGTTTACTTGCGGCCTAAAGCTATATACGATAAACCTCAGGCATCTGGTCCAATGTTTAAGAATGCAAATAAACAACAGCAGGACTATTCCAGGTATACTTCACACTCTATAGAGGGAAATGAAATTTGCAAAAGTTTTAACAGTAGGAAAGGTTGCTCATTTCCAAACTGTCGCCATGTACATATTTGTTCAATTCAGGGTTGTGGTGCCCAACACCAAGCCTTTGCTCATCCAAAAAACGGATAAAGGTAAAGCCTGTGCATGACTTAGTGTATAATGTTTGGCAAGAGGAACTAAAATATGATGTTGATAAAGATTTTCTTTTGCAAGGTATAAAAGATGGGTTCAACATTGTTCAAGATAATTTGGCTTCCTTGAACATATCGTCAAAAAATCACCCTTCAGCTAATCCTTCAAGTCCTTTATATGAAAAAGCCCATCAACAGATTTTGAATGAAATTGAAAATGGAAATTATGAGTATGCTAAGTCCACACCTTTAGGTATTATTCCAAAACCTGATGGGGGTGTAAGAATAATTCACGACTGCAACAGACCGCTAGGGTCTGCTTTAAATGATTTTGCGGGGGAGGTAGAAAAACAAAAGTTTCAGTCTGTTGATGATGCAGCAAAATTAGTCACAAAAAACTGTTTAATGGCCAAAGTTGATTTAAAGTCGGCCTATAGATCTGTTAGCATCAGTCCTCATAGTCAACAGGTAACTGGTTTACGGTGGACTTTTCCTGACGGTCAGACCCATACCTTTATTGATAAAAAATTACCCTTTGGCTCAAAACTAGCACCAGGTATCTTTCATAGGCTATAACAGGCTATCCGCCGCATGATGTCACGCAGAGGTTTTACCATTATAGCTTATTTGGATGATTTTTTTCATTTGTGAAAGCACTAAGCAGCGCTGTGCACATGCACTTAGGGTTTTAATTTACTTGCTGTGCAAGTTAGGTTTTTTTATTAGTTGGTCCAAGGTTGTGGACCCATGCCAGAAATTAGTATTTTTAGGCATGGAGATTGACTCCACAACATTCGAATTAGGATTACCTATTAAAAAACTTGATGAACTAAGGGGAGCACTAGCAAGTTTTCAGCAGCGCAAGCATGTTTCTAAGAAACAATTGCAGTCCCTGGTGGGCAAGCTAAACTGGGCTTCGTCAGTGGTTCATGGCGGGAGAGTTTTTCTCCGGAGAATTGTTGACAACATAATGCAGCTCAAGCATGACAGGCACAAAATGCGCTTAGGCGGCGAAATTTTGCATGATATCCATTGGTGGTACAATTTTATGGCAACTTTCAATGGGAAATCCGTCTTACTAAATACTGATCCTGTTACCTCAGTTTACACTGATGCTTGCAATACAGGAGCAGGTGGTGTTTTTGGTACTGATTGGTTTTATGTCAATTGAAAAGAGGATTTCCCATTTGCGCAATCTTTGCATATAAATGAGCCAGAGGCACTTGCAGTGGCTTTGGCAGTCAAACGTTGGGCTAAGTGCTGGCAAAATAGGCATGTATATATTTTTTGTGATAATGCATCAACTGTTGCCTGTATCAATAAGTGTACCTCAAGGAACAAACTTTTGATGTCCTTTTTGCGTGAATTGTTTTGGCTATCTGCTTCTTATAATTTTCATCTGGTCGCAATTCATTTGCCTGGGAAGCAAAATGTTTTAGCTGATGCTATTTCCAGATTGCATGAATTAAAGTTATGTCAATTTTTTATGAAGGAATGCTTATCCACCCCTTTGTATGTACAACACCTTGTTCCTCACATGTCCTGTCATTCTCTCCGTTTTCTTATTTTTAGGCTTACAGGTACACAGACATGACAGAGTTTTCGTCAGTTTTCTAAGGAAAATGAATGGTTTTTCGCATCAGCCCTTAGTCTTTAGCATGTTTCTGATGCATGTCCTACTTTCTACCTTTACACAGGTTTGGGGTTTGTTTTGGAGTACCACAGATTTTCAACTTGATTTTGCTTTGTTTGTAATTATGTTTATTGCTTTATTGATATGCAAAGAAAATATTTAACTGTGGTTCTTTGTCCCAAACCTGTGTTTGTTCAGTTTATACTTCTAAACAAGAACCGGTTAACATGTCTTGGGCCCCTTACTGATCTCTGATTAGTGTAAAACAGATGCTTTCATTTGCACTGTATCTTTTCAGCGTTTAGTTCGGCCCTCAAAGGAGAAAGCACTTAAGTAATAGCAACATAGTCCCTAAATAGAATAAGGAGCATAATATAGGGATTGGGGGGGACTAGTAATGTGGATTAATGGAACTATTTTGTGTAAATAGATTATTAATACACAATACGTTTTTGTGCAATGCCTGTACATATAATTTTAATTGGGAATTCCTGTCTATTATTTGGTCCAATCAGTGTGGGGGTTTCCCAGTTACTGCTGCATGTAAAATCTTGTTTACTAATTGCTTTTTCGAGATCATACTAATTAACCAATCAGAATTAACATTGCATTTGAATTAACCAATCAGCGCTTAAGTAACAGGGCTTTTGTTTTAGGCACAAGCACATAATTATTTTGAAAGCAACGCTTGCTTTGAGCAGACATTCAAATATTTCTGGGAAATAATTTATTCCCACCCTCCGCTCCCTAGAGGATAGTTTTTACTTTATTGCTATGTCTTTTCAGCCTTTTATTATAGTATATTGTTAATAAGTAGAGTAGTAATGTTTTCAAAAGAACTCACAGTTAATTTTATCATGTACTTTGTGTTAGGAGTACCACAGATTTTCAACTTGATTTTGCTTGGTTTGTAATTATGTTTATTGCTTTATTGATATGCAAAGAAAATATTAAACTGTGGTTCTTTGTCCCAAACCTGTGTTTGTTCAGTTTATACTTCTAACCAAGAACCAGTTGACATGTCTTGGGCCCCTTACTGATCTCTGATTAGTATAAAACAGATGCTTTCATTTGCACTGTATCTTTTCAGCATTTGGTTCGGCCCCCAAAGGAGAAAGCACTTAAGTAATAGCAACATAGTCCCTAAATAGAATAAGGAGCATAATATAGGGAGGATTAAGGGGGGGGGGGGGAGAGACTAGTAATGTGGATTAATGAATCAATTTACATATATAACAGAGTGATGGTATCATATGTATTCATAAGAGATAAAAGTAAAAAATATCTATAAAATAAATGTTTTCAAAGAAACCTTGTCTAATTTTCCTGAATTACAATGTGACTAAAACCTTTAAACAACCATTATATAAACATTTGTATGCACACACTTTTTTTGGTGAACAGGACTCTGCAATTTTGCATCTGTATATTTGGGTAATTTATTTTTATAATAGAGTCAAGTTCAAGTTCAAGTTTGGGAAAAGCAAAGAGAGGGAAAAAAAGAAAGAAAAAAGGTATATGTTACTTAATACATTTTTTCTTGTTGTTTTATGGATTGAATGTAAACTTTTCTACTCTTTATTACTTTTCTTAACTTATTTAAAATACTGTAAATTCACTATTAATTGTTTGGTATTTTTTTTTGAATTGTTGGTTTATGTGAATCACAAGTTTTAGTAATAAGCAAATCAAAATTTGCTAAAGACATGACTGCAGACTTAAGCATCAATGAAAATACAATATTTGCTCCATATCGAAAAATTGACAGTCATATATGATATGAACCTTATTTTTGATATACATTCTTTCAGTCAATAGATACAGTTCTTCAGAGGACGATTCTACTCCACAAAGTGACGACAGTTCGGATGAAGGTATTTGTTTTTAATACCTTAACTAGGGAAAATTAAAGTACCTCTCTGCCACTCAACAAATTTTTTTGAAATAATGTTGTGGACTATAAAATACAGGTCAATTGAGATTTGTTTGTTTTGACATTTATTGTTAAAAAAAGGATGCTCTTGCTTACCTTAAAAATTGGATTTTTCTTAAATTTCCTGATGATTACCTTTTAACATAATCTTTTGAAACTTGAACACAATGGCATGAATCATAAAATTCAGTCAAGTTTGATTTAGTTTGTTTTGGCATTTACAAGTCAATAGTAACAACCTTTAGTTATCTAAAAAGTCAGGAAATTATTTGGTTTCCTGATGATAATTAAAGTACCACTATACCAAATCTTGAAATTTGAAGGCAATGTCATTGTTTATGAAATCTTGATCAAGTTGATTTAGTTTTACCAATGAAGAGTAATGCCTCTAATTTCCCTTAAGAGTTTTTCGTAAATTTTATGTATACCTTGTTCGTATTTAAAGAGACTAGACTAGACCAAATCTTTTTGTGGGAAAATTTGTTTTACAAATTAGTATAAAACCATAAAATTTCCTGCGTGTTGTGTATTGGATTCCTGACATTAGTATTAAAATTTAGTGACAGCTTCATCGGAAATGAATGTGTGAAAATATATCTTTGATTAAAGCTGTTGGTCATATATATATTTAAACCAAAAACAATGAACAAAACAGAGGAAAAAACAACCAAAGAGACATTCAAACTTAATTTAAAAAAAAAAACTGTCTAGGCCATGACAGAAAACAAAAAAAAAGACTCAAAGATAAACACAATCAACAAAATTCAACTTAGATTACTCCAGACTGATTGACACAAGCCCTAACTAAAACCAGGAGTGATCTCAAGTGCACAAGATGGTTGAGCAGACTCTGGTCCACATGTGGCACCGGTGGTGTTGCTCTTGTAAGTATGGACCTGGATAAAAAGGAGTGTTTAGGTCAGATCATTAGTCTTCAAATTATTGTTTTCTTTTCAGGCAACATTCAACAAAAGAAAGGATTGAAGAAAAATAGCAAAGGTAATAAGGACAATAATTTCTATAAATTCAAATTTATTATTATATATCTATGTTTTATTTATTTATTTACAAGTATTATCATTCATATAAATATACGAAGTTGATTTCCGTTGCTTTATGGATCTTATATAATTGATTTCATTTATGTTCAAGATTTATGAAAGTCAATAATTTTATTTATTTATTTTAGATACTGTGAATTGAGGAATTATTGCGATGTTTTTATTATTGCGAAAAATGTGTCAGGGTTGTTATCGCAATAATTTAAACTCTGATTTCATTTTTTTTATGAATAAAGAGGAATTTATTTAAGTATTAAGAAAATATTAATCATATTCTGGTCCCTAATGACAAAATCGCAATAATAAATACACAATAATTTCTGAATTTACAGTAATCCATATTTATAGAATATTAACTAATCAAAGAATTTAAATAGAGAAAAATTTTCAACAAGTTACTGAACAATTAACACATTAATTCACGAATGGGCGTAGCGCATGAGTTAATTATCAGTGTTGTTTGGTGACGAGTTGAATATTTTTTGACATTCGATTTCTTTGATTAGTTATTCTTTTTATTAAATTGGCAACTGTTTTTTTTTTTTTTTTTTTTTATGAAATTAAAGTAGAAAATGTAAGATATATCTTTTTCAACCCATTCACAATTTGTTTTGATCCGACGTAATCAACGTCTTGACAACACCTATTGTTGTATGACGTCAGAGGAGTGAAATAACCACGTTTATTTGACATTGATTTCACCTGTGAAATTATTGGTTGTTATTTCACTGGGAAATTAATGTAATTTATTGCAACCAATGTTGTAATAAGATTTCTTAATGCTAAATAAGTCTTCTTGTCGTTATGTTATTCTTCTTGTCGCTGATAAGTGAGACCCCACCTAGCACTAGATGCACAATCTGTAAACATCAGCAATACCCGTTATAATTATAAGAACATGAAGAATATATAACGTGTACACATGTACAAGTATGAATTCCCGAAAAAATGTAATAACCAGCAATTTCTCCATACATGTAAACTCAAAGATAGATTTTTTTTAACTCCACAAATGGACTTTTTAATTAAGTGCATTTCCTTACCAAGTTCTATTGAAGAATTCTGTTGTTTGTGTGCAGTTTTGTTTGTTAATGTTTCAATATTGCCTCTTTACCTTTGCATACACTTTGGAGTTAGTTACTTTTTACAATTTGCATCTTAAATTGTCTTTTTGTTGCAACATGTATAAAATTAAGTCTTGTAAAATTGAAAACCAATTGTTGTTGATATGGGCAAAAATTTGTTGCAAGAGAGAAACAACAGTGAATTTGGCAAGAAATGTGCATTTGATTATTATATATTTAAACAGTGTATAGGTGTAAAGTTCACTACATGCTAAACAGATTTAATTTCAAATATAGATAAATTTAAGCAGTATATTAAGCATACTTAACGTTGCCATTATGTATAGGACGATAGGCAACAAAATATACAAGATAGACCCAAAATGCAATCATTTTCAGAAGGTCTATGGTATTGAGCTACAACATGGTAAATTAAATGAAAGGACAAGGTACGATAAGGCCTGTTTTTGGCCCCCCTATTTTCTCATTTTCTAAATTTTGTTTTGGAGAGCTTTGGGGGGGCCAAAAACAGGCCTTATCATACCTTGTCCTTTGGGGGTGTGGCCAAAAAGGGTCCTTATAGCCCTAGTCAAAAACTTATATTAAAACAATTCTCTTTAAATCATAGCATGTTTATTTTTTGGACACTTTAATGTGATTGTTACTGAATAAACATGGGGTGTTTATGTCAGATTATTCTTCAAAGTTATCTTTCCTTTGTAGGTAGCAATCAACAAAAGAGAGGATTGAAAAGAAAGAGCAAAGGTAATAGACACCATTTGTACAGTTCGTTTGTACCCTTGGAAAAAAATGTGTGTATATATATCACTTAAAATTTATAATAATAAATCCTATCTATACCTGAAAGATGAATTTTTTGTGAATATTGAATGGATGTTTCTTGATGTAAGATTTTCTAATTCAAGGGGGAAAAGTGCCTGTGTCATACCTGTTCATACAATTATCTATTAAAGATCTGAACAGGAATCACAAATAAAATACTGCACAATCAGATCAAATCAACTGTCAACAACGGAACTCTTACATTATAGAACAGATAAACAACAATGAAGAATATTTGAATTTTTTACTACATAACATTGTTCGCTATGGATATTCTGTATATCGTCAAGTTATCAGAATTCTCATTGGGACTAACTGTGCATCACTTATTGCAGACCAGGGCCTGACTATTCATAAAGTTAAGTTAAGGTTTGTTCTGAAAAGGTGGATTTTTCAACGTGTCCTAAAATAAATAAGTACTTCTATTGATTATCTTCACTTAAGTTGTTTTATGTATATCAGCTCTGTTTCTGTATTGTTTTGAGTTACAATTTATGTCAAAAATTTATAGCAAAAACCCATCGAAACAACATCTGATTCAAAAATTGAATAACACTTTTAGATATTTGGATGATATATTGGCTCTCAATAATGACAACTTCAGTATGTACACTAAAGAGATTTATCCTGCCAAGCTGACTTTAAATAAATCTAATACTAGCAATGAACGCTGCCCTTTTCTGGATCTTGATATCTATATCTGTAATGGGAAGCTTAATACCAAATTTTATGATAAAAGAGATGATTTTTCATTTCCTATTGTTAATTGTCCATTTTTATATGGTGACGTTCCCTTGGTACCATCTTATGGTGTGTATATATCTCAACTTGTTTGATTCTCTCGTGTATGTAACAACTTACTTGATTTTAACTTAAGAAATCTCTGTATTACTAAAAAATTATTGCACCATACCGGGTTTGTGAAATCACAAACTAGTCAAAACATTTACTAAATTTTATCATCGATACAAGGCCATCATTTGTAAATATAAATCAACATGCAGACATCTTATAAGTTCAGGTATTTCACATTCAATCTTTTATGGTAATATTCTTTACAAAGCACAAAAATGTCGGCATTCAGTTAAAAAAAAGCTTACCAAACCTTTAAATTAACTTTTTCAGAAGGGATATTATACGAAACTGTTATTATGTCATTAAGAATGGCATATTTTGGTATTAATATTGATTCATTCATAGGGTCCTTGCATCTGAAATAAACACATTTATTCTAATACCAGTTGTTGGCATGATACGGGTTATGTGATTTTCCATCTTTGACTTTAATGGTCAGCTTCATTACATTAATAGTAATTAATGTATGAATTGCAATACACCAATCATTTATATATAAGAACAAATTTAGTCAAATTGGTAACTTTATTATAGATGAAGAAATTGAAGAAGAAATTGCAGAACTATTTAGAACAAGAAAGAAAGGTATGTTTTTGAGAATTAAGCAGTGGTTATCAAAGTTTAAAAAGTCATACAGAAAAGAGTGAGTATTCATGTATTTTAGATAAAAGATGATCAGTATAGATTTTACTGAGATTTATAATTTAAAGATCAGAGCTATATTGTTGATGGGTTCCCCAATAAAGAAGTCTTAGAAGACACAGTATTAAATTGTTTCAATTGAATGAATGTTCTGAATAATGAAATGATGGTCATATGAACAACATGAAGCTTCAACATGTTTTTACAACCCTGAAATTCAATCTAGTCAAAACGCTGTTTGAATTGTAAGTACTCAATTGATATCAAAATAAGACGATGCACCAGAACCAAATTATGTAGAAATTAACAACTGTAGGTCATGGTATGAAAAAAAAAAAAAACCTGAAAAGACAAATGTAAAACATGCATGCACCTCCATCAATAATGATGAGGTTACCCAGTGTATCAACTTTTATTCTTTCAGGGATAACTCCTCATTATTCTTTAATGGAACAAAAGGGAATCTTCATTTGAAAGTAAAATATGTTTGTTATAAATTTCCATGAAACAATATAGTGACAATTAATCACCTCAAACAAATTGTTAATTATTGCAATTCCAATTTAACACTTGAAAGCTTAACGTAATATTAAAGTTAATTGTAACCAGCTGTGTGCTGGAAAGAAATTTAGTGACATGTACCATTATAATCCTTTTTAAATAGCTTGCTAAAAAAATGATAAACATTTTCATTATTTTTTTAGTTATAAACAAATATAGATATCATAACACCAAAAAATTACATTATCTTCATTCATTCTTGAAAATGACAAGAGTATACAAAAATTAATCCAACTGTATCAACCATACCTTGAGATCTGCCATCAAATATTTACCTATTTTGAGTTGGCTCTTATAAATTATAGGTTTGCTTTATTTTCATTGTAGGAAGACGATATGTTCAATGGAGTGAGAAAGATTCAAACACTGTAAAATCCTACTTCAAACAATATATCCAGGATGTATCTAAAGAAGGTGCAAAAGGGAGAATGCCTGGTATGTTGTATTACATATAGTATTAAGGTCAATGTCCTGAAGTAGAAACACCACTGATTCAAGCCCACCTATTTGAATTTAATACATTGATTTTATTAGTAAAAAAGGTCAGTCAAAAAGCTGACATGCAACATAAACATAGTACTACATATTCGATTTTACTATATTATGAAAAAAAGGAATATTTTGCTAATAGCTATTGTGGATTTTCTATGTTTTCCCCTTTATTTCATATATTTAATACTCATGTGTAAAAAAACTATAAGGCATTTCACTTTCAAATCTTTCAACAAAATCTAATCTATTCACATCAGGTTTGTACGAATTTTCCATGGCTCACTTGCCAATAGCCGTTAACTTTTGTATGGAATGCTATTTTATAACTCTAAATTTCATCATCCCCATAGTAACGGATAGATCTAAGGACATTGTAAATTGACCATCTGTCTGTCCGTAACTTGTCCAAAGCACACATGTGGACATTGTAGATGTTGCTTTTAAACGTTCTCAACAGATCTTCATTATACTTGTTGTACATATTGAATATAATTGACTTTTATAAGTTGACCTTGGCACCAAAAAAATCAGACCTTGTCCCTTTGTTTCAAGTACATTTTTTGCATTCTCGGAAATAATCATCACGGGAAACACATCTAGTGTGCTGTACTGTAAGAAGCTTGAATTGCTTAGGGAATGACCATTTGATATTAGTATGTTTTTTTTTCCATAAAAAAATATTCTGATTCCCAAATTGATGGAAAAAAATCTGTTCTAGTACCAGGACAAAAATTATTTTACCCATACACATTATAGTGTTAAATTTTGACAAATCATTTCATTGATACTATTGAAAAACTAAACAAAATTGTTCATGAAAAAACCATTCTGACAAAAAAAAAACCAAACATAACCCCCTCCCCCTTGAAGTTATTTCCCCCTGCCACATATATGTCATGCCCCTTTTCTAACCCCTGAATATGTAAGTAAAAGGTATACTCTTTTACTGGGTAGAATTTAAAGTTTACCATATATATTATTTATCTCTTTGTTTTGCCAAAGCCGTTCTCAGATTTTGTTGCTTGGTGCTGATTTCCGACAGTATTGAAGATCACCCAGTACCTCTAAATTTGTTTATGTGTTGCATTATGTGATTTTAAGCTTTATTCACGCCATGTTCATTGTCAGTGTCTGCCTGTTCTTGTTATTGTCAAAGTCTGTTTTGTGCTATTTTAAATAAAAATAATTATATAAAAATATGAAATATGACATTCCCTTTATCTGAATGTTCTGTACAAATTGTCACTGAATACACATTTAAGCTGAACATAGCATGACTGAATTGAAAAAAAAACCTACTTAGAAATGATTGCAATAAGACGGCAACCGAGGCAAAAAAAAGGGACTGTGTATAGGTTGCACTTTGTAAATACAGCTGTTTCTCAAACCACGCCTCTTTTGGGGAGATTTATAATATTCATAGATATGTTAATTTGTTAACGTACTGATTCCCATATATGATCTCTGTGTTTCGTCTCATAGAGACATCACTTGGGAATGTAACAATGCAGTAAAGAAAAACATGCTAGCGCCTAAATTTTTAATTCTTAGGAAGTCCAAAAATGGAGGTAAGGGTAGTATAGAATTTTAATATAAGTTTAAACTCTTAGAAGTTCAGGGCATATAAATGTTGAAAATATTAGCCGCACAACCCTATATTTTGACCTTTGAATAAAATGGTAGTGCATATAAACTTTCCGTTCTGGGATATTATTTTTCACGAAACTTCATAGTAAAAGTGTCAAGTTTTAGCTGCAAAGAGAGTTCCAATGGGAAATTGCATTGTCTATATTTACAGAATTGCAACCTGTATAGGGTTAAAAAATAGAACATACAGAATCTCACAAAATCTAGTTTATCTCAGAGATTTTAAAGAATTTAACTAAAATATGAAGTTTAATAAATATTTTATGAAGAGTGAGAAAATCCTGGGCGTTAACTGTGATGACTCAGCATAAATTCACAGTTTACAGTATGCATGGTTTACTTAAAGCCCTGAATTCAAAATAAATTCCTAATATATGCATATTTGTTATTTAAATTGTTTAGAAGTGCTTACATTTACTCTTTTCAGTCATTGCAACTCATTGGTCCTTCCTAAATATTTTTGGTGGGATTTTTTGTCCTGTCCATAACGCAAAAGTAAGCCTTAACACCTAAATGTGTTTTTTGTGACCGTGGCATAAAAAAGTACTAGCTAGAATTAAAAAAAGACCTCAATAAAACTTACAATAGTGTGTTCTTTCCTAAGTATGTACTAAATGTTCCACATTGCTAAAAACAGGGGAAAATTTTAGGAAATGTGAGGCCCCTGAGGCAAAAAACAGAGAAAATGCCTACCCCTGGGTCATAAAACAGATAATTTAACTTGTAAATGCTATGATTTTATAATTTTAAAGGTCTTTTGTAAAGAAAATAATAACTGTGGTAGGAAGTTATGCAAAAATCAGATGAAAGCGGTCATTTCTATCAAACTTTTTGTGAATTTTTGCACCAGACTGACATCTTCATAAATACAACTTTTGCAAATATGGCTTTGTTTAAACACTTCTAGTTCATATATCAACTAACTTATGTTAGATATATGGTTAGGGATGATTCTGTTGTGACAAGAATTCTAAACTGACCATTTGAGGCAGTAATTGTGAACTTTCATTGACAAATAGGCATACAGTAAGATGTGGACTGGAGACACAGGCAGGATTGGATACTTTTTGTCTAGCCTTCGAATTTTGTCGAAAAAGCGAGACATAGCGATCCTACATTCCGTCGTCGTTGTCGTCGGCGGCGTCCACAAATATTCACTCTGTGGTTAAAGTTTTTGAAATTTTAATAACTTTCTTAAACTATCCTGGATTTCTACCAAACTTGGACAGAAGCTTGTTTATGATCATAAGATTATATTCAAAAGTAAATTTTGTAAAAAAAAAAGTCCATTTTTTCCGTATTTTACTTATAAATGGACTTAGTTTTTCTGCCAGGAAACATTACATTCACTCTGTGGTTAAAGTTTTTCAAATTTTAACAACTTTCTTAAACTATCCTGGATTTCTACCAAACTTGGAAAGAAGCTTGTTTATGATCATAAGATAGTATCCAGAAGTAAATTTTGTAAAAAAAAATTCCATTTTTCCGTATTTTACTTATAAATGGACATAGTTTTTCTGCCAGTTAACATTACATTCACTCTGTGGTTAAAGTTATTAAAATTTTAACAACTTTCTTAAACTATCCTGGATTTGTACCACACTTGGACAGAAGCTTGTTTATGATCAAAAGCTAGTATCTAGAAGGAAATTTTGATAAAATTTTGTTCCATTTTTTCCGTATTTTACTTATAAATGGACTTAGTTTTTCTTCCAGTCAACCTTACATACAGTCTGCAGTTTAAGTTTTTAAAACATTTATTAGATTCATAAATTATCCTGGATTTTTACCAAACTTGGACAGAAGCTACTTACATTGAAATGATAGATATTTTTATTAGTTTTTTTTCTCATTTTTGTTGAGCCTGCGATTAACAGCAAAAGTAGGCGAGACACTGGGTTCCGCGGAACACTTACGAATTTTTATAATTTTGAATGTTGGAGTGATTAACAACTAAACATTACATTTATAGTATTCCAGAATGCTTTCAATGTGTTATCAGAATAGTTTTAAACAGGATTTAGACAGTTCATGTCAGAAAACATGCGCATAGGGTAAGCTGGCAAAAATTAAAATCTTGTTTTCAAATTCTTTAAAAATTGAAACAGGGGGTATAAAATGTACTGTAAAAGGAAACTTAGAGCATATGCAGTGATTTTATTTGAATAAATGTTTGTATAGGTTGCACTTTGTAAATACAGCTGTTTCTCAAACCACGCCTCTTGTGGTGAGATTTATAATATTCACAGATATGTTAATTTGTTAACGTACTCCCAGTTCCCATATATGATCTCTGTGTTTCATCTCATAGAGACATCACTTGGGAATGTAACCAGTATAGAAAAACATGGTAGTGTCTAAATTTTAATTCTTAGGAAGTCCTAAAAAGGAGGTAAAGGTAGTTAAGAATTTAAACTCTTAGAAGTTCAGGGCATATAAATGTTGAAAATATGCCGCACAGCCCTATATTTTGACATTTGAATAAAATGGTAGTGCATATAAGCTTTCCGTTCTGGGATATTATTTTTCATGAAACTTCATAGTAAAAGTGTCACAGTTTTAGCTGCAAAGGGAGTTCCTATGGGAAATTGCATTGTCTATATTTACAGAATTGCAACCGATAGAGATATGCTGCCCTTGTCAACAGATGTAAAATAATTGTGTTTACATATTTACAGCTGATTTTCATTTTGCTAGCTTAAAGAATCTCATCTTCTAAAAATAAAAGATAGAATAAATGATTTCGCTTTTTTTCGTCCCTGAGGGTCTGAATTAGGGTCCTTTTATTCATTTTTCTCTTATGTCTTATCACCTTTCTCTATTCCTATTTTATTTTACTAATTTTTGTCTATTCTTCTTTTATTTTGTCCATTATTCTCTATACTGTAACTTATGTTATCAATTATTCTCTATTTTCTGTTCTCTATTATTTTTGTTTTTTTCTCTCTATTTTTTTGCCAATAGGCAATTGTTGAAAAGGTCTATTAGAGACATTGAGTTATGTTTGTAAGAAAACATAGATACAGCTGACATATCATGGATATTTCTCCGACTTATATCAAGACAAAGATTAGATCCAATTCCCAATTTTGCATAAAATACTGAACAAATTGCCCAATCGTTGCTGGCTTTTTCAAAAGCTATCATAATTAAAATTTGGAGATACATTTCTAACCTTTGCTTCGGTCATAGACACAAAACCTAGCAACATGACAACATTTATTGTATATACCACTATGAAACAATGTTTAGATATGTTCAGCAAAAGGCTTTACAAACTTTCGACCAGCAATTAAATATTGTTACCCTACAGGAAAAATGGTCTATGGCAGACATTTTTATAACCTCTTGTAAATTATTTTTTTAACACTAATGAAAATCTGAATTACCAAACTTATACCTCAAATTTAAAAAAAAGCACCATGTTTCATTCCAATATCTATGGATTGGCTTGTTTTTCGTACTAATGGAAAGTTCACAATTGGAAAACTGAAATCATTTCTTTTGCTTCTTTCAGTAATTTTTATATGACCGCAAAAATAAAAAAAAAATTTGGTCGTATATTGCTATCAAGTTGTCCTCAATGTCCTCTTCGTCATCAGTGTCTTCCGAAGACAGATGGTTTACGGATAATAACTTTAGTATAAAAAGATAGAAATCAATAAAATTTTAACACAAGGTTTATAACCACTACAGGAAGGTTGGGATTGAAATTGGGGGTTTTAGTCTTAACTGTTTAGGAAAAAGGGGCCAAAAAAGGCCCAAATAAACATTTTTGCATTTTCCAGACAGTAACTTGTGTTTTAGTGTATGAACCACTCTGAAATTATACCACAAGTGTCCATACTTCAAAGGGATGGTTAGGATTAACTTTGGGGGGTTATGGCTCACACCATTTAGGAATTAGGGGCAATAAAAGGGGGGAAAAGGGTTTTTCTGGTAAAAGGACAATTGAGACAATTTAAAAGCAGTGTAAGGGAGGTAATCCAAATAAATTTAGAGAACAATCTTTGATTACCTCCCTTACACTGCTTGTAAATTATGTACATGTATTAAGAAATGATGGTTGTCTTGAGGTGATTAGCTGTCCATTTATTTTTAGCAGTTGCCATTAATTAATATTAATTTTAGCTATGACTATATGTGTCATTTTATATTTTAAAACTTTTATAATGTATTTAAATGGGTAATTATGGTTGCAAACTCCATTAGAAATTTGAATTGAAATACTGACCATAACTGAGGGAAAGATTTTTTTTAAAATAAGGGAAAAGGGGGGGGGGGGGGGGGGGGAGGTAATAAAAATTAGAGGGGGATGGATAATTTTTCTCATTTCAGATTTCAGAAATAAAAAGAAAAATTCTTCAAATGCTTTTTTTGGGGGGGTTACAGCCGATTTCAATGAGTATGTAGCTAAAGATAATATCTTTGGTTAACTTGCTTGCTAGCTGAACCCTGAAGTCATGTTAGGTAAGGTATACTACCCTCCTTTTAAAGTAGCCTAGTCCTACAGACAGATAGAATGGTTATCTGTCGGACTAGTCTACTATTAAAGGGGGGAGGGGGGGGGCAATTCGTAACAGCATAGTGTATTGCACAAAAGCAAAAAATTGAATGTAAATTCAAATCATATAACCAATTTGAAGTTCTTTGACTACATTTATTCTGTGTCAGAAACCTATTATGTGTCAAAAATTTAATTTCAATCCAAATTCAGACCTGTATCAAGCGTGAATATTGTGACCACTTTGGCCCAACTTTCAGGGTTGGACATCTGCGGTCGTATCCAGCTGCGCTCAGCGAAACAATTTTTTTTTACCAAAGTGAATTCCCAATTTGTTCAGTGTTATTTTAAGAAAAACCAAGAAGAAGAGACAACTATTTTTAAAATAGTTTCAATTTTATTTTTTTATTAATACAAACATGATATTTTATCCAGGTTTTAAGGACATAAAAATATTTATGGAGTTGCATACTAAAGTAATGGCCCAAGAGAGTGACTTTTTGACAAGGAGAGATATCATCAAATCAAAAATATTTAATGAAAGAAAAAAGTTCAGAGGAATATATGAGGAGAGGAAAAAGAAATATTCCTGTTAAGGTATATTTATTTAACCTTCTAATGAGATTTTTAATGTTAATGATAATTCAATAAATACAATAAGTTAACCTATTCATTAAATTCTGATACAATCTAAGTTTGTTATGTCACTGTATTTTAAACTATTAAGTTTGTATTCGCATGCACTGTATATATTCTTTGTCTTCAAAAACCATTTGCTAAATGACCAAAACACATGTTTTATATCAAAGCATAACAATTGAAATATGTTTTGCAGACATAAATGAATTTATTACGACTTAGATTCAGTAAATGAGTTCACAATGAACCTTTCCCTTGGTCCAAAATTTAAATATATTTTTTAATTTTTATAATTTTTTGCCTGTTTGATGCTTTAATGATGACCTTTTTACCAGAAATTCATATCCTCAATTCCTCAGCATTACACAGAGATATGTTTTACCTGTAGACTGTTCTTCAGCCTGACACAGAGATTTGGTGTACCTATAGACTGTTCTTCAGCCTGACACAGAGATATGGTGTACCTGTAGACTGTTTCTTAGCCCAACACAGAGAATTGGTTAACCATTAAACTGTTTTTCAGCCTGACACAGAGATTTGGTTTACCTGTAGACTGTTCTTCAGCCTGACACAGAGATATGGTATATCTGTAGACTGTTCCTGGGCCCAACACAGAGAAATGGTTAACCATTAAACTGTTCTTCAGCCTGACACAGAGATTTGGTTTACCTGTAGACTGTTCCTCAGCCTGACACAGAGATATGGCTCACCTGTAGACTATTCCTTAGCCCAACACAATGGTTAACCATTAGACTGTTCTTCAGCTTGACACAGAGATTTGGTATACTGTAGACTTCCTCAGCATGACACAGAGATTTGGTGTACCTGTAGACTGTTCGTCAGCCTGACCCAGAAATTTGGTGTACCTGTAGACTCTTCTTCAGCCTGACACAAATTTGGTGTACCTGTAGACTGTTCCTCAGCCTAAAACAGTTATGGTGTACCAGTAGACTGTCCTCGGACTGATGCAGACAAAATGTGTCAACTGTACTATCTACTACCATCTGTAACCATCATTTGTCAACTGTACTATCTACTACCATCTGTAACCATCATATGCCAACTGTACCATCTACTGTTATCTGTAACCATCGTTTGTCAACTGTACCATTTACTGCCATCTGTGACCATCATATGTCAATTGTACCATCTACCACCATCTGTAACCATCGTCTGTCAATTGTGCCATCTACTACCATCTGAAGCCATCATCTGTCAACTGTTCCATCTTGTTTCTATCTGTAACCATCGTCTGTCAACTGTACTCATCGGCCATCAACTGTATCATCTTTTACCATCTGTAACCAGCGTTTGTCAACTGTACCATCTACAACCATCTGTAACCATTGTCTGTCAACTGTCTCATCTACTACAATCTGTAACCATCTTATGTCTACTGTACCGCCATCTGTAACCATCGTCTGTCAACTTAACCATCTACTACCATATGTTACCATCGTCTGCCAACTGTACCATCAACTGCCATCTGTATCTTCTGTCAACTACCACCAACCGCCATCTGTTACCATCTTCTGTCAACAGAACCATTAACTGCCATCTGTCAATTGTAATATCTGCTGCCATCTTTAACCCTAGTCTGTCGACTGTACCCATAGGCCATCAACTGTCTCATCTACTACCATCTGTAACCAATGTTTGTCAACTGTACCATTTCCTACCATCTGTAACCATCGTCTGTCAACTGTACCATCAACCGCCATCTGTAACCATCGCCTGTCTACTGTACCATCAACCGCCATCTGTCACCATGGTCTGTTAACTACCATATACTACCATCTGTAACCATAGTCTGTCAATTATACCATCTACCACCCTCTATAACCATCGTCTGTCAACTGTACCATTTCCTACATCTGTAACCATCGTCTGTCAACTATACCATATACTACCATCTGTAACCAGCGTGTGTCAACTGTACCATCTACAACCATTTGTAACCAGCGTCTGTCAACTGTAACCATCGTCTGTCAACTGTAAAATTTACTACCATCTGTAACTATCATCTATCAACAGTACATTCAACTGCCATATGTAATCATCGTCTATCAGCTGTACAACTTGCTGCCATTTGTAAGCATTGTATGTCAATTGAAACATCTACTGCCATCTGTAACCATCGTCTGTCAGCTACCATCTACTACCATCTGTATTCTTTGTCAACTATATCATCTATCAGCTCTAACATCGTTTGTCAATTGTGATATCTGCTGCCATCTTTAACCATCGTCTGTCAACTGTACCCATCAGCCTTCAAATATCTCATCTTCTACCATCTGTAACCATCAACTGCCATTTGTAACCATTGTCTGTCAACTTAACTATCTACTACCATCTGTAACCATCGTCTGTCAACTGTACCATCAACCACCATCTGTAACCATCGTCTGTCAACTGTCCCATCTACTACTATCTGTAACCAACGTCTGTCTATACTGTACCACCAACCGCCATCCGTAACCATCGTCTCTCTACTGTACCATCTACAACCATCTGTAACCTACCATCTACAACCATCTGTAACCATCGACTGTCAACTGTACCATCAGCCACCATCTGTAACCATCGTCAGTCAACTGTCCCATCTACTACTATCTGTAACCATCGTCTGTCTATTGTACCATCAACCGCCATTTGTAACCATCCTCAGTCAACTGTCCCATCTACAACTATCTGTAACCATCCTCTGTCAATTGTACCATCAACCGCCATCTTTAACCATCGTCTGTCAACTGTACCATCAACCGCCATCTGTAACCATCGTGTCTCTACTGTACCACCAACCGCCATCTGTTACCATTTTCTGTCAACTGGACCATCTACTACCATCTATGACCATCATATATCAACAGTACCATCAACTGCCATATGTCACCATCGTCTATCAGCTGTACAACTTGCTGCCATTTGTAAGCATTGTCTGTTAATTGTAATATCTGCTGCCATCTTTAACCATCGGCCATCAGCTGTCTCATCTACTACCATCTGTAACCATCGTTTGTCAAATGTACCATTTCCTACCATCTGTAACCATCGTCTATCAACTGTATCATTAACCGCCATCTGTAACCATCGTCTGTCAACTGTCCAATCTACTACTATCTGTAACCATTGTCTGTCTACTGTACCATCAACCGCCATCTGTCACCATCGTCTGTCAACTGTACCATATACTACCATATGTAACCATCGTCTGTCAACTATACCAACTACCACCATCTATAACCATCGTCTGTCAACTGTTCCATTTCCTACCATCTGTAACCATCTTCTATCAACTATACCACATACTACCATCTGTAACCATCCTCTGTCAACTGTACCATCAACCGCCATCTGTAATCATCGTCTGTCAACTGTCCCATCTACTACTATCTGTAACCAACGTCTGTCTATACTGTACCACCAACCACCATCCGTAATCATTGTCTCTCTACTGTACCATCTACAACCATCTGTAACCATCGACTGTCAACTGTATCATCAACTACCATCTGTAACCATCGTCAGTCAACTGTACCATCTACTACTATCTGTAACCATCGTCTGTCAACTATACCACATACTACCATCTGTAAACATCCTCTGTCAATTGTACCATCAACCGCAATCTGTAACCATCGTCTGTCAACTGGACCATCAACCGCCATCTGTAACAAACGTCTGTCAACTGTCCAATCTACTACTATCTGTAACCATCGTCTGTCTACTGTACCACCAACCGCCATCTGTCACCATCGTCTGTCAACTGTACCATATACTGCCATCTGTAACCATATTCTGTCAACTATACCATCTACCACCATCTATAACCATCGTCTGTCAACTGTTCCATTTCCTACCATCTGTAACCATCGTCTGTCAACTATACCACATACTACCATCTGTAACCATCCTCTGTCAACTGTACCACCAACCGCAATCTGTTTCCTTTTTCTGTCAACTGGACCATCTACTACCATCTATAACCATCATATATCAACAGTATCATCAACTGTCATCTGTTACCATCGTCAATCAGCTGTACAACTTGCTGCCATTTGTAAGCATTGTCTGTTAATTGTAATATCTGCTGCCATCTTTAACCATCGTCTGTCAACTGTACCCATCGGCCATCTGCTGTACAATCTCCTACCATCCGTAAGCATAGTCTGTCAACTGTACCCTCAACCGCCATCTGTCACCATCTTCTGTCAACTGGACCATCTACTACCATTTGTAACCATCAACTGCCATCTGTTACCATTGTCTATCAGCTGTACAATTTGCTGCCATTTGTAAACATTGTCTGTTAATTGTAATATCTGCTGCCATCTTTAACCATCGTCTGTCAACTACCATTTACTACCATCTGTAACCATAGTCTGTCAACTGTACCATCTACCACCATCTGTTACCATAGTCTGTCAACTGTGCTATCTAATAATATCTGTAACCAGCGTTTGTCAGCTGTACCATCTACTACTTTCTGTAACCAGCGTCTGTCAACTGTACCATCTTATAACATCTGTAATCAGCATCTGTCAACTGTAACTATTGTTTTCAACTGTACAATTTACTACCAACTGTAATCATCGTCTGTCAACTGTACCATCTTCTTTCATCTGTAACCATCGTCTGTCAACTACCCTCAACTGCCATCTGTCACCATCTTCTGTCAACAGTACCATTTACTACAATCTGTAACCATCATCTATCAACAGTACCATCAACTACCATCTGTAACCATCGTCTATCAGCTGTACAACTTGCTGGCATTTGTAAGCATTGTCTGTCAATAATACCATATACTGCCATCTGTAACCATCGTCTGTCAACTACCATCTACTACCATCTGTATTTTTTGTCTGTCAACTATAACATATATCAGCTCTACCATCGTTTGTCAATTGTAATATTTGCTGTCATCTTTAATCAACGTCTGTCAACCGTACCCATTAGCCATCAACTGTCTCATCTACTACCATCTGTAACCATCGTCTGTCAACTGGACCATCTTCTGTTATGTAACCAACGTTCCTCAACTGGACCATCTTCTGTCATGTAACCAACGTTCCTCAACTGGACCATCTTCTGTCATGTAACCAACGTTCCTCAACTGGACCATCTACTGTCGTGTAACCAAGTTTCCTCAACTGACCATCTACTGTCATATGTAACCATCGTTCGTCAACTGTACAATCAACTGTAATCTGTAACCAAAGCTCATCACATGATCCATTAACTGCCATCTGAACTATCGTTTACCGTGTATAGTTCTTGCTGTCATCTGTTACTATCACATGATAGGTGCAGCAGGACCATTCTACCCTATCGGTACACCTATTGTGGTATTTGATTCTCAGTCTTTTGTTTGCAATGTTGTGTTTTTGAAACTGCTGCTTGTCATGTTGAGGGTTTTTTTGCCCTTGCTTTGTTAGTTCGTTTTGAATTTTCGTTTGGTTTCTTCTGCCTCTCAGGTATTTGGATTTGCCTTGATTTACGAAAAATCTTGACAAATTTTGTATTGCTGCATGATAAAAAAAAATCCTCACCAAACATACCTTGCTTATGATAACAATCTATTACTGAAAGGCATGCATGAATAATCTTTGCTAGTTCTTAATACTAGTTTTGAAATTTCTTTAGATGAAAATGTTAGTAATATCAACCTACCAGATGCTTTAGTATATGTATGAAATGCATTAAGGAAACTTAGAATATTCTTCACTGGTTTATAATAAATATCAAAATGTAGGTAATCAATATTTTCAATTTTAAGTTCAATGCCATATAAAAATAAGATATGGCATAATTGCCAAAGTGACAACTACTCACCAAAGTTCAAATGAAGTATATATAAGCAATTATAGGAAACCATATGGCCATGTTAAGCTCACCTAGCCCTATCATATTTCCAGTTAAGCTGTTGCCTTACTTAGTGATCACTGTTGTTCATTATCATTATAAACTTTTTAATCTTCTTCTCTGACACCACAGGATAAATTTCAGCCAAACATTGGCTGAATAATCCTTAGGGTATCTAGTTTATAGTGTGTTGGTTTTTATTTCTCTTCCTCTGTCCATTGCTGATTGGATTTCAAATTGTTTTTGCAAAATCCATTTTTCTCTTGCCCAGGCATGAGTAACTGTCCTTTCTTTAGCATGTTTTCAGAGTCTTTCTTTTTCAATAGTTTTCCAATATCTTATATAAATCACAGAATGCTTGCCTCTGAGTCAAATGTCTGTCTCTGGGTTTGGATTTTGTCTGAAATTGAAAAGTTTGTTATGATGAACACGTCACACAGTACGACATCACTTTTGATGCCTATAGTATTTAAGTTAAATCAAACAAAACAAATCATCAGAATTTAGTATTTAGCTTTTAATAGAAACAGTCATAGCCATCTGGTAAATAATAAATTAAAGATTGTATTTGAATTGCATTCCAGTCTCAAAGTTTGCATACTTATTTGAATGAAGATTTCCACATAGCGTGTTGCTATTTTACAATCAAGATGGCAAAAGATAAGTAGTTTAACAGAATTTATCAACATTTTGGGCCTATAAGTATGTATGGCAGATGTGTTTGTTGTCTATACAAGACACATCAGTAACACTGAAACTTAAGCATTGTAAACTCATACTATCATAATAGATTTTATTAGAACTTGAAATCAAAACATTTTTCATGTAGTTGTTGTTTTTACAATCGAGTTCTGGTACTGATTGATTGATTAATCAGTTCGCTTGGTATTTTGCATGGCATGCAATTATAACTATCTGGCAGGTCGAAACTTTCCTGGTGCAGTTCAAAATTACGTTTTTGTTAGTGATCATGATTAAGATAAATGAAATATGTAATAATGTTGCTGATGAAATTGAAGTGTTATTTTCAACAATGTAACATCACTCTAAAAATTTGAATATGCTGTATCGATTAAAACACAATCTTTGGTTTGTTATATTTATTTAAAAAAAATTATGATGAATATTTAGAAGCGCTGTATATATTATACATTTACAAGCATATGTAACCAGGAAGGTCTCAGGGAAAAGTCAGATTTGTATTTTATGTTCCCCACAAACTGTAAGTTTGATGCATTCCCTGACTGATGAGACCAAATATGCAATCAAATTTATGGTATAATTAGATAGTTACATAACTACTTTGAAAGCACATGTCAACTTGCCTGCTTTTACATTTTGTTTTAAGAAAATAGAAAAATCATTTTATCTATGTTTGAGTTTTTTGGCAGAAACAAGGAAAAGTGGAAATCTGCTACACCTAAAACTCTTTTAGTATAATAGCTTAAATGTCAAAACAGGATGTTAACAGCAATACACCAAACTACATAATGACCTGGAATTCAGTAAGATCAATTCATTACTAAGATAACTGCATAGTTTGATGAAAATCCAAGTTGATTTGAAAAAGTTATAATAAGAATTGAAGTGTACTATCTCAATATAGTCCGAACTATAAATTCTAGCTTTTTTTCGCCTAGATTAATTTAATTCTTAAATTTGACAGCAATACACCAAACTTCATAACAACCTGGGATTCAGTAAGATCAATATATTACCAAGGTAGCTGTATAGTTTGATGAGAATCCAAGTTGATTTGAAAAAGTTATAAAAAGAATTAAAGTGTACTATCTGAATTTAGTCCAAACTGAAATTCTACCTTTTTTTACCTAGATTAATTTAATTCTGAAATTTGACAGCAATACACCAAACTACATAACGACCTGTGATTCAGTAAGATCAATATGTTACCAAGGTAGCTGTATAGTTTGATGAAAATCCAAATTGATTTGAAAAAGTTATAAAAATAGTTAAAGTGTACTATCTGAATATAGTGCAAACTACAAATTCTAGCTTTTTTACCTAGATTAATTTAGTTCTGAAATTTGACAGCAATACACCAAACTACATAAAGACTTGTGATTCAGTAAGATCAATATATTACCAAGGTAGCTGTATAGTTTGATGAAAATCCAAGTTGATTTGAAAAAGTTATAAAAAAAATTAAAGTGTACTATCTCAATTTTGTCCGTAATTGCAAATCCAAGCTTTTTTTACCTAGATTAATTTAATTCTTAAATTTGACAGCAATACACCAAACTACATGACCTGTGATTCAGTAAGATCAATATATAACCAAGGTTGCTGTATAGTTTGATGAAAATCCAAGTTGATTTGAAAAAGTTATAAAAAAAATTACTATCTGATCTGAATTTGGCCAAAATTGCAAATCCTAGCTTTTTTGACCTAGATTAATTTGATTCTTAAATTTGACAGCAATACACCAAACTACATAATGACCTAAGATTCAGTAAGATCAATTTATTACTAAGATAACTGCATAGTTTGATGAAAATTCAAGTTGATTTGAAAAAGTTATAATAAGAGTTTAAGTGTACTATCTCAATATAGTCCTAACTACAAATTCTAGCTTTTTTTCACCTAGATTAATTTAATTCTTAAATTTGACAGCAATACAACAAACTTCATAACAACCTGGGATTCAGTAAGATCAATATATTACCAAGGTAGCTGTATAGCTTGATGAAAATCCAAGTTGATTTGAAAAAGTTGTAAAATATTAAAGTGTACTGTCTGAATTTTGTCCGAAATTGCAAATCCTAGCTTTTTTTACCTAGGTTAATTTAAATCTTAAATTTGACAGCAATACACCAAACTACATAACGACCTGTGATTCAATAAGAAAAATATATTACCAAGGTATCTGTATAGTTTAATGAAAATCCAAGTTGATTTGAAAAAGTTATAAAAAAAATTAAAGTGTACTATCTGAATTTGGCAGAAATTGCAAATCCAAGCTTTTTTGACCTAGATTAATTTAATTCTTAAATTTGACAGCAATACACCAAACTACATAATGACCTGGGATTCAGTAAGATCAATTTATTACTGAGATAACCGCATAGTTTGATGAAAATCCAAGTTGATTTGAAAAAGTTATAAAAAGAATTAAAGTGTACTATCTGAATATAGTCCAAACTGCAAATTCTACCTTTTTATACCTAGATTTATTTAATTCTGAAATTTGACAGCAGAGTTGGTTACACCATATATAATACAGGTCCCTTGTGAATGTAACGTTTGCGAGTGTAGTACACCATATATAACACAGTTCCCTTGTGAATGTGATGTTGGAAGGTGCAGTATATGTAAGAGATAAATTTGTCCTGGTAAAATTTGTCCTGGTAAAATATGTCCGGGGGACACATATTACTAGTATAAAAAGTCCATGGTTACAGAATTTACTAGTATTTTTAGTCCGATGTTAGTAATTTATGTCCCCAGACTAATTTTCCTAGGAATTCAAGTCCATGTCATTAATATTCCTAGGTAAAAACGTCCATGTCCTTTTTTTATAGGAAAAATATTAATGAATCAAATCATTTACATTTAAACAAAGGAAATTTAAATGTTATGTTTAAATATTGTTTATGAGTTGTGTATTTATATATTTAATAAAATATATGTCCCCAGACTAATTTTAATAGGAAATCATGTCCATGTCATTAATATTCCTACTCCTAGGTAAAAATGTCCATGCCCTTTATTTTAAAAGGAAAGTTTTAATGAAACAAATTATTTACTTGTAAACAATGGAAATCCAGTTTTTACATGTTTTATGTTTTAATATTGTTAAAGAGTTGTGCTTTAATATTTTAATAAAATTCATGTCCCCAGACTAATTTTCCTAGGAAATCATGTCCATGTCATTTATATTTCTAGGTAAAAACGTCCATGTCATTTATTTTAAAAGGTAAATTTAAATGTTATGTTTTAATATTGTTTTAAAGTTGTGTATTAATATTTTTTTTTTAAATTATGTCCCCAGACTAGTTTTCCTAGGAAATCATGTCCATGTCATTTATATTTCTAGGTAAAAACGTCCATGTCATTTATTTTAAAAGGTAAATTTAAATGTTATGTTTTAATATTGTTTTAAAGTTGTGTATTAATATTTTTCTTTTAAATTCTGTCCCCAGACTAATTTTCCTAGGAAATCAAGTCCATGCCATTAACATGCCTAGGTTATAACGTCCATGTCCTTTATTTTAATAGGAAAAAAATAATGAAAACTTTCCAATCTTAACTAAGAAAATATTTTTTTTTTCAATAATTTTTATGATATAATAAAAATTACTAGAAAAACAAGTCTTAGGACAATTTTTCCTATGATAATAAGTGCCAGACATGTTTTACTAGCTATGGACTTATTTTCTTTGGAAAATTTGTCCTGGGACTTACATTCCTAGTAAAATAGTGGTCATGGACTTGATTAACGAGGAAAAAAAGTCTGGCGGACAAATTTTACTACCGGACCAAATTTACTGTTACATATACTGTACTATATATAACACAGGTCTCTAGATCTGGTGAATGCATTGTTGGTGTAGTACATCATTTATAACAGGTCCCTTGTGAATGTAGCATTGGAGGGTAAAGTGCACCGTATATAATACTGGTCCCTTGTGAATGTAACATGGGAGGATGTAGTGCACCTTATATAACACATGTCTCTGTTGAATGTGACATAAGGGTTTGGTACACCATATATAACACTGGTCTCTTGTGAACGTAACGTTGGAGGATGTAGTACACCATATATAACACTGGTCCCTTGTGAATGTAACATGGTAGGGTGTAGTGCACCTTATATAATACATGTCTCTTTTGAATGTAACGTTGGCGGGTGTAGTGCACCATATATAACACTGGTCCCTTGTGAATGTAACGTTGGCGAGTGTAGTACACCATATATAACACTGGTTCCTTGTGAATGTAACGTTGGTCTCTTGTGAATGTAACATGGTAGGGTGTAGTGCACTTTATATAACACATGTCTCTGGTGAATGTAACGTTGGCGGATGTAGTGCACCACATATAACACTGGTCCCTTGTGAATGTAACGTTGGCGGGTGTAGTACACCATATATAACACTGGTCCCTTGTGAATGTAACGTTGGAGGATGTAGTACACCATATATAACACTGGTCCCTTGTGAATGTAATGTTGGCGGGTGTAGTACACCATATATATCACTGGTCCCTTGTGAATGTAACGTTGGAGGGTGTAGTACACCATATATAACACTGGTCCCATGTGAATGTAACGTTGGAGGGTGTAGTACACCATATATAACACCGCTCCCTTGTGAAGGAAACATTGGAAGGTGTAGTACACCATATATAACACTGGTCCCTAGTGAATGTAACGTTGGAGGGTGTAGTACACCTTATATAACACTGGTCCCTTGTGAATGTAACGTTGGAGGGTGTAGTACACCATATATAACACTGGTCCCTTGTGAATGTAACATGGTAGAGTGTAGTACACCATATATAACACTGGTCCCTTGTGAATGTAACGTTGGAGGATGTGGTACACCATATATAACACTGGTCCCTTGTGAATGTAACGTTGGAGGCTGTAGTACACCATATATAACACTTGTCTCTGGTGAATGTAACGTTGGAGGATGTGGTACACCATATATAACACTGGTCCCTTGTGAATGTAACGTTGGAGGGTGTAGTACATCATATATAACACTGGTCCCTTGTGAATGTAACGTTGGCGGGTGTAGTACACCATATATAACACTGGTCCCTTGTGAATGTAACGTTGGAGGGTGTAGTACACCATATATAACACTGGTCCCTTGTGAATGTAACGTTGGAGGGTGTAGTACACCATATATAACACTGGTCCCTTGTGAATGTAACGTTGGAGAGTGTAGTACACCATATATAACACTGGTTCCTTGTGAAGGAAACATTGGAGGGTGTAGTACACCATATATAACACTGGTCCCTTGTGAATGTAACGTTGGAGGGTGTAGTACACCATATATAACACTTGTCCCTTGTGAATGTAACGTTGGAGGCTGAAGTACACCATATACAACACATGTCTCTGGTGAATGTAACATAGGAGGTGTAGTACACCATATATAACACTGGTCCCTTGTGAATGTGATGTTGCAGGGTGCAGTATACCATATATAACACAGGTCTCTGGTGAATGTAACGTTGCATGTGTAGTACATCATTTATAACAGGTCCTTTGTGAATGTAGCATTGGACGGTAAAGTGCACCGTATTTAACACAGGTCCCTTGTGAATGTAACGTTGGCGGGTGTAGTGCACCATATATAACACTGGGCCCTTGTGAATGTAACATGGTAGAGTGTAGTGCACCTTATATAACACATGTCTCTGGTGAATGTAACATAAGGGTTTGGTACACCATATATAATACAGGTCCCTTGTGAATGTAATGTTGGCAGGTGTACACCATATATAACACTGGTCTCTTGTGAATGTAACGTTGGAGGATGTAGTACACCATATATAACACTGGTCCCTTGTGAAGGTCACGTTGGAGGGTGCAGGACACCATATATAACACTGGTCCCTTGTGAAGGTAACGTTTGCGGGTGTAGTACACCATATATAACACTGGTCCCTTGTTAAATGTAACGTTGGAGGGTGTAGTACACCATATATAAGACATGTCTCTGGTGAATGTAACGTTTGAGGATGTAGTTCACCATATATAACACTGGTCCCTTGTGAAGGTAACGTTGGAGGGTGTAGTACACCATATATAACACTAGTCCCTTGTGAATGTAACGTTGGCGGGTGTAGTACACCATATATAACACTGGTCCCTTGTGATTGTAACGTTGGTGGGTGTAGTACACCATATATAACACTGGTCCCTTGTGAATTTAACGTTGGCGGGTGTAGTGCACCATATATAACACTGGTCCCTTGTGAATGTAACGTCGGCGGGTGTAGAACACCATATATAACACTGGTCCCTTGTAAATGCAACGTTAGAGGTGTAGTACACCATATATAACACTGGTCCCTTGTGAATGTAACGTTGGCGGGTGTAGTACACCATATATTACATTGGTACCTTGTGAATGTAACGTTGGAGTGTGTAGTACACCATATATAATTCTGGTCCCTTGTGAATGTAACGTTGGAGTGTGTAGTACACCATATATAATTCTGGTCCCTTGTGAATGTAACGTTGGAGGATGTAGTACACAATATATAACACTGGTCCCTTGTGAATGTAATATGGTAGGGTGTAGTGCACCTTATATAACACATGTCTCTGGTGAATGTAACGTTGGAGGGTGTAGTACACCATATATAACACTGGTCCCTTCTGAATGTAACGTTGGAGGGTGTAGTACACCATATATAACACTGGTCCCTTGTGAATGTAACGTTGGAGGGTGTAGTACACCATATATAACACTGGTCCCTTGTGAATGTAACGTTGGAGGGTGTAGTACACCATATATAACACTGGTCCCTTGTGAATGTAACGTTGGAGGGTGTAGTACACCATATATAACACTGGTCCCTTGTGAATGTAACGTTGGAAGGTGTAGTACACCATATATAGTTCTGGTCCCTTGTGAATGTAACATTGGAGGGTGTAGTACACCATATATAACACTGGTCCCTTGTGAATGTAACGTTGGAGGGTGTAGTACACCATATATAACACTGGTCCCTTGTGAATGTAACGTTGGAGGGTGTAGTACACCATATATAACACTGGTCCCTTGTGAATGTAACGTTGGAGGGTGTAGTACACCATATATAACACTGGTCCCTTGTGAATGTAACGTTGGAGAGTGTAGTACACCATATATAACACTGGTTCCTTGTGAAGGAAACATTGGAGGGTGTAGTACACCATATATAACACTGGTCCCTTGTGAATGTAACGTTGGAGGGTGTAGTACACCATATATAACACTTGTCCCTTGTGAATGTAACGTTGGAGGCTGAAGTACACCATATACAACACATGTCTCTGGTGAATGTAACATAGGAGGTGTAGTACACCATATATAACACTGGTCCCTTGTGAATGTGATGTTGCAGGGTGCAGTATACCATATATAACACAGGTCTCTGGTGAATGTAACGTTGCATGTGTAGTACATCATTTATAACAGGTCCTTTGTGAATGTAGCATTGGACGGTAAAGTGCACCGTATTTAACACAGGTCCCTTGTGAATGTAACGCTGGCGGGTGTAGTGCACCATATATAACACTGGTCCCTTGTGAATGTAACATGGTAGAGTGTAGTGCACCTTATATAACACATGTCTCTGGTGAATGTAACATAAGGGTTTGGTACACCATATATAATACAGGTCCCTTGTGAATGTAATGTTGGCGGGTGTACACCATATATAACACTGGTCCCTTGTGAATGTAACGTTGGAGGATGTAGTACACCATATATAACACTGGTCCCTTGTGAAGGTCACGTTGGAGGGTGCAGGACACCATATATAACACTGGTCCCTTGTGAAGGTAACGTTGGCGGGTGTAGTACACCATATATAACACTGGTCCCTTGTTAAATGTAACGTTGGAGGGTGTAGTACACCATATATAAGACATGTCTCTGGTGAATGTAACGTTTGAGGATTAGTACACCATATATAACACTGGTCCCTTGTGAAGGTAACGTTGGAGGGTGTAGTACACCATATATAACACTAGTCCCTTGTGAATGTAACGTTGGCGGGTGTAGTACACCATATATAACACTGGTCCCTTGTGATTGTAACGTTGGTGGGTGTAGTACACCATATATAACACTGGTCCCTTGTGAATTTAACGTTGGCGGGTGTAGTGCACCATATATAATACTGGTCCCTTGTGAATGTAACGTCGGCGGGTGTAGAACACCATATATAACACTGGTCCCTTGTAAATGCAACGTTAGAGGTGTAGTACACCATATATATTACTGGTCCCTTGTGAAGGTCACGTTGGAGGGTGCAGGACACCGTATATAACACTGGTCCCTTGTGAAGGTAACGTTGGCGGGTGTAGTACACCATATATAACACTGGTCCCTTGTGATTGTAACTTTGGTGGGTGTAGTACACCATATATAACACTGGTCCCTTGTGAATTTAACGTTGGCGGGTGTAGTGCACCATATATAACACTGGTCCCTTGTGAATGTAACGTCGGCGGGTGTAGAACACCATATAACACTGGTCCCTTGTAAATGCAACGTTAGAGGTGTAGTACACCATACATAACACTGGTCCCTTGTGAATGTAACGTCGGCGGGTGTAAAACACCATATAACACTGGTACCTTGTGAATGTAACGTTGGAGTGTGTAGTACACCATATATAATTCTGGTCCCTTGTGAATGTAACGTTGGAGGGTGTAGTCATCTTATATAACACATGTCGCTGGTGAATGTAACGTTGGAGGATGTAGTACACCATATATAACACTGGTCCCTTGTGAATGTTATATGGTAGGGTGTAGTGCACCTTATATAACACATGTCTCTGGTGAATGTAACGTTGGAGGGTGTAGTACACCATATATAACACTGGTCCCTTCTGAATGTAACGTTGGAGGGTGTAGTACACCATATATAACACTGGTCCCTTGTGAATGTAACGTTGGAGGGTGTAGTACACCATATATAACACTGGTCCCTTGTGAATGTAACGTTGGAGGGTGTAGTACACCATATATAACACTGGTCCCTTGTGAATGTAACGTTGGAGGGTGTAGTACACCATATATAACACTGGTCCCTTGTGAGTGTAACGTTGGAGGGTGTAGTACACCATATATAGTTCTGGTCCCTTGTGAATGTAACATTGGAGGGTGTAGTACACCATATATAACACTGGTCCCTTGTGAATGTAATATATGTCTGTCTGGCAATTATCATTGGACCAAGAACTTATTTTCATAGTTCATTAGTCAATCTTAAGTTTTCCTGCTTAAGTTTGTTACTTAAATACTATTTGCGATAGGTCAACTGTATTTTAAGCATGTACTGATTGTAAGGTGTAAATGTCAATCTGGCAGGGTTCATCTGACCTAGAGATTTTCTTTACAGTATGTAATTTTAAACGGTATCCTTGGTAAACGGACAGAAAGTCACAGGACAAAAAGTCACAGGACATAAAGTCACAAATTTGATAGGACAAAAAGTCACAGGAAAAAAAGTCACAAATGATTTCTTGACAATTATTTGAATAAATACGAGAAAGATCTTGAAATATTTTATTTTTATTACATATATTCATTTTTAAGTATAGTAAATTGTTCATAAGCCTTGATAAATGAAATTTATTTTAATTTTAATCATTGAAATGATGTATTTCTTGGCACCACGAAGCCATTTAAGTACCAAGCCACCTTGACACTTTGTTTTCATAACTGTAATCTGTAATCTGTAATCTGTAATATATATTCTGCCAATGTAGGCACACCTCTTCCGAGTAATGGAGTTCACAACATGAATAAAAATATCTTCCACCAATATCACTGTACACTATTTACATTGTACATCATATTCTTGACGATAAAATTGGGCTTAACGTCAATATAAGCAGCATCAACTCATTAAATACTTTAAAATCTAAAATATTTATCTAAAGATATCACTGTTTAAGAGTAGACAACCAATCGTCACTTAGGGTTCATATAAAGTTATTATCTAGTACTTTCTCTTCTTTTTCTTTATATCATCTAATTGCAATAGTCTATACCTTTCACAATGGAGATTGAAACATAATCGTCTACATTTTGGATCTATAATGTTCTGTATCACTTTAAAAACTTTTTCATTTCTTAACATTGCCATGTAAGCAAAAGGATCTATAATCAGTTGTAAAATGTCAAATTGTTCATCTTTCATATTAAAAACAGCTAACTCTTTACTACAGGAATTAATTAAATCTTCCAAAATCGATTTTCTGAAATTTTCTAGACTTTTACACGTTAATAAAAAATGTGGTAAAGTTTCTTCTGTTTCATTACACAATTTACATATAGACAGTTCTGAATTATTTATAAACTTGGCTCTAACTGTTTGCAGAATGTAACTTCCAGTAGCTATTTTCAATTTTGTAGGAATTCTAATAATTTCCCTTGAATTCATAGTGTTTGTATTTGCAATAGGATGACAACGTCCTGGTTTATATATCAATGATAAATATTTTAAACTGGTATAAAGTTTTGCTTGATTCAGTATCTTTTCAGTCAGATGGTGATCCTTTACATGGTAAATAAACAGAGGCTATGAGTAGCTTTGAAGATCCAACAATTATTCGATTATTATTGATATTTATTAAATAAATTTTAATTATAGAGTTGTTCTATATAAAATAGTTCAAGAAAAAATAAAAAAAAAACATTTTTAAAATCAGTGTTTTCTTTTTCAAAGAAAAATAATCTCAAAACTGAATTGTGACTTGTCCTGTGACTTTATGTCTGTGACTTTGTGTCCTGTGACTTTCTGTCCTGCATTCTTTTAAACATAGATTATTCACTTGTTTGATCATGATATGCTAGAGTATATTGTTTACAAAAAGTATTTTCAGCGAGAATAATCTCTTTTTTTATCAGTGGGAAAAATTGGGGCGAGTAGATTGAGAGCTGGGCGTTTTAGCATTGGGGCGATTTGTCATACTTTGTTTAACTGAGACCGACATTGTTCCCACGCATGCCTGTTCAGTTGTAAACAATATGTCAGATAAATAGACCACTGCATGAAATGAATCCTTTGCTCAAACAGAAACGTCAACGAGTTCCGTATGGCGATGTTTGGGATAAGCCATTTATATATCTTGGAGTAACATATTGCAATGCTAATTTAAATAAATCATTTTCTAAAAATGTAATTTTAGCATTAGATATTTTATCAGAAAAACTCCAAGATAATCTGTATGTTGGAGACTCGTTGTGCGATATTTATCAGGGGACATCAGCAGTGCTAATGAATGCAAACGGAGATGTCAAATCTATCGTAGATGTTCGACAAAGGAAAGCAGTAGAAAGTCTTGTAGAATTCGTTAAAAACTTGGATGACGGTAAGTAGTGGTTCATATATATATATTTATATTGTATCAGGAACATATATTTACTAATTAAGAAATAATTCCTTCATGTCATGCTCTATACAGGTGTACCCATGTTAAAATGGGTATAGAGCATGACATGAAGGAATTATTTCGATTTTAATAAGACAAATACAGTATTCCAATAGATCGAAGCGTACTAAAGGGAAACTCCGCCAAAAAATGAAAAATTGATATTTTGTTCTTAAAGCATAAAAAAAAACACATGTTCAGAAATAAAAAAAACTTTTATTCTCTATGTAAAGAGATCAAAATCGATTTTTGAAATTCACTATCTGTTCTCGACATATTGCCATCTTGTCAGCATGCCCATTGAATCTAAAAAGTCACATGATATCTATAAACCACAAAGAACATAAGGAATTAGGGATTTACCGACCGACCGTGCATTTAAAACTCCCATCATGCGGGGATTACAGTTACTGTTAAAAAAAATTTCTTCACGCTAATACAAGCTTTTGTCGATTGGCAAGCATGCAGATACATATAGTAATGCAGCACTTATAGTCACTATCAATATTAATTTATTGAAGATAAGAGAGCCCCTTCTATGTCTAATGTCCCTATCTTTATAAGAATTAGGACGACAGGGGAAATAGTCATTGTAAAGGAGCGGAGATAGAGTGGCATAGTTTTAAAAAATATAACCGAATAGAGAATGATCAACGAAAAGGGAAATAGTTTTTGTAAAGGAGCGGAGATAAAGACAGGCATAGTGATAAAAAATGTTTGCTTGACAAAGTTATACAAAATCACACATGTTTCTAATTGGTATTCACGTGTACTAACTTGATAAGTTTCTGCATAGCATATTTAAGTATCCAATTTGTTATATGGTAATGTCACTGTTTCTTTGTTAAATTTATTTAGTTAATGATTGTGCAAATAAGAAAATGAAGAATAAATCTGTATAAAAACTTCATACTCATTTAGTTATTGCCTATGATATAAGTGTTTGATTATTGTTACATTTTAGATATATACATGATACATATATCATGTCAGTGGCGGATCCAGAAATTTTCATAAGTGGGGGCCCACTGACTGCCTAAGAGGGGGCCCGCTCCCGTCATGCTTCAGTGATTCCCTATATAATCAACCAAAATGTTTCCCAAAAAAGGGGGGCCTTTGGCCTCCCTCCTAAATCCGCCTCTGCATGTAAAAACCTTTCATACATCTTAAAGTAAAAGAGGTTTGAGAACTTCCCCACAGGTAATAATTGAAGTGAGCTGTAATAAATGACATGGACAATAGATACCTGACAATAATTGGTGATTTAAACTGTGTACCTGGGTGTACCATATCAAAAAAGGAAAAGTAAAATCACAAAAATACTGAACTACGAGGAAAATTCATAATGGAAAGTCCCTAATCAAGTGAAACTCAACTGTTTGTTAATTTTATCATCTTCTGCAGGGACGAAAAAAGTGCAATGCAAAATCCTGTTAAGTTTTCAATTTTCTAAATCATACAATGCAGTTAAATTTTATTTATCTAGGGCATGCTATGCCTTAAAACTTTTCCAGATGCACAGGTTTGTCTCCGCAATCAGAGTAAATTTTGAGGTGAAAACACAGCCATTTTAGCCAAAGGGTCCACATGAACCTTAAGTACCTTAAAAATGTTTGGCTGTTCTTTTTTCCTTGTCATGGAGTATGTACATGTACTGTACAAAACATTATCATGTTTGATAATTGTGTGATTATTTTAAAAACTAATAGCAGGACAAATATACATGATATATGTTGTTTGATAAACAATTCATAATAAAGTTTATGTAAGCTGCTCAAATATATATATTTTATCAGGATAACAATGAAAATAATGATAATTTCATTAATGAAAAGCACTTTATATAATAAACAGTAGGTTTTTGTGCATGTGTCAAACATACATGTATTTTTTGCTCATCATCACAGGCACTTGTTTCTGTCAATGTGAGGTTTACTATCCACACCCCTTTCCTACGGGTGTGGATAGTAAACCTCACATAGACAGAAACAAGTGCCTGTGCTCATCATGCTCATTAAATTACAGCTATGTTTACAAAGCATAATAAATGTACTGTAATAAGGATGTCATGTGAGAATAGTCTATAAATAAAGACTCAGTACTTACCCAAATGTGCACCAAGTACTCAAATTGCACCTATTTAGAAGCAAAAATTTTACAAGTTTTCTTAGGGACCATAAGTCATTAGGTACTTAGGGACAGGAATATTTTTTTTTAACCCTCCCCCTTTTTTCCAATTTTTCTCGATAACTTGTATTTGCTATTTACTATCACTTCGAAGTATACTCACCACAGATCAATCACTGATATATTACATGTATATACATTGAAGAGAGATGAAACGTCCACAAAAAGTCATCTTAAAAAAAATGAGCAACAAGCATGGACTAATTCAGATTGTTCTAAATATTTGAAGAATTATAAAAAAACATCTCTTATTTGATTTTTACGGATGTGAATTTAAGCATGGACGAAATTTAGGTTTCAGGCCAAATATTTGAAGAAATATAACAAAACATCTCTTATTTGATTTTTACGCATGTGAATATAAGCATGGACGAAATTTAGGTTTCAGGCCAGTAGCCAGGAATTTCCAAAAGGAGGGGGGGGGGGGGGGGGGGGGGGGGGGGTGGGGGTACATGGACTTGCGAAGCAATTATACTCAACTTAAACAGTTACATGTACAATTCAAACAGAACGTCAACTTTAATAGTGCTGATTTGTTTTCAGGGGGGGTGTACGAACCCCTCCAACCCCCCTTGCTACATGTACGTGTGTGTACTGCTCGATACAGAATCATGGATCTTTTGAACATGATGAAGGTTGGTTCAATGCATTTTTCTGTTATTCAATATGGATTCAAAATTAAATCAGTGAAATTGTTTAGTAAATAATGATACATATACAATATAAACAGAGAATGGAAACTTTTATCTGGATCATAAATAATGGCATGAATGGTACATGTAGGTGGAAAAACAGTCTAAAATTAAATAGGTGTAATTTGGGTACCCTCACTATATATACATTGATGTCATTTTATATATACATGGTCTTGCAATATTGGTGCTTTTTATAGGTCAAGTGTCACATCTTTTCTGGCATTGGCGTCAGGTGTACATGTATTGTCCAGTTATCCAGAAATATGATTCAAGGGGAGTTACGAATGACAGGTATCGACTCGACCATTTGCCTTTTTATGCCCCTCTTCAATACACCTACGATAGTTGAGGGGCATTATGTTTTCTGGAATGTGCATCTGTTCGTCCGTCGGTTCGTCCGTCTGTCCCGCTACAGGTTTTAGTTTTTGGTGGAGGTACATTGTAGTTTTTGATGAAGTTGAAGTCCAATCAACTTGAAACTTAGTACACATGTTCCTTATGATATGATCTTTCTAATTTAAATGCCAAATAAGATTTTTTAACCCAATTTCACAGTCCCCTGAACATAGAAAATGAAAATGTGAGTTTCAGGTTAAAGTTTTTGGTTGAAGTTTTTGGTCAAGGTAGTTTTTGATGAAGTTGAAGTCCAATCAACTTGAAACTTAGTACACAATTTCACTATGATAGGATCGTTCTAATTTAAATGCCAAATTAGATTTTTGACCCCAGTTTTACGGTCTATAATTTTTTTGGGTTGTATAATGCTATGAAGTGGTCGTTGTATGCGTCTGCGTCATCGTCCGAAGACACATTTGGTGTCTGGAAAATAACTTAAGTTTGAGTGATTGGATAACCTGATAACTATATATGAAATTATTTAAGAAGGTTCAATACCACCAAAAAAAGGTTGGGATTGATTTTGGGGATGATTGTCCCAACCGTTTAGGAATTAGAAGCCCATAACAAGCCTTTATCTAGTTTCAGGATAATAACTTGTGTATAAGTATTTTGATTGCTCTGAGAATTGTACCACTATGTATAATACCACAAGTAGAATTTTGGGATTCATTTTAGTTTTCATCAAGCATTTCTTATCAATTTTCCAGAATTCAAAATTATTCCAGATTTAAATAATTCCTTGTTACTATATTTAGTGTATGGAATGATTGTATAACTGGTATCAAGGTTGGGCGGTAAATACCGCCCCCTGTATTTACCAGAGGTATTTACCGGTATTCTACCGCCCCGGTCAATACTCCTTAAGTGGTCAATACTGGCAAATACTGGTCAATTGAAATTTTTATGGTTCTTTTGAAAGGCTTAACTATCAATTTTTAGTAAAATATTGGTTGATTGAGAAAATTATTTCAAATTAATTCCTTTGGCATGATTAAGTTTTTAAAAAAGAATGATATTGGTATGTTTTATTAACTATTAACATGAATAATGACTAATTTAGTTCTTAAAGGTAATGATGATATTACATACTTTAGGTATATATAAAATTGCTCTATCAATTATTTCAACATTTTTAATCAAGATATTTTTTCTTGAAAAGGTTTGATTTTGACAGGTAAATAGAATTACAGGTGACTGGATTATCAGAGCATTACCTATTATATTGCTAGCCGGTGTCAAAAGTTTAATTACTATAAAAACTGCCCCCTAATCATGCTGATAAATGTTGACAAAACAGGAAACAAGTATATGTAAGAGAATGATAGTCCCTTTCTTCATGATTAAGTACGAGCGTTAGCGAGTACTTATCATGATGAAAGGGATTATCATTCTCTTACAAACTTAGAATATTGTAAAGTGCTCAAGGCTCAAATGATCTCTTGATTGGTTTTATTCAAGAATTTGTTTCATTGTCCGTGAAATGTTTATAATTAATGGATGACTTCCCTTTTAGGCATTTCATTTATGTATTGGTCTTAGTGATGTAAGGATTTACTTTTAATTTGGGAAATTTTAATATATTGTGTTTTTGACATTAGATGACACAACGTTACAATGAAATTGTAGAAATTGTATAAGTTTCCTAATTGTGAGTATGAGTGTAAATTATGTAATATTTTAGTGAGGAATTATCTTTTTGTTTATCTACAGTTCAATTAGATAAATTCAAAATCAGAGTTACAACTAAATTGTATTCCAAAGCCAATTTTATTCCAGCTCTTGACATTAAATACTACTTAATTAACTAAATTTTAAATTTTGAAAGGAATTGCTTTTTATAGGAAATTCAAAAGTAAATAATGTACCGGTATTTGGAAATGACTATTCTTACTAACTGCGAATACAGTTATCTGACTTTTGATAAGCGTAATACATGTTGCTAAAGATTTAGGTTATATTTGATTTTATAAGTTTTTTTACTTTTTCTTCTTAATATTGCTTTTTTTTTTTGTAATTTGAAAGTTCTAAGTATTCACATGATAACACAAACGGTATCAATTGTACTGCACAAGTAAACTTCAAACTTATTTTGATCATTTTTGTTTGTTTCAAAATTCAACTTTAAATCAATAATCCTAATAAATGTGCTTCAGGCAGTTGTAACTCATTTATACAAATTCTTTGTTTTGAACTGTAAATAGGCCTAAACAAAAGGATAATCCCTTACTAAGAACATGATTTACATTCATTCTTCACAATTAAGGAACACCAAATTCTACACTTTCATTGGTCGAGAGCACTTTGCTATATTCTAAATCATAAAAGTTATTTTTGAAGACTGTTTAAAACAATAAATTAATTCCTGACTTTTCAACAGAATGATAAAAATCTTCTAAATGCAGAAAATAGAAGTTTGAAGGATCTTTAATATGCCTTATTTATCCTATTCACTAATATTTTATTCTGATAATCACTGTCAATAGTGTGTTCATGCGGAATTTCAATTTATATAAGAAAAGACAACATTAAAGAAAAGTCTAATATTGACTTGGAACTTTTTAATATTTTTATGACTAACAGTAATTGTAGGTAGGGCAAAATGTCACAAGACAGAAATTCACAATTCAGTTTTGCGAGAACTTTTTCTTTTGTTAAGAAAAGAATAATTTTTTAAACCATTTTTGTTTTTTTCTTAAACTAAATTACATATTATATATAAAACAACTTTTCATGGTTTTTTTATTACACTTGATGAAATTACTGTTAAGAAAACAAGCTGTCATAGTCTCTTTTTAGTGGTGCCAAGAAATATGTCCTTTGTATGATTAATATTTGATAAATCTTCATTTAACCATGCATATATATATGTTCATAAACAATTCCATAAACTACACTATGAATTTATCTTATAATGAGACATTATTTCAAGGATCTTCCCTTATATATTCAAAAACTTCAAAAAGACTGGTTTTTATACGACCGCAAAAATTAAAATTTTTTCTGGTTGTATATTGGTATGACGTTGGCGTTGTCGTTGTCGTCGTCGTCCGAAAACACATTGGTTTTCACACTCTAACTTTAGTTTAAGTGAATGGATCTCCGTGAAATTTTACCATAAGGTTCAATAATACCACTAAAGGAAGGTTGGGATTGATTTTGGGGGTTATGGTACCAACAGTTAAGGAATTAGGGGCCAAAAATAAGCATTTTTGTAACTTCCAGACATAACTTGTGTGTTAATGTATGGATCTCTCTGACATTGTACCACAAGGTTCCATATCACAAAGGGAATGCTGGGATTGATTTTGGGGGTAATTGCCTCAAAATTTTAGGAATTAGGGGCCAAAAAAGGGGCAAAAAACAAGCATTTTTCTAGTTTCATGATAATAACTTGTGTGTAAGTGTATGGATCTTTCTGAAATTGAACTACAAGGTTCCATATCACAAAGGGAAAGCTGGAATTGAGTTTGGGGGTAATTGCCCAAAACGTTTAGGAATAAGGGGCTAAAAAGGGGCAAAAAATAGCATTTTTCTATTTTCCAGACAATTACTTGTGTTCAAGTGTATGGATCTCTCTGAAATTTTACTGTAAGGTACCATACCACAAAGGGAAGGCTGGGATTGATTTTGGGGGTAATTGCCTCAAAATTTTAGGAATTAGGGGCCAAAAAGGGGAAACAAACAAGCATTTTTCTAGTTTCAGGACAATAACTTGTGTTCAAGTGTATGGATCTCTCTGAAATTGTACTGCAAGGTACCATACCACAAAGAGAAGGCTGGGATCGAGTTTGGGGGTGATGAATCATAAGGGGTTTCAAAAAATTTGGGGGGAGATTTTTTTTTTTTCATTTATTTTTCTTTTAAAATTTTCCATTTTAAGTTGGTTATTTCTGATTTATATTTAAAAGCAAATAATAATGATATGGTAGGAGATACACACCAAACAGGATGTGTAAATTATTATATAATAAGTATTGTGCAATAGCAAGAAATTTTCAATTGCACAGTATTACACAATAGCAAGAAATCTTCCATTGCACAGTATTGCGCAATAGCAAGAAATCTTCAATTGCACAGTATTGCGCAATAGCAAGAAATATCCAATAGCACAATATTGCGCAATAGCAAGAAATTGTCAATTGTACAGTATTGCGCAATAGCAAGAAATATTCAATTGCACAGTATTGTGCAAAAGAAGATACTTCGTATAAATTGCTTATTTCTTGACCAATTTCAATGGGGTTTTATTCTTAAATTCTTGGGGTTCTTTAATATGCTGAGTCTAACGGTGTATTAAGTTTTTTGGATTTGGGGCCCCGTTTTTAAATTGGTCCACATTGAGGTCCAAAGGGTCCAAAATTAAACTTTGTTTGATTTCATCAAAAATTGAATTATTGGGGTTCTTTGATATGCCGAATCTAACCGTGTATTTAGATTCTTAATTTTTGGTTCCCTTTTCAAATTGGTCTACATTAAGGTCCAAAGGGTCCAAAATTAAACTTAGTTTGATTTTAACAAAAATTGAATTCATAGGGTTCTTTGATATGCTGAATCTAAACATGTATTTAGATTTTTGATTATGGGCCCAGTTTTCAAGTTGGTCCAAATCTGGGTCCAAAATTAAACTTTGTTTGATTTCAACAAAAATTGAATATATGGGGTTCTTTGATATGCTGAATCTAACCATGTATTTAGATTTTAGATTTTTGGGCCCCGTTATTAATTTTGTCCACATTGAGGTCAAAAGGGTCCTAAATTAAACTTTGTTTGATTTCATCAAAAATTGAATTCTTGGGGTTCTTTGATATGCTGAATCTAACCATGTATTTAGATTTTGGATATTGGACCATAATAGGTGAATGTCCAATTTAAAATTTTTAAGTTCTTAGACCACATTCATTCTGTGTCAGTAACCTATGCTGTGTCGATTATTTAATCACAATCCAAATTCAGAGCTGTATCAAGCTTGAATGTTGTGTCCATACTTGCTCCAACTGTTCAGGGTTTGACCTCTGCGGTCGTATCAAGCTGCGCCCTGCGGAGCATTTTATTATAGTATTAATGTTTATTAAAATTTCAATTGACCAGTATTTGCCAGTATTTCCCGGTATTTACCGGTATTTACCACCGGGATGGTCAATACTAGTATTGACCGCTTTTTTGCCAACCTTGACTGGTATTGTTCATCTGATCATGACCTTGGATCAATGATCATTTTAAGTTATTTGTGAAACTTGTAATAAAACCTTTATATTCAGACTTTAAAATCTATATAAATTCAATCATCTCAATAATTACATTCCATGTATGTTTCGTTATATTACGTTATTTTGATTGGCTAACAGTAATCTTGCATCCTTCTGAAATTGACATTCATAACACAATAATTACATTAGATGTACATGTATGTTTCATTATGATACGTTATTCTGATTGGCTACACTGCAATCTCGCGTTATTCTTTAATCAACTTCATTACACAATAAAATTTATCATTCATGATGACACGAGGTCCCATAATAAAGTGCACAGGTAAATTAAATAAAAACTTGATAAAAATCGTCTTTTAATGATCATAGCTAAAATGTGATTATAAGTATTGAATGCTTCTTTTTGTAACTTCATAGGGTTGTAAAAGCGTTGACCGTGTACACATTTTTAGAATGAAGCGCTTCTGCGCTTCATACAAGATGTACTTCGGTCAACGCTTTTACACCCCAATGAAGTTACAAAAAGGAGCATTCAATTCTTAAATGAAATTTAATATTCATGATGACATGAGGTCCCAAAATAAGGTGCACAGGTAAATTAAATTAAAACTTGATAGAAATTGTGTTCTCATGATTCTAGCTAAAAATGTAATTACATGTATATTAGTATTGAATGCTTCTTTTTGTAATTTCATAGGGTTGTAAAAGCGTTGAATGTGCGCTTATTTTTAGAATGAAGCGCTTCCACGCTTCATACAAAATGTACTTCGGTCAATGCTTTTACACCCCATTGAATTTACAAAAAAAAGCATTCAATTCTTAAGTAAAGCAGGTCAAACATTCAGCATATACATGCTTTTATATCTGAAGTAGATTGTATACATGTTATACATTTGTACCTTGTGATCAATCCATCATGTACATGTTAAACAAAAATTTGTCAAAAAGTTTATTTTCATATTGATAAACATGACAAAGATGATATTGATGTAATATTTGTCCTTGGACATTAACACATTAGTCAATCAATTACAGAACTTTGTCATGTTGTAGAATTTTTTTAAATTTTAAGATCTTTAACATGTTTAAAGTACATGCTGAGATTATATTGTGGTTAATGAAAAATTCTCAAAATGTTTAGTTACCATGTTTTTTTTTGAATGACAGAACAATTTAAACATGACATATGGACTTTATTATGTTTCTGTTTTTTTAAAGGTAGAAAACATGCACAGTGTCTCCTAGAAATGGTTAATAAGAAGGATGAAGCAACTATTCAAGCAGTTTTGGCCTGTCATCTTTTCTCTCCTCTCTTATCTGAGGGAAAAGTGTTTGTGGATCGTACTAACCGGAATCCAAGGAAAAATTCCAGTGATACATTTCCTACTGTTGGTACTAGTACAGATCCAAATGATGATCCTTTAAAAGTTGAATGTCCATTCTGTAAAAAGGCTAACATAAAAGCAGACAACACAAATTTTGGTAAATATTTGAATAAAATTGAGAATGGAAATGGGAAAGTATATTCTTAGTTGTGCATCTTTTGTTGTATTATCGGTTGTTTTCACTCCAGAATTAGAATTGCTATGTGGACATTTGGTGGAGGTGGAGATAATAAAAAAAAAAATAAAAAAATACTGAACTCAGAGGAAAATTCAAAATGGAAAGTCCCTAATCAAATGACAAAATCAAATGATAAAACACTTCAAACGAATGGAAAACTGTCATATTCCTAACTTGGTACAGGCATTTTCTAATGTAGAAAATGGTGGATTGAACCTGGTTTTATAGCGCTAAACCATTCACTTGTACTGTAAGAAAGAAATAATAGACAAACTTGACTACAAGTTATTTTGTTTACATTCTGTCATAATGATTATTGAAGTTGTAGAGGGCACCTTTATTTCTTTTCAAAACCAATAATTTACCTTACTCATATAAAAAGGCTATTTTAGTTCAAATCCAATATCAACTGTTAAATGTCAAAATTAAATGCTTCATTACAGATTGTTGATCACTTCTTTTTATGTCCCCGCCTAAGGGGAAGGGCGTTAAGTTTTACCCTTGACCATCTGAATGTACGTAGGTCCATAATTACCGAAATTGGTTTCCATTCTCTAACTTTAGTTTGCCTCAACCAAATGTTATGAAACGTACCCATAAAGGTTATTACCACAACACACAGATCAAGTTCAAATTTTGGTGGTATCACTTTTATCATTCAAGAGTTATGCCCCTTTTCAAATGGAAAAATTGCTGAATTTATGTTTCCATCCTCTAACCTTAGTTTGCCTCAACCAAATGTTATGAAACTTATACAAAATGCTTATTACCACAAAACACAGATTGAGTTTGAATTTTGGCTTTTGCGGTTCTACAGTTTTGACCTTTACAAATGGAAAAATTGCTGAAATTTTCGTTTCCGTTCTTGAACTTTAGTTTGCCTCAACCATATGTTATGAATCTTATCCTTAATTATTATTACCACAAAACACGAAAGTTTGAGTTTTGGTGGCGTCACGTTTACTGTTCTAGAGTTATGCCCTTTTACCATGTTTACCAATGGAAAATTTGCTGAATTTTTTGTTTCCGTTCTCTAACTTGAGTTTACCTCAACCAAATGTTATTAATCTTTGACACAATGCTTATTACCACAAAACACAGATCAATTTGAATTTTTGTTGTGTTCTATGTTTTTTTTTTCTCTTTTAGTTTGCCGCAGCCAAATGTTACAAAACTTATGCACAATGCTAATTACCACAAAACACAGATCAAGTTTGAATTTTGGTGGAATCACTTGTACTGTTCTAGAATTATGCCCCTTTATAAATGGAAAAATTAAGCAATTTTTCGTTTCTGTTCGCTGACTTAAGTTTACTTCAACTAAATGTTATGTAACATATAAACAATGCTTATTACCACAAAATTCAGATCAAGTACAAATTTGGGTAGTGTAACTTTTACAGTTCTTGAGTTTTGGTCCTTTATGATGTTAAAGGCTAGAGGGGGCATCATCTGTGACCCATGGACAAATTCCCCATTCATTTAAGCTAAGTGTCCTGGAGCCATTTGTTAAGAATTCAGGAGTTTCTTATTCTTTTATTTGAATTTTATACTTAGTTGCAGTATATATACTCTGAATAATAGCAGTCTTTTTTCCAGGTTGTGTAGATATGTGGCATGGAAGGGCAGATATTGTTGTTAAAGGAGATAATGGTTCTATGCAAGAAATCATTAAAATTGCTGTTGATGAACATGATGATGAGGAAGGTCAAGGTGAACCTGCATCAAAAAGAGCAAAGATGGATGAAGATATAGATCTTTGGTATAGTCTGGCAGAGGTGAAAACAGATATAGAGGGTTCAGTTACTTCAGATCTTCGTGAAACTCAAGATTATGTACAGGCAATAAGTCAGACAATTTTAAATTCATTTTTGGCAGTAAAACTCAACAAAGGTTTAAGAAGTCATTTGATTCCATCTTTTTTTGTTTCCCCTAAGTATATTTACATCAATTTTTACAATGTTGAAAAGGATATTTTACTCGTGCAAGATCACCCAATTAAAATTTTTGACAAGGATGGTGTGAATTATTGGGCAATTCTCTCTGTTTGGATGGCATTGAATTTTGAAAAATTTCCTTGTGAGTTTCAAGGAGATGCTTCAAAAAAGTCTGGTTTTCAGAATTGGCTGCAAAAGCATGGTGTTCTTGAAAAATATAAGAATGAGATCACATGTAAATATACTGCTGCCAGAAAGCCAGCACAGGAAAAAACAAACAGCACAGTGAACCCTATGAGAGTTGCTGAATTGTTCAGGAAACTGATTCAAGGTGAAAATGATGGTACAACTTGAATGTGTAAAACATAAAAACCATTTTTCTATACGCCTGTCGAAGATGGGACATAAATTGGTATACCAATGTCTGTCTATCAACACTTCTTATGATGACTGAAGTTGACTGTAACCAATTCTCATATAATCTGAAGAATGATTGTAGGTTTAAATTAACAGGCAGCAACTTTTAAAAATCAATGTAAGTGTGTTAGGCATATTAGGTGAGGTCTTATTTTAGCATAAATCAATACTTCAGTCTCTGTGTTAATTTAAAGATATATTTATATTTTTACATGTGTATTCCTATCGAATGAATTTTGAGCTACTTGCATTTGAGATTTATTTATTTACGACTATTGGATCACACATTTACTGAGTCAAATTATTTTGATTGTGAATTTAAGATTACAGATGGTTAAAACATACTTTTAAATATCAACCTATTGTGATATGGTTCTGCATTTTTTATGCTTCCTTTGCAGTACATCTTATTTTAAGGCTTTTGTTTGATTGAACACATGACAAATCTTAATTTAATTTATTGAAACTTTTCAGGTGGTTTTATTATTTGAATTTGATTGTCAAGTTATAGAAATTGTGTTTCTCATAAGAAGTCATATATGTGTAATCTGGAGCGTTTTGACAACATAAATATATTTAGCAGACTTTTAAAATCTTTTCTTTCATCATGATGTGCTTATTCTAAGTTTAACCGTGCAATTAATGTGTGTATGTGAAAAAAAATCAAATAAGCAACTCACTCTCACCCTCTTACATAACCTAACAAAGAAATATCACCTTAAATATAGTAATTCCACTTTTATCTCGAAAGACCTTATGACTTTTTATACGCAAGTTTAAGTACGTATTATTGTATACTGTTGATCGTCTGTCCATCCATCTGTCCATCCGTTGTCAACATGTCCGACATAAGCTCAAAAACGCTTTAACCAATATGCATGAAACTTTGGTGAGCGCCCTTTTGTTTTTTATAAATACGGATTTACCATTTCCAAGTTTTGGGGTTTTATTCATAAAAAAAGGGGGGATTTTCCAGTTTTCGGACAATAACCCATAAACAATTTCACCAATTTGCAAGAAACTTTGGTGAATTATTTATTCTATCGACATAAGCTCCCTTTTGATTTTTATAAATTTTAGACCATACTTTTTCGATTTATGGGGTTTTATTCATTACAAAAAGACGGATTTTCCAGTTTTCGGATAATAAGTCAAAAATGCTTTTAGCATTTTTTATGAAACTTTAGTAAATTGTTTATATCCATTGTTGTAAGCTCCCTTTTGATTTTTATGAATTTAAGATTTAACGTTTCACAGTTATAAGATTTTATTCATAAAAAAGGGGTAATTTTCAAGTTTTTAGACAATATCCTTAAAGTACTTAGAGCAGTTTTCATTAAACTTTGAAGACTGATTCATATCTATTAAGATAACCTCCCTTTAGTTTTTTATAAATTTCTGATATAACATTGTAAAGTTATTGTTTGTTTATAGTCTGACAACAGATTTACTAAGTATTGCGCAACAGCACAAGTGTATTGCACAAGAAATCTTAAATTGAATATAAATTTAATTCATAAAACCAATTTCAAGTTCTTTGACTACATTTATTCAGAAACCTATAATATGTCAAATATTTAATTACAGTCTAAATTCACACCTGTATCGAGCGCGAATATTGTGTCCCTTTTGCCCCAACTGTTCAGGGTTGGACCTCTGCGGTTGTATCCAGCTGCTCTCAGCAAAGCAATTTATTGAAGTTTTATTATCTTTCTTAAACTATCCTAGATTTCTACTTGGACAGAAGCTTGTTTATGCTCATAAGATACAAAATGAAGTATGCTCATAAGATACAAAATGAAGTATCAGGAAGTAAATTTAAAATATGAAATCCTTGTACTTTATTTATAAATGGACTTAGTTTTTCTGCCATTTAACATTACATTCACTGACTCTGCGTTTTAAGTTCAAAATTTTTATTAAATTTCTAAAAGTATATTTCTCATAAAATGATTTTGATAATTTATTTGTCATTTGTTTATTTTTAGTTTCACTCTACATGGTATTTTTGAACAGATATTTGTTCAGTTTTATGCATGGCCAGTCTAGAATATTACATATGATTCAGTGTTAATAATTTGTATATAAGCTTTTATTTTGTTACATCATAATAATTTTTACAACTTTGTATTTTGTCTGCTTTTAGGCATTATTGTTCATGGAATCTTTTGTTTATTTTTTTTATTGAATTATGTACAATATTTATTTGCTACAACACTAAATGAATTAGAAACGTATTTACAAATAAAGTGACCACAATGAGAAATGAGACATTCATGTAATTTTTTTTAAAATTGCTCTCATTCCATAGATAAGAATCTCCAAACGTCTGCAAGGTCATGATGTCTTTTATATCAGTATATATTGATTGATCATTGCAAGAAAGTGGTGTGTATTGAATTTAAATTCAAGTAGATCATTTTAACTATAATGAAATGGTTGAAGTTGAATAGTGTTAACAAACTCTTAAAGAAATAAAAATAAGGTTATCAGTATAAATGTAAATAAATATATATCTTGATGAGAAATTTTGTACTATATAAGCCATGTTACTGTTTAGAGATAATGATATGCAAATAAATGTACTGCTTCTAAACAGAAACTTTGATTATTTGGAAAAAAACTCACATTCTGAATTATGAAACAGCTATTCATAATCATCATTTATCAAATTTTAATAATTATTCTCACAATTTTGTCACTTGTTCAACAAAAGCAATCATAAATGTGCAAAAACATTTCTGAATTTATATTATTATAAAATCGTATGGCTTGTGACAATGAGAAAAAACCCAAACTGTAAAGTCAGTTATAAAAGGTCTATCCATGAAAATATATGGAACAAATGCAATAAACCTATACATAAATGTTTTATATGTCATTAGTGCCATTACCTATGATCCTGCTTACCAACATGTTAAACATGCTAAAATTTGAACAGATAGGTAAAAATGCAAGTTCTGTTGGGAACTGGAAAACATATTGATCAAAAAATTAGAAAGTTCAAAATCTTGAGATGTACCGTACCCACTGTCCATTCACAACAAAACTATCAGAAAAACTTCTAAAAGCAGTTATTGCTTTTAAAGGACGGTTAAGTTTGTTTCTTAGAAACTATAAGCAATAGGCTTACTATATGATGGAAAGGTGTGCATGTATTTCTTGTTTGGTTTATATGGCCTTAACCTCATTTTTGTCTCGCCTGCGACGAAAGTCGCAGAAAGGGAGACATAGGTATTACTAAACAGCGGCAGCGGTGATGGCGGGGTAAACTATTTGTATAAAGCTTTATATTTCAGAAGGTAGAAGACCTGGATGCTTCATACTTTGTATGCAAATACCTTATGTTACGAACTTTCCGTCTGTCATATGTCCAATGTCCTTGACCTTATTTTCAGGGTTCAGCGACTGCTTGAAAAAAAAGTTTAGTTTTTTTGTTATGTAAATTTCTCACTTATTATGAGTAATAGGATAACTATATTTGGTATATGGGTTCCTTGCAACGTCTACATGTCCATCAGACAGGGTTCACCTGACCTCAGCCTCATTTCATGGATCAGTGATCAAGGTTAAAGTTACGTGATTAGGTCCGTTTCTCAGATACTACAAGCAGTAGGTCAGCTATATGTGGTGTATGGAATGATTATAAGGGATACATGTCAGTCTGGCAGGTTTCATCTGACCTTGACCTCATTTTCACGGTTCATTGGTCAATGTTAAGTTTTTGTGTTTTGGTCTGTTTTTCTAATACTATAAGCCATTGGTCAACTATATTTGGTGTATGGAATGATTGTAAGGTGTACATGTCTGTCTGGCAGGTGTCATTTGTCCTTGACCTATTTTCATGGTTCATTGGTCAATGTTAAGTTTTTGTGTTTTGGTCTGTTTTCCTAATACTATAAGCAATAGGTCAACTATATTTGGTGTATGGAATGATTGTAAGGTGTACATGTCTGACTGGCAGGTGTCATTTGTCCTTGACCTCATTTTCATGGTTCATTGGTCAATGTTAAGTTTTTGTGTTCTGGTCTGTTTTTCTAATACTATAAGCAATAGGTCAACTATATTTGGTGTATGGAATGATTGTAAGGTGTACATGTCTGTCTGGCAGGTGTCATTTGTCCTTGACCTCATTTTCATGGTTCATTGGTCAATGTTAAGTTGCTCTTGTTTGGTCCTCTTCTCAGATACTATAAGTTATAGGTCAACTATATGTGGTGTATGGAATGATTGTAAGGTGTGCACGTCTGTCTGACAGGTTTCATCTGACCTTGAGCTTATTTTCATGGTTCATTGGTCAATGTTAAGTTTCTGTTGTTTGGTCTTCTTCTCAGATGCTATAAGTAATAGGTCAACTATATTTGGTGTATGGAATGTATTTTATTATTTAACTGCTGATTACTTACATTGAAATAGATTATTTTATAAAAATCTTTAAATAACATTAATAATGATAATAAATAATAAAAACTTTTAAGGGATCATTACTAAACCGTGATTAACAAAAACATTGGAAGGTGTGAAAATGTTAAAATAAGGTCACTCATGCATGAATGTTTTACATAGAATACAGTTCACTCCAGTCCCTTCATAAAGATTAATTGGCTGAATATGTACAGATTGAAGAACTTTTGAAATTTTGTTTGCACAACATAATCACATTTACTGATTTTTGATACATATGAAATAAGATAAGTATTGAGATAAGTAAAAAATATTTTAGCATAGCAACATAAATAGATAAATAGATAATATGAAAATATGACTTTTTACAATATTTTGATCAAAGATTGAAGATAATTTTAGTTTTTTGTTTGTTTTTTTTTAGGGTGGGGGAGTCTTTCAGGTTCATCTCAAGGAATTGACAAATAATTAATGTAAAGCTTATATAAACTTATTTTTTTTACTTTCAACATAAATTCAATTATGAACACTAAAACAGGCGAGACATTTCAGTGTGTCCACTCTTGTCTTGGATCATGTTAAGTTTATGTGATAGTTGTAGTAAAGCTTTATATTTAGGACTATCAACACAATATAAATGATTAGTAAAGAAGTCGAGACATCTAGCGTGTGCACCCTTGTGAATTTTTAAGATCTATAAACTATAATTTCAAACATTTGATCACATTTCAAATTTAGACAATATCATGCTTGAATATTGTGTTCAAACTTGCCTGTTATATAATGTGTTCTACATCCGTCTGTGTTACATCCACCAGGGTACCTGTACCGACTATGGTTACCTGTGGTTATCTTAAAATGATGTTCTGGTCACATTACACAAATATTTAATTTGGTTACTGTGGATTATTATTATTCGTTGGATACCAATTTTCGTGGGTTTCGTGGGAACAGTTGAACCACGAATTCAAATGCTCAACGAACAACATATTTCCAAAAGGCTTAGTATACAGAGATTGGCAAAACCACGAAATCAAATATCCACAAATAGGCAAGTATTCAGCAATCCACGAAAATTGATACCCACGAAAACAAATGAATCCACAGTACGTTTGGTCCCCTAACACAAATATTGACAATAATTACCTTGGTCACCTAACACATATATATTTACAGTGGTCATCTGACAGATATTTGACTTTGATGTTCAAATCAACTGCACCAACAGTACAGACCAATTCAAACTATATACACCCAAATATGATGAATATTAATGTATAAATACCATCAAAACTTTTGACAGGTTTTCTTTACTCGATTCACACATCAACTGTACCTCAAGTACAGACCAATTCAATCTTCATACACCTAACTATAATGCATATCAATGTATATTTCCATCAAAACTTTAGACAGGCTTTGTCAACATGTAGTAAACATCATGTGCACTTCAAGTACATACCAATTCAATTTTCATACACTCGAACTTGTGAACAGGAATGATTATTAACAAAAACAATAATGACAGTTTCGTACAGACATTGTCGTTGTTCTCCTCTTATATTTGATGCGTTTCCCTCAGTTTTAGTTTGTAACCCGGATTTGTTTTTATCTCTATCGATTTATGAGTTTCCGTTTCGAACAGCGGTATACTACTGTTGCCTTTATTTTCTACTCGACGTCAAATCAACTGAATCTCAAGAACATACCAACTAACATAAATCAAAGCCTGAGGAACATTAATATGTATTACACCTGACAGGCTTGTCTACTTGATGTACACATCAACTATAAACCTGGAGTACATTCCAATTGGATCTACACACAACCAACTCTAATGTATACTAATGTGTGTTAGCATTAAAACTTTAGTAATGAGTTTTCTACTCGATTTACACATAAACTGTACTTCAAATACAGACCATTTGAATCAACATACAGCCAACCCTGATGAATATTGATGTGTATTTTATTATCAGAACTTTCGACAGGCTTTGTCTTTTTGACGTACATATCAATTGTACCTCATGTGCAGACCAATTCAATTTACTTGCACCAAAATCTGATGAATATTGATGTGTAATATCATCAAAACTTCGGAAGTCTTTGTCTACTGGAGGTATTTTACATCAACTGTACCTCAAGTGCAGACCAATTCAATCTACATGCATCTAAATATAATGAATATTCAATTATCATCAAAACTTTGAACAGCCTTTGTCTACATGAAATACATCTCATTTATACAGACTAATTCAATTATTATACACTCAAACCTAATGAACAGGAATGTCTATAAACAACAACAATTTGACAGTTTTTTTCTACTTTACGTCAAATCGACTGAATCTCAAGTACAGACTATGAAGGTTTACATGAATCAAAAGCCTAAGGAACATTAATGTGAATTACAATCCAATCATTCCACATGTTTTGTCTATTTGACGTACATATTAACTGTACCTCAAGTACAGACCGATTGGATCTACATACAACCATACATAAAGAATACTAACATAACTAATGTGTATTACCATTAGAAATTTTGATTGATTGTTGTTTGCTTAACGTCCAGTGACAAATATTTCATGCCTGTTCTGGACGATAAAACTTTCAAAAGGATTTGTCTACTTGAGGTACACATCAACTGTGCGTCAAGTGCAGACAAATTCAATCTACGTACATCAAACTCTGACGAATATTGATGAGTATTATCACCACAACTTTGGACAGCCTTTGTTTTTTTGAGGCTCACATCAACTCTATCTCAAGACTTGAAGTGCAGACTAATTCAACCTACATACACCCAGATATAATAAATTTAAATGTATTACCATCAATAGTTTGGAAGGCTTTGTCTACATGAGGTGCACATTATATTTGTACCTCAATTACAGACCAATTCAATTTTCATACAGACTTTAAATCCGATGCCTCGTGTAGAGAGTGCTACACTCACTTCACGTTAATAACCATTGTAACAGCTCTTTGAAGGGTTCGGAGGTGGCCTGTTGCAAGGCAAACTTTCTGACCATACCAAATTAACCTTCATTTTCCATTTGCAGTCCAAATTTCCTCGAACTTTATCCTATACGGTATATATTACAGCTAGGACCTTCCTAATGCATTTGTTTGTTTATTTATTCTCGCCCTCTATCTCGTAGATGCATGAAATATTAGCCACCGGCCGTTAAGCAATCAACTTATTAACGATGAGAAAGGAGATGATAAACTAAGAATCTACAGATTGTTAAAAAAATAAAAAAAATAAAAAAGTATTGCAGCTTTACTACATATAACCATAGAAGTGTAATAACAAAACTTTGCTATTTAATTTATGAAATATGATTATTATTAACATTCGCTGAGACCATATTGAAAACATATATAGAGATCTACCTCTTCCATTTATCGCTGTACGTGGGCTCTGACTTTTGTGTTGTCTTATTTCATCTTATGTGTTGGTACTTGTTTAATACATATAACATGTACATCTGTAGGAAAATCCAAATTGACATCAGTTTTACACTCATGGATTTATGTAACGTAGTAGCATATTAAATTTGTGTTTCTTATTTTTTGGAGGTCAAACGACCCTGATGACTTCCGTACACTATATACAGAATTAATGGCAAATCATCGGCACAGTCCTGTCTAATGTATAGTCAAGCTATATTTTTATTCATTGTGATCTTTTAGACATATTGGTAAATTTAGTTTTTCATAAGGGCAAATAAATACACATTTGAGATTTGATTATTAAAAACAATACACATACAACAAGGATGATATGTTGACATGTTGCCACACATTAAAAAAAATGTTTTTAAAAATTGCTTTACACCTTTTGGGAAAATATTGTGTACGCGTTTTTCCAAGGGCAACTAATCTAGATGAACGACAATTCTTGCACCTGAACAACGGAAACGTATGGTAAACCGAGGGTAAACCGTCAACAAAAAGATACAAACAATATAAAGACATTGGACACTGTCATCCTGAAGAATATATTTTACTGGTAGACAGGACACCAACGTCATTGTGTCTTGCATGATTACTCATACCTTGCATATCTTAAAATTCTTAATTATGTTTGATATAGTATTGTCTAATTGGAGAATCGTCTGTACAAAATACCGTCCAAAGGCGGATCCAGGGCTGTGGCGGGCGCCCCCCCCCCTTTTGGTGGGGAAAATTTGGTTGATTATATAGGGAATCACTGAAGCATGACGAGCGTTGGCCCTCCCTTAGGTCAGTCAGCGGGCTCCCCCTTATGAAAAGTTCTGGATCCGCCACTGCGGCGTCAGACATAGTGAAACAAAAATATGATAGGATATGTGGGGCATATCGCAGGAACTCGCAATAATTGACTTAAATGTGTTTGTGAATTCAATTTAATTTCCATAAATTATTTTGTATATAACACAAAATACTTGTGGCTATTTCATTTTTGGTACTTGTTTAATACATATACATGTACATCTGTAGGGAAATCCAAATTGACATCTGTTTTACACTCATGGAGTTGTGTAACGTAGTAGCATATTAATTTTATGTTTCGTATTTTTTGGAGGTCAAACGACCCCGATGACTTCCGTACACTATATACAGAATTAATGGCAAATCATCGGCACAGACCTGTCTAATGTATAGTCAAGCTATATTTTTATTTATTGTGGTCCATTAGACAGATATTGGTAAATTTAGTTTTTCACAAGGGCAAATAAATACACATTTAAGATTTGATTATTAAAAACTTATACAAATACAGCAAATATGACATGTTGACATGTTGCCACACATTAAAAAAATGTTTTTAAAAATTGCTTTACTCCTTTTGGGAAAATATTGTGTACGCGTTTTTCCAAGGGCAACTAATCTAGATGAACGAGCATTCTTGCACTTGAACAACGGAAACGTATGGAAAACCGTCAACAAAAAAATTCAAACAATATAATATACTATACTGGTATACAGGACACCAACGTCATTGTGATGTGCATGATGACTCATACCTTGCACATCTTAAAATTCTTAATTATGTTTTATATAGCATTGTCTAATTGGAGAATCGTCTGTACAAAATACAGTCAAATGGAAAAAATGATAAGATATGTGAGGCACATCACAGGAACTCGCAATAATTTACTGAAATGTGTTTGTGCATTCGATTTCATTTATAAATTATTTCATATATAACCCAAAATACTTTAGACTATTTCTTATTTATATATAAAAATATGGGGAGGTGGTCAGGGGCCCTGTCTCCATTGCTGCATATTTAGTTATTGTATTAAGTATGTGGGACCCGGCTCCCAACTTTTAAAAAATCCTGCATCTGCATCGGATGGTGACTTTGAGAATACATACTAGAGATCTATAAATAGCAAACGGGTTATTCCAACATTCATGAGTTATTGAACTTCAGCATGCCATACAAAAAGAGAAAAAATGAGGGATCGAAACGAGAAGACAGCGAAGTCAGGTAAACTTGTATGGCTTAATCATACTTTTTGTATGCTGCATTGTAATACACAAGTTTAATTTTATTAAACCTGATATTCGGGTTTTAGTCGTTATATATCAGGTTATAATATGACATGTGCACTAGGGGCGAACCCAGAATAAAGGGGATTCCAACAATATGTCTCCATTCAAAAGCATTGATCGTAATAAGGGGGGTTCAAACCCCTGACCCTCCCATCTGGATCCGCCACTGTTCACAATGTTAATTGTTACGCTGAAAGGAGCCTGGTACAGGAAACCTCTAAAAATAGTGCTATTCTGTTCATTAATCATGTTAATATTGTGGTTCTAAAAATAGAATAAATTAAAAGTATTGTAATAAATTCAGAAATTATTGTGTGCTGCTGCATTTATTATTGCAATTTTGTCATTTTTAGACCGAAATGCGATTATTTTTTATGATACTGAAAAAAACTCGCTTCATTCATAATAATAAATCTAAAATTGGATTTTGAATTATTGCGATTACAATTTAACCTTGTCGCATTTTCGCAATTATAAAACATCGCAGTTATTTCCGAATACACAGTACATGATTGTACTCTCTATTTAGCTTCTTGTAACACGTGTAAATGAAAGATTTGAATGATTTGTAAGTTCAACTACTACACAAACAACTGATTATTTACGTGATTTACATTAACTATAGTTAAACGCTCTTCATAGATATCTATTATATAGTTGCTTCACATATTAGGTTTGTGCCGGTAACCCATACTTATGCAAGTGAATCTAACTTGAAATTCTTCATTTTTAGCCCACCGGGGCCCGATTGGGCCCCGTGTGAGCTTATGTCATCACTTGTCGTCCGTGGTCGTCGTCTGTCGTCATCGTCATCGTCGGCGTCGTCTGTCGTCATCGTCGTCGTCGGCGTCGTCTGTCGTATTTGGGTTCGTCTGTCGTCGTCTGTAGTCGTAAACTATTTCAAAAATCTTCTCATCTGAAACTACTGGGCCAAATACCTTCAAACCTGAACTAAATGTTTCTTTGGGTATCTAGTTAATGAATTGTATCCGAAGTTTTGATCCATCGACAAACATGGCCACCATGGCTAAAAATAGAACATAGGGGTCAAATGCAGTGTTTGGCTTATATATCAGAAACTAAAGCATTTAGAGCAAATCTGATATCGGGTAAAAAATGTTGAAAAGGTCAAGAACTATCAGCCCTCAAATTTTCAGACAAACCGAAGAACCCATTGAATGGTTGCTGCCACCTAATTGGTTGTTTAATGGAAATTTTGCAGATTTTTGTTATTATCTTAAATATTATTGAAGATAAAGATAAACTGTAAATAGCAAAACATTTCAGCAAAGTAAGATCTACAAACAAGTTTAATATGACTAAAATTGTCTAATGACCCCTTAGAGAGTTATTGCCCATTTAAGGACAATTTTTCACAAGTATTTTTAACGGTAAAAATCTTCTCAAATGAATCGGGTATAACATTTGTATTTTATTTCCTTGCACGTCAGGAAACATAAGACACTATGGCTAAAATGGAACGTATGGGTAAAATGCATTTATTTGCTTTTGAAGAAAATATAACAGATCCAATGAACATTTAAATGGCATTTTAAGCCACTCATTGATATATAAGCAACAAAGCAAAAATAATCAATGATGAAAGATTTAAGCAAAACGATCACAGGTGAGCGACTCAGGTTCTTGAGAGCCTCTTGTTCAATAAACCATTTACTCTTAAATGCATGAACCTGGCTAATTTTCATTTATTGTTGTATGGCAGACTCAAAAGAATAAAACCAGATACAAAAACAGGTTTAAGAAATGAATATTTCACCAATACTTTCTATATTTTCTTACATGTGCATGTAGTTGATAATCTTAAGATAGCTCAGAGGCAGATGTAGGATGGAGTTCATTTGAATAAAAAAAAGTATACCCAAACGTTTGCATACCAACCAGGTGCCCCCATATGTGAAAATCATAGACTAGCTCCTTACCTCGAGTTAAGATTGATTTTTGTTTTATTAATTTTTGTAGGATTATGTTGACTGATATCAAACAAAGGAGTACAGGTAATTACCTTTAAACAGATTAATGAATATATGTTTCAGATCATGGTCAAATTAAGGTTAAACATTTGTATGTTTCTTATATCAGATAGTGTATTTTCTTTTCACTCGTCACAAGGGCACTGAACTGTGAAGAACATGGCTTCCTGTGGTCACCTTTCAAAAAATGAACTTCAAATACCCATAGTAACAGTAGGTATTGACTTCTATTTGTTACTCCTGACCATTAACCTACAAATAATTTTTTTCATTATGTCTGGTTTGGTCATATATTCACTCTCGGATCAGTTAATATAAGTGTACACATGTTAGAACTTGTCATCTTTCATGATACCTCTTTTGGATATCCCTTTGGACAACCTTTCACATGTGATAAAATTGTAACAGTACTGATTTTGAATTTGGTTATCTGTGGTCAACATATACTGATATTGAAATTGGTATCTTTTCATATCGTAATTAGTTATCAAGGGTACCAGGATTATAATTTAGTACACCAGACGCGCGTTACGTCTACATAAGACTCATCAGTGACGCTCAGATCAAAATAGTTATAAAGCCAAACAAGTACAAAGTTAAAGAGCATTGAAGACCCAAAATTCCAAAAAGTTGTGCCAAATACGGCTAAGGTAATCTATTCATGGGATAAGAAAATCCTTAGTTATCGAAAAATTCAAAGTTTTGTAACAGGACATTTATAAAAATGACCATATAATTGATATTCATGTCAACACCGAAGTGCCGACTACTGGGCTGGTGATACCATCGGGGACGAAATGTCCACCAGCAGTGGCATCGACCCAGTGGTGTAAATAGTTATCAAAGGTACCAGGATTATAATTTAGTACGCATATATTGAATTTGGTTACACGTGTACCTCTAGTCACCATACACAACGATTGTACTCGACAACCTCTTCTTACTAAACAACGACATTGCATTTTGTAACTGCTGGTCACCTTGTACATTCTTTTTAGCCTGTCTCCAGTCAGAAGCATGCAGTTAATTTCAACTGGTTCTCGTTGTTTTATGTTTGTCATGCTTGTTTTTCGTGAATTGTTTTGTTCTATATAATGCCGCTAATCTTCTAAATTGAATTGTTTCATATTTTTATATAGGGACCTTTTAAAGTCGACAATCCGGTATCAGTTTTTCTCTTTGTTGAAGGCCTTGTGAATGCCTATAATTTTAACTTTGGTGGATAGTTGTCTCATTGGGAACCATACCACATCTCCTAATTGTATATTAACATGTATATATAGTTTAATTTTTTCTGGTTGTATTGAATTAAAAGGACATTTCCCAAATATCTGCATTCATGAGCAACTGTTAATGTTTTTTCTTTATTCTTTTGTAGAATTGGAAAGACCATCAAAGAGGCAAAAGAGAGGAGTAAAGGTTTGGTATACATTATTGGTTCAGCACGAACAGATACTATTGTTACATGTATATAGAATTCCATACTTTTATTACAATTAACACGATGAACGATATTTTCAATGATTATCGTAAACAAAAGCTCCGTGTTGAAGACCGTACTGTGACCTTTAATGGTTTACTTTTATAAATTTTGACTTGGATAGAGAGTTGTCTCATTGGCACTCATACCACATCTTCTTATATCTATTGAGCATACACATAACTTAATGTGGCATTCAGTGTCAAAACATGCTACAATATTATACCAGAATTATCATTATAAGATAGTTTCTGCTAGGTAATTTTATTTTATGATTAGGTTATAATCATAAATGAACTCATCATAGATACCAAGACTGCAATTCCATATTTATCTAGACGCGCGTTTCGTCTACAAAAGACTCATCAGTGACGCTCAATTAAAACAATGTTCAAGAACAAATAAAGTACTAAGTTGAAGACCATTGAGGACAAAAAATTCCTAAAAGTTTTGTATCATATCTTTTATATTGCAGAAGGCTGAACAAAATGAAGATGGTATGTATTCATTTGATTTGTTTTGAGATATATGATAATGACGACAATATAGTTAAATATATGCTTATTCCTGCAGTATTTCTTTTTATAATATCAACATTTAGTGACCGATTTTCATTAAATAGATACTTTTGCTTGATTAATAACTACTATTATTTTTCTTTATGGTTGTATTGAAATGCTAGGACATGTTTACTCTTCCAAAAGTAACACGAAACTGTTTAATGCTTCCATTTTTATATTTTAAGGTAATCAAGGACAGTCTCAGAAGGGAAATACAGGAGAACAGGTTTGACATAAATCATAGATTCAGCAAGAATACTAATATATATTATTAGAACATTACATTCACCACTAAACTGAAAGATTAGTATAATCAAGGATCGTCATAGTAAAAAAATTAAAACTGACAGCAAAATTGAAATTGAGCTGGCAAACAGAGCATTTTACATTCAACAAAACAATGTTTTTCTGGTATATCAAATGTACTTAGTTACGTTATATTCATACTCATCAGATATTTTACGAAAAACGAACTAATTTCATAAAAATCCATATTATTGTTTATCTTTTATTTTACAGAAAGCTGAAAAAAAGAATGAAAAAGGTGGTATGTATCCATTTGTTTTGTTGTTCATGATATACCATAAGTGATTATAACAGAATAATGATATGATACCATAGCTTATATCTCTTTGCGTTTTTGATATTTGGTGACATATGTTTAGAAACTTGTTACTTTGTCATGATTAAACAAACATGCAGTTACATTTCTTCTGGTTGCATTGAATTAAAATGACTTTTAACAAATATCAGAATAAACAAGACACTGTTATATGATTTTTTCTAATTCTTTTGTAGGAAAGGAAATACCTTCAAAGAGACAAAAGAGAGGAGCACAGGTATGATATACTCCATTGGTTCATCAAAAATAGAGAATATTTTTATATAGAATTCATTATATCTATTACAATTATTACGATGAATTATATTTTCCATGATCATCGCAATCAAAGCAGGTCTGAGCATACACATAATTTGAAGTGGAATTAAGTGTCAAAACATGTTACAATGAATAATGTCAGAATTTTATAACAGAATTATCCTTATAAAATAGTTTATACTAGATGATTTGATTACATTATGAGTTCATAATTATTTTATCTTTTATATTGAAGAAAGCTGACGAAAAAGAAAATGCAGCTGGTATGTATTCATTTCATATGTTTTAGATATATATAAATGACGACAATATTGTTATGCTTATGCCTGCAGTATTTCTGTTTGTAATATCAATATTTAGTAACCGATTTTTATTAAATGGCTACTTTAGCTTGATTAATAACTACTTTTATTTTTCGTTATGGTTGTATTGAATTGCTAGGACTTGATTATTCTTCCAATAGTAACACGAAACTGTTTAATGCGTTTATTACTATTCATTTTCAGATAATCATAGAAAGCCACAGACAGAAAATATAGGAGAGCAGGTTTGATATACATCAGCGGTTCAGCAAGAATAGAAATCATTGTAATCACCATATGAAAATAAAACAAATTGGAATGCATATGGCAACCAGTGTCAAAGTTTTTTATAATGAATAATGTCTGATTATTTACCAAAATCTTTTGATCTGTTCATATATATCCTTAGACGATTGTTTCTGATAGATGATTTGATTTCATAATTAGGTTATAATGCTTTATCTTTTATTTTGCAGAGAGCTGAAGATAAGTGTGTTGAAGTTGGTATGTATTCATTTGATTTGTTGTTGAAATATGTAAGGATGGCGACAGAATGTGTATGCCTCTGCTCCTGGTATTTTTTTTTATGTAGTACCACTATTTGGTGATCGATTTATATTTAATTTGAACTGATGTTTCTGTGAAAGATTTTTATATAATGGCAATTATGACTTAATTGAAACCATTCAATTTTCTGGTTGATTTGAATTTATAACTCTTGAACCAAATATCAGCTTTTACAAGCAACTGTTTCACGTTTTTTTTATTTCCATTGTAGAAAGTCAAAGTCAGTCAGAGAGTCAAAAGAGAGAACAGGTTTGATATGCATCATGACTTGAGAATGGATATAGATTACTATAATATTGTATTCAATACACTTATAACAATTTACAGAATAAACATAGTTTTCCATGATCATCATAGCCAAAACCAAATCTGAAAAAGAATTTGAAATGGTACCATTGTGTACTTGCACCAAGAGCATGTTACAATAAAAAATGTGTTATTAGTTTATCGAAATATTTTTAATCACTTCATATTTATGGTCGTAAGATTTTTTCTGATAAGTAAATTGATTTCATAATTAGGTCATAATATTTTTTTCTCTTCTTTTGCAGAAGACTACAGAAAATGAAGATGAAGGTGGTAGGTATTTACTAGATATGTTTTTTGTAAATATAGTTGATAGTTAAAATATTGTTTATGCAGCTGCAGTTGATATGAAGATAACATTAAATGAGATTAGTTGTAGAACTTCTAGAAGAGGTCAAGATGAAACGGATATGTTATGGGTCTTGTGTGTAGCTTAGGTAACCAATACAAAATAGTTACCTTTAAATTCAAATAGGCCTTAAAATGACTGGTGTTAATGATAAGATTGTTAACTACATGTATGTGATACACTGTGGAACCCTTTGGCTAACACAAATTTAACTTTCGTTGAATCTGGTCACAAAACACCTGCAGAAATAGTCTTGGGTTACCTCTGGTCACATTACCAAGACATTAAGTTTGGAAACCTCTGGTCTACTTAGACATGCATATATATGTGACCTTAGACAAATATTTACCTTTCACAGGTATTGAAATATTTACACTTTGGTCACATTCAGCAGATAGTTACTTTGGTTATTTCTGGTCACATACTCGTGCTATGCACATATAAGTTTTGGTTACCTATGGTCATCTTTCACAGATATTGCAAATGTAGCCTTTAGACATCATACATAGACATTAAATTTGGTTATTGCTCTTGACCTAATAATTACTTTGGTTACATATGGTCACCTTACACATATATTGAATTTGGTTACCTCTGACCACCTTATTGACTTTGGTTACACCTGGCCATTTTGCACAAATCTAGACATTTGTTAACTCTGGTCACTTTAAAAATGTATTGATCATGGTTACCTATGGTGACCTTACATCCAAAGCATAAATCTAATTAGGTTATATCCTTGTCACCTTTCACAGATATTTAAAGTAGTAACCTTTGGTCACCTTACAAAGATATTAAATTTTGCTACCTCTGGTCACCTTATTAACCTCAGTTAATTCTGGACAAATACACCATTAAATAATAACTTCTGTTAACTCTGGTCACTCTTCTCCGTTACCATTTGTAATCATACACAGATATTGAATTTTGTTTTTGACCTAAAACAAATATTTACTTTGGTGTCTTCAGGTCACCTTACACTGGCATTGCAATTTGTAACCTCTGTTCTATTTCATCAGATATTATTGTGGTTTGTTGTGGTTTTCTGTGGTCAAATACCTACGCCATGCAATTATTGACTCTTGTTCACCTTACAATGACATTGCATTTGGTTTTGTGTGGTTATCTCATATAGATATTCAATTCCACTAGTGTACTCTGTAATATTCAAATATTGAACTGTAAACTCCGGTTCTTCTTTTCCGTTACCAATTATTATCATAAATAGATGTTGAACTTTGTAATTGCTCTTGACCTAAGACAAATATTTACTTTTGTTATCACTGGAAACCTAACACAGATATTGCATTTTATATTTATATATTAATTTGGGAGGCAGGACAAAGTCTATAATTGTTTTTGCATTACGTCATGCGCTTTCAGGAAAAATATAACTGTATTTTTCTGTGCCAAAGTTTGTTATAGTCATTGCATTCATTGTTATTCTTTTTGCACTAGTCATCTTGGTGACACATCATAACATTTTAGGAGCACCAGAGATAATTGTTGATTTGATAACGATGTACGTTCTATTTCTAAATCAATGTTTGTAAGTTTAAGCTATTTTCATTCGTCACTTCAGCCTTTTCTAATGCACAGACCTTGTGCATGTAATGTGTGTAGGATTGAGAATTATAAATAAATAAATTGACAAGCTGAATGAAGCAAACACTTTCTTTTATAATTGCAGATTCGAAGTTATGTTATGATTCCTGGGAGGAAGAAATGTTGCAGCTTGCAAAAGAAGCCCAACAAAAGCTTTCGCCAGCAGAAAGAGATGGTAAAACCCCGAATTATCTCATTCAAGCTGTGGTATTTCCAAATATACAATTAACATTTTGTTATACATTATAGAATAATTTAATAACTATGGGTTGCAACTGAAATGCCTCCTTTGGAAAACTCTACCCTGAAAATACACGCTAATCCTTTCGTGTTTAGGTTTCACTCCAAGCAGTGCTAGTTTTCAATAATTAGGACAGTGATAAGAGCATAACCATTTGATAATAGGAGTGGGCAGGATGAATTTTGAAATGAATAGTATGGGACGGTTACAACTCTAAATTACTTGCCAAGACAAGATGGAAATAAATATTCTGACCAACAAAATGTTAGAATTAGTTTTTAACAATTGAAAATGAATAAACCGTACTTGGAACAGATAAAGAATGATGCAATGATGAATTGTCTATCCACATGAATTCCTGCCACCACCTTCTGAAAATTCAAAAAAATAATGTCGGCTTAAAGAAAGCTCAAAGACATTTTGTTATTGTTTTGTGACATGCCAACCTTAAATAAAGCTTTGGATTGATTTGAATGTTTGAAATGGTCGTCAGCTTAGCTCACCAGAAAGAATTGTAGAGCTACACAGTCAAGTATACAGATACATTAAAGTATAAATTTTAATTCATATAACCAAGTATATTATATATTTTGATATAAAAATGATGCAATGCATATAATGTAAACAATTGTTTTCAAATTGTAGCTTCCTGCAATGATTGGCCAGTTATGGTTCCTGGTAGACTAAGCCTAACAGGAAAAAAGAAGTTCTATGACGTTAGTAGGGAGGAAGTAAAAAGGCGAGTTGGATCTCCTGAAAACCTTTCATCGACTATGGTCTGTCAGTTGTTAAAGGTAACGACATTTGATTAAATCCGACTAGGAAAAACGCCCTTGACGCTTCAAGCTGTTGCATTTCCTCATTTAAAGTCAATATTTGAATAATGAGATTTGATAAAATTATTAATTCATTACCAGTTTGATAATGCCTAGCATTTAAATTAATTCTTTTTGCTTTATAGGATCATTGAAACATGTTAAAACAAATGGTAATTTAAAGGTGGAAACTAAATATTGTAATTTCACCAAATGTACAGTGTTTCGATATATTTTTTCTTCTTCATTGATTATATTTATTAATCAATTCACTATTACCCAATTAGCTCTACGGTACTTGTCATTCCTGGCTTTGTTGTGAGTATATCAGCAATTGTTCATTCCTTTATTTCATTATCTTCCCTAAGAAATTATTTTGGTAAGAAATGTTAAAAAGGATAAAAATGTGTTTGAAAACGTACTATTTTTTTATTTCCAGAGGAGCAGATCAGTGGCAAATATTCCACCAGGAATTGTTATAAGAAAGAACATCAAGACTTCTATAAGCTTATTTTCAGGCCTTACAGAAGGAGAGGCAAAAGACTTGGCTGATGATTTCAGCAACATTGTTGAAAAGAGCGAAGTCTTTTCAAGGCTTAGTAAAATTTGCTCATCAAGAAAAGAAGCTAATGAAGTTCGGTAAGCAATTAAATTTTACAAGCCCCTCCTCTTTGGTAATAATCCTAGATAAAAAAGTTGTAAGCTGCATAAAGTATGCTATGAAAATAGTTAATAGCTGCCAAGAAAATAAAGATTATGTATTTTCGAGTATGATGAAGGAATAGCCATTTGCTTTTCAGAGGCCAAGGTTATTTTGGAATTTTTTATGATATACTTGTTTGGCAATTACTTGAATAAAATAACTGTGCAAAAGATAGGATGAACATTCATATTTAATCCGACAAATTTCAGATTAATTCAGGATATGGTTGTGTAGAAACATGATAAAGTGAAAATATATTAAGAATAGCCGGCTTTAGCTCTGATGGCTATTGGCCAGGGTAAACTTTTGCCATCAAAATGATAATGTTTAACTTAACCACAACCAAAATATATTCTCGACGATTATTAGATAACATAAATTTAAATTAAATAAAAACAACATAATTATGTAAAAAAAGAAATTTAAGGCAACAAGAAATGCTTCAAGATTGACATATAATTCCCCTTCCATCTTTATTATACTTAATCGTTAGTTTTCCATTTGTTGTTGATTACTTGTTGCATTTGCATTCCAATATGCAATATTGTACTCAAATATGCATGTATACTATTAGTGTGCCAATCGACTTCAGACTCAGTAATTTGCTCTAAAGTCGAGTGGCACATTGGTAGTTTAGTAAAAAACTTGTTCTTAATGAACAGATTGTTTCATTTTATCAATACGTCACCATCCCCCTAGACATAAGTCTTTTTATATCTCTGTTAACAAAGACTAACACATCAGTCATTCTTTTTTTCAGAGATGTTCTACTTAAAGCTGTTGACGTATTAGAAAATATTGGAGACCTAGAAGAGGGAAGCAGACTTACTCATGGTTTTATGAAACCAGCTTTAACTTTTGTTGTTAAAGAGTTGGCAAAACACATAGATTAATTTTTATACGACCGCAAAAATATAATTTTTTTTGGTCGTATATTGGTATCACGTCGTCGTCGTCGTCGTCGTCGTCGTCGTCAGCGCCGTCCGAAGACAGATGGTTTCCGGATAATAACTTTTGTATAAGTAAATAGAAATCAATATAATTTTAACACAATGTTTATAACCACAAAAGGAAGGTTGGGATTGATTTTGGGGTTATGGTCCCAAAGGTTTAGGAATAAGGGGCCCAAAGGGGTCCAAAACAAGCATTTATCTAATTTTAGGACAATATCTTGTGTATAAGTAATTCAATTGCTCTGAAATTGTACCACAATGTTTAATACCATAAGTAGAAGGTTGGGATTTAATTTAAGGGTTATGGAGCAAATAGTCTAGGAATTAAGGGCCAAAAAGGGGCCAAAAACAAGCATTTTTCTAGTTTCCGCACAATAACTTGTGTGTAACTGTATGGACCTCTCTGACATTGTACTACAAGGTTCAATATAACAAAGGAAAGCCTGGGATTGAGTTTGGGGTTAATTTCCCCGAACATGTAGGAATGAGGGGCCAAAAAAGGGCCAAAAAGAAGCATTTTTCTAGTTTACAGACAATAACTTGTGTATAAGTGTATGGATCTCTCTGAAATTATACTACAAGGTTTCTTATTACAAAGGAAAGGCTGGAATTGAATTTTGGGGTTCTTGCTCCAAGGGGGTTTCAAAAAGTTGGGGCCAAATAGGGGCCCAAATTAGCATTTTTGTAGTTTCCAGTCAATAACTTGTGTTTAAGTGTATAAATCTCTCTGAAATTGGACGACAAGTTTCCATACTACAAAGGAATGGTTATGGGGGGTTATGCCTCAAATCATTTAGCAATTAGGGGCAAAAAGAAGGAAAACAAGGGTTTTTCTGGTTATAGGACAATTTAGACAATTTAAAAGCAGTGAAAGGGAGGTAATCCAATTCCATTTAAAGAATACTGTTATATATATGTTTGATTACACTGCTTGCAAATTATGTATTAAGAAATGATATTGTCTTCAGATGATTAGCTGTAATCTTTTTTTAGAAGTTACTATTAATTAATATTAATTTTAACCATGACTGTATGTCATTTTATATTTCAATATGTTATGATATATTTAAATGAGTAGTTATTGTTGCAAACTCCATTAGAAATTTGAATGGAGATTATTTTTGGAACAAGGGAAAGGGGGAGGTGAAAACAATTGGGGGATGGGGTGGGTAAATTAGAATTGGGGGGGGGGGACAATTTTTCTCATTTCAGATTTCAGAAATTAAAAAGAAAATTTCTTCAATTTTTTTCTTTGAGGGGATCAATATTCAACAGCATAGTGAATTGCTCAAACGCAAAAACAAATGTTTAAGTTCATTAGACCACATTCATTCTGTGTCAGAAACCTATGCTGTGTCAACTATTTAATCACAATCCAAATTCAGAGCTGTATCAAGCTTGAATGTTGTGTCCATACTTGCCCAAACTGTTCGGGGTTCGACCTCTGCGGTCGTATAAAGCTGCGCCCTGCGGAGCATCTGGTTACCATTAAACAAACAGCAATTTTATAGAAATTACAATAAAACTTTTCGACAGGCTGTGTCTACTTGACGTTAACATTAATTGGTACATGTTCGCCTGTAGAGTCTGTTCGTTCTAAATTCACAAAAGTGTCAACGTTGCTATAACGAAAGAAGTGATAACTTTACTTTAAAATCCATGACCCAATTTTTTTACACTGTAGTTTCATCCCCCTACTTGCCTTTTGAGGCATAAACATGAAGAAATGAATTTGGAAAGGGTATAAAAAAATAACAAGTAACACACTGTTCACACTAGGGACTATATTCGTAGACAACGAAAATCAAGGGACGATAACTGTGTTCCCGGACCAATATTGACTATGGTTACCTCTGGGTACCTTACACCGCTCTTCATATGTTGACCTAGGTTACCTCTGCTCACTTTGGACACATATTGACCATGTTTACCTCTGGTCCAGTTACAATGATGCTCTGGTCACATTACACACTCATTTAATTTGGTAACCTCTGGTCACCTTGTACATATATTCACTATGTTGACCTCTGGTCACCTTAACATAATACTCACATAACACAATCATTCACTTTGGTTACTTCTGGTCACCAAACACATATATTGACGTTGGTTACCTCTGGTCACCCTACACCGCTGTTCATATATTGACTTAGGTTACCTCTGGTCACCTTGTACATAATGTCATTATGTTGACCTCTGGTCACCTTACAATAAATTTACATAACACAATCATTCACTTTGGTTACTTCTGGTCACCAAACACATATATTGACGTTGGTTACTTCTGGTCACCCTAAACCGCTGTTCATATATTGACTTAGGTAACCACTTGTCACCTTGGACACATATTGACTATGTTAACCTCTGGTCTAGTTACAATGATGCTCTGGTCACATAACACACTTTTTTTATTTGGTTACCTCTAATCACCTTGTACATATATTCACTATGTTGACCTCTGGTCACCTTACAATAATGCTCACATAACACAAACATTCACTTTGGTTACTTCTTGTCACCAAACACATATATTGACGCTGTTTACCTCGGGTCATTTCAACTAATAGGCCAGAGAACACAGTTATTTCGAAGTGCATTTCTTTAAGACAATAAATGGAAATTAAAAAAATCCCACCTGCGCTTTCTCAATAATATTTTTACAGTGTGGTGTACTACTGTGTACATCGAGTAGACATAGCATTTTGAAAGTTTTTATGGTTGCACACCTTAGTATTCACGAGGGTTGGATGCTTGTAGATTGATTCAGTGTTAATCTTTTATTTTGTTACATCATAAATAACTTTTAAAACATTGTATTTTGTCTGCTGTTAGGCATTATTGTTCATGGAATCTTTTGTTTATTTATTTTATTGAATTATGTACAATATGTATTTGCTACAACACTAAATGAATAAGAAATGTATTTACAAATAAAGTGACCACAATGTGAAATGAGACATGAGTTCAAAATCTTGAGATGTACCAACTGTCCATTCACAAGAAAACTGTCAGAAAACTTCTAAGAGCAGTTATTTATTTTAAAGGACGATTATTTCCAAAACAGATAAAAAAATTAAGACACGATAAACAAATAAATCTCATTGCAGAAACAAGGAGTTCAGTCCTAAAGGAGTTTTTGGTTTCCAGGCAATAATTTGTGTTAAAGTTTATGAAACTCTCTGAAATTGTACTTTTTTTCCTTAAAAGAAATTAATCTATAAGTTTCTAAAAAAAAACTTTGTTTGATTTTATCAAAAACTGAATTATTTCGGCTATATGATATGCTGAATCTCATTGTGTATTTAGATTTTGGATTTTGGATCCTGTTTTGAAATTAGTACATATTAAGGTTTGAAGGGTCTAAAATTAAACTTTGTTTGATTACATCGAAAATCAAATGTTTATGCATTTTGTTTGTATACTGAATCTAATCTTGTTGTTGATTTGGGGTATCAGACCATACTTTGAGAATTAAATTTCTCATTTTTGTCGAGGCGGCTACGGCGGAGGCGGAATTAGCTAACTTCTTAAAAGCTTTATATTTTAGAAGGTGGAAGAGCCAGATGCTTCATACTTTCTATACAGAAGCCTTATGTTACGAAGTTTCCGTCTGTCACATGCCCATTGTCCTTGACTTAATGTTCGTGGTTCAGTGACTACTTGAAAAAAAAGTTGTATTTTTAGCCCACCTGGCACAAAGGGCAAAGTGAGCTATTCTCAACACTTGGCGTCTGTCGTCCGTCGTCGTCGCCGTTAACTTTTTACATTTTAAACTTCTTCTAGAGAACCACTGAATGGAATGAAACCAAACATGGCATGAATGATCCTTATGAGGTGCTGACCAAGTTTTGTTACTTTGTAGCCGATCCATCATCCCAGATGGTCGCCAGCGGGGGAATTAGTTTAACATAGGACCCTATGAGATATACATACAAATGTCTTCTTTTAGAGAACCACTGAATGGAATGAAACAAAACATAGCATGAATGTTCCATATGAGGTTCTGACCAAGTGTTGTTACTTTGGAGCTGATCCATCATACAAGATGGCCGCCAGCGGGGCACTTAGTTTAACATAGGACCCTATGGCAAATACATACAAATGTCTTCTTATAGAGAACCACTGAATGAAATGAATCTAAACAAAGCATGAATGTTCCTTATGTAGTGCTGACCAAGTGTTGTTACTTTGTAGCCGATCCATTATCCAAGATGGCCGCCAGCGGGGGACTAAGATTAACATAGGACCCTATGGAAAATACATTCAAATGTCTTCTTTTAAAAAAACCAATGAATGGAATGAAACCAAACATAACATGAATGTTCCTTATGAAGTACTGACCAAGTGTTCTTACTTTGTAGCCGATCCATCATCCAAGATGGTCGCCAGTGGGGGACTTAGTTTAACATAGGACCCCACGGGAAATACATACAAATGTCTTCTTTTAAAGAACCACTGAATGGAATGAATTTTACTTAAAGCTGTTGACGTATTAGAAAATATTGGAGACCTACAAGAGGGAAGCAGACTTACTCATGGTTTTATTAAACTAACAGCAATGTTATCCTCTTTTTCTATCATAGAAATTACAATAAAACTTTTCGACAGGCTGTGTCTACTTGACGTTAACATTAATAGGTATCGGGTTCGTTCGCCCTGATACATGTTCGCCTGAGTCCTTTCGCCTGTAGAGTCTGTACAGGACAGTTGTAGGACACATAATATACCGTAGATACCCTGGAAGATGTATCATAGGTGTAAGACATATTATATACCGTAGATGCCCTTGTAGATTTATCATAGTTGTAGGACACATTATATACCGTATATACCCTGGTAGATTTATCTTAGTTGTAGAACACATTATAATATACTGTAGATACCCTGGTAGATGTATCATAGGTGCAGGACACATTATATACCGTAGATGCCCTGGTAGATTTATCATAGTTGTAGGACACATTAAATACTGTAGATACCCTGGTAAATGTATCATAGTTGTAAGACACATTATATACCGTAGATACCCTGGTAGATGTATCGTAGGTGTAGGACACATTATATACTGTAGGTACCCTGGTAGTTGTATCATAGTTGTAGGACACATTATACATTGTAGGCACCTTGGTAAATGTTTTATAGGTGTAGGACACATTATAAATTGTAGGCACCTTGGTAAATGTTTCATATGTGTAGGATACATTATATACTGTATGTACCCTGGTAGATGCGTTTCATAGTTGTAGGACACATTATATACCATAGGTATCCTGGTAGATTTATCATAGGTGTAGGATACATTATATACTGTAGGTATCCTGGTAGATTTATCATAGATCTAGGACACATAATATACCGTAGATACCCTGGTAGATGTATCATAGGTGTAGGACACATTATATACTGTATGTACCCTGGTAGATGTATCATAGGTGTAGGACACATTATATCCTGTACGTATCCTGGTAGATGCACCATAGTTGTAAGACACATTACAATATACTGTAGGTATCCTGGCAGATGTATCATAGGTGTAGGACACATTATATACTGTATGTATCCTGGTAGATGTTTCATAGATGTAGGACACATTATATACTGTTTGTATCCTGGTAGATGTATCATACATGTAGGACACATTATATACTGTATGTATCCTGGTAGATTTATCATAGTTGTAGGACACATTATATACCGTATATACCCTGGTAGATTTATCTTAGTTGTAGGACACATTATAATATACTGTAGATACCCTGGTAGATGAATCATAGGTGCAGGACACATTATATACTGTAGGTATCCTGGTTGATATATCAGATGTAGGACACATTATGTACTGTAGGTATCCTGGTAGATGTATCATAGGTGTAGGACACATTATATACCGTATATACCCTGGTAGATTTATCTTAGTTGTAGGACACATTATAATATACTGTAGATACCCTGGTAGATGTATCATAGGTGCAGGACACATTATATACTGTAGGTATCCTGGTAGATATATCAGATGTAGGACACATTATGTACTGTAGGTATCCTGGTAGATGTATCATAGGTGTAGGACACATTATATACTGTTTGTATCCTGGTAGATGTATCATACATTTAGGACACATTATATACCGTAGATACCCTGGTAGATGTATCGTAGGTGTAGGACACATTATATACTGTAGGTACCCTGGTAGTTGTATCAGAGTTGTAGGACACATTATATATTGTAGGCACCTTGGTAAATGTTTTATAGCATGTATAGGTGTAGAACACATTATGTACTGTAGGTACCCTGGTAGTTGTATCATAGTTGTAGGACACTATATATATTGTAGGCACCTTGGTAAATGTTTTATAGGTGTAGGACACATTATATATTGTAGGCACCTTGGTAAATGTTTCATATGTGTAGGATACATTATATACTGTATGTACCTTGGTAGATATATCAGATGTAGGACACATTATGTACTGTAGGTATCCTGGTAGATGTATCTTAGGTGTAGGACACATTATATACTGTAGGTATCCTGGTAGATGTATCATAGATGTAGGACACTTTATACAACTGTATTTTTTGGGGCCCTTTTTAGCTTGATGTTTCGGTGTGAGCCAAGGCTCCGTGTTGAAGACCGTACCTTTACCTATAATGGTTAACTTTTATAAATTGTGACTTGGATGGAGAGTTGTCTTAATGGCACGCATACCACATCTTCCTATATCTATTGAGCAAACACTAATACAAACAAACAAAGCAAGCAAGCAAACAAACCAAACCTTCAACTTGCTAGCATTAAGATAACAGCTGTAAGTGGCGGCACATTCCTTTTGTTTGATTTTGCGTTCACAATGTCCGATTTTCATTCCATTCAATAAAGTCGTTTTGACTGAATCCTTAAGCTATTCTTAAACCTTTTATACTTTATCCTTTAGGTACTAGACAATATGATGTATCAGAAATGTCGGCTTAACCTGGAATAAATCGCCATAGTAGTTGGTCAATCTCAAAAACGACGTACTGAAGCGCATTTAAAACATTGGAGGGACTAGGCCAATCCTTCATCATGTCGGCTAGTCCAAAATGTATATAAGCTTGTCCTTACCAAACATGCAAACATTTTTTTTTATATTATCATAATGCATTCAAGTGAAGTAGGAGAAAGAGAATAAAATTATTTTCTCTTTTTCATCTAAAATTCGTTCTTTTCACTCTCAATGGTGCAGTGGAATCGTTCTATGTTTATTTGTTTAATGATGTTGTTGTCGTTGTCCGAAGACACATTGGTTTCTGGACTATAACTTTAGTTTAAGTTAATGGATCTCTATGATATTTTTTAAGAAGGTTCATTACCACTTAAGGAAGGTTGGGATTGATTTTGGGGATGATGGTACCAACTGTGTAGGAATTAGGGACCCAAAAGGGGCCCAAAACAAGCATTTGTCTAGTTTCAGGATAATAACTTGTGTATAAGTATTTCAATTGCTCTGAAATTGTACCACAATGTTTAATTCCACAAGAAGAAGGTGGCGAATTATTTATGGGGTTATTGGGCCAACAGTTTCGGAATTAAGGGCCAAAAGGGGCCAAAAACAGGCATTTTCTAGTTTCCAGACTATAAGTTATAACATGTGTGTAAGTGTATGGATCTCCCTGACATTGTACCACAATGTTCCATATCACAAAGGGAAGGCTGGGATTTAGTTTGGGATTAATTGCCCAAAACATGTAGGAATTAGGTGCCAAAAAAGTGCCATAAACAAGCATTTTTCTAGTTTCCAGACAATAATTTGTGTTTATTAAAGTGTATGGATCTCTCTGAAATTGTACTACAAGGTTCCATAAGTACAAAGGAAAGGCTGGGATTGAGTTTTGGGGTTATTGCTCCAAGGGGGAGGGGGGGGGTTCAAAAACTTTGGGGGGGGATTTTTTTTCTAATTATTTTAGGGGTTTCATAATTTTTTTGCAAAATTTTTTCAAAGTTTCAAGAAGAAATCTTCAATTACACAGTATTGCGCAATAGATTTGTAAGATTATTGATCACATTTATTTTGTGTCAGAAACATATACTACATGTATGTCAAAATTTTGATCACAATCCAAATTCAGACCGTATCAAGCTTGAATAATGTGTCCAAATTTGCCCCAACTGTTCAGGATTCGACATCTGCGGTCGTATCAGGCTGATGCATTTGACTTTATGCATTGTTACGCTTCCTTTGTGACGTTTTCCGTTGAAATTTCAAATCTGGGGCCTATCCTTTGGCACTCAACGGTAGTTTATCCAAAAAAAACATGGCACTCTAAGGGTTAATAACGTTGGGTTTGGGTGGGGATTTTAAATACATGTATGTTAGTGACACATCTGAGTCATCTCAAATAATCCTGATATGGAGTGAACACAGATTCCTTTGTACCTTGCAGCTCTTGAGGGGTGCTCTGAAATAAGTTCATAGTATGATGGTGATTTGGTCAGGTTGGCTTAAGTCAGTAAAAGTGGGATATTCCCTGTTGTTCATGTCAATGAATCACAACAATTATGACATAAGAGGGACTTTTTGAACATCTTCTCAACCTCTGTGGTCGTATATGGCTGAGCGCTCTGCGATGCATTTTATTATCTTGCATGTCTTATATGCAATGGAATGTTATAATGTGAAATTGTCTATAGTACATGTAGTACTGGACGGGATAAAACTTTACTCTTGGCAAGTATTTCTCTATTTGAACAGTCAGGGGACTTACTTATATGAGTGATTTTCTAAATCACTGATTCAAGTACTATTATGTCCATAAAGGTTGGAAGTAAGAGTTATCTTTCTTTAATAATCACCTATTTAAGTAGTACAAATTAATCACTAAACTAAGTGATTTAATTTTCTTGTAGCTTTAAATATAGAGTACTAATGATCCAGGGACTAATTATGTTGCTAAAATTATCAGAACCAACATCTGTGTTGATAGGATGACCGGGTCATGTCAGGTGATAACCTTGTACTAAATCTAGGATAATGACATCAAAATCACTTGTTTAAGTATCATAAAATTGAGAATGGAAATGGGGAATGTGTCAAAGAGACAACAGCCCGACCACAGAACAGACAACAGCAGAAGGCCACCAACAGGTCTTCAATGCAGCGAGAAATTCCCGCACCCGGAGGCGTCCTTCAGCTGGCCCCTAAACAAATATATATACTAGTTCAGTGATAATGAACGCCATACTAAACTCCAAATTGTACACAAGAAACTAAAATTAAAAATAATACAAGACTAACAAAGGCTAGAGGCTCCTGACTTGGGACAGGCGCAAAAATGCGGCGGGGTTAAACATGTTTATGAGATCTCAACCCTCCCCCTATACCTCTAGCCAATGTAGAAAAGTAAACGCATAACAATACGCACATTAAAATCAGTAGAATTTTATTACATAATCTATAAGATGAAACCTTGAACTTTACAGGAAAAATACTCCCACTGCTGGGAAAAATCTGTTAAGAAAGTATCAGTTCATTATGTAAAGCCATTTGTAAAGCCATTATTATAGCATTTTTTAAACTAAAATAGAATTTGCAGCTTAATGATTGCATCAAAGGCATACACATTGCTGCTTAAAAGAAGCAAAAAGTTCGTTTTTTTCAATTTTACTAATGATAGGATATTATCTAAACCTATGTGTTTAAAATTTTTGTAAAACTACAAAATCAAAATTTGTGACAAAACTTCGAATTTGCTACTTAAATAAGTGATTTAAAAATCACTTATTTCAATAAGTCCCCTGACTGTTGAAATAGAGATAAATTCTGCACAATATTTTGAAAAGTGCAAATTTAACAAAGACTAATAGGGGAAAATCAATGGTGGTATTACACTATTACACCTTCTAATGGAGCAAACTTGGTCCTTTTTAAGTGGGATTGTCCAGAAGTAGATAATATATATAGTGCATACATGCCCTGTATATCATGTATATGTCATGTATGTAGGACTCACAGGTGGGATGACAAAAACAAAACAAAAGATTAAGATACAGCATTTTGTACTCCAGGTATGCATTATCATTACAAATGTAATACAGTGTATCTATGATCTACATTTTGTAGTTGCTAAAGATGGAGTAAACTGAAAAGTTATCAAAGGTACCAGGATTATAATTTAATACGCAACAACCCAACCAAAGAGCGGAAAACAGTCGTAGGAAACCAATGGGTCTGCAATACAGCGAGAAAATCCAACACCCCAAGGCGTGCTTCAGCTGGCTCGTAAACAAAAATGTGTACTAGTTCAGTGATAATGGACGTCAAACTAAATTCCAAAATATATAAAAAAAAAACTAAAATTAAAAACCATACAAAACTAACTAAAGGCCAGAGGCTCCTGACTTGGGACAGGCACAACAATGCAGCTGGGTTAAACATGTTTTTTTGAGATCTCACCCTCCCTCTTTACCTCTAACCATTGTAGAAAAAAACATACACACAATAATACGCACAGTAAAATGGTAAAATCAGTTTAAAAGAAGTCTTGAGTCTGATGACTGAATAGGTAACAAAAGAAACTAAACAAAATGACAATGATACATAAATTAACAACGGACTACTAGCAATTACTGACATGCCACATTTGCCAGCTCCAGACCTCAATTAAGCTGATTAAAAGATTATGTCTTCATCATATGAATATCAAGCACAATCCCTCCAGTTATTCATTATTGTTCATAAATCATAAATGGCCTTTCTGTGTTGATGATATGTTTGTGTATGGTTGAAATAATAGAATCTGTAAAATAGTAAACATTCTTCAATGAGCCTGTTTACCATACACATTAGGATTCTGTTACTATCGTTTACTGGTTATCCATAAAGTATCATCTGTCATGTTTGTAAGAAGCCTGCTAATATTATGGTTTCATCTCATGCTACTGTAAGTTCAGAAATTATTGCGATTTTGTCATTTTAGACTAAAATGCAATTTATTTTTTTGCGATATTGAGAAAAATCCTTTTTAATTAATATAAAAAATTTCAAAATGCGAGTTAAATTATTGGGGTTATAACTCTGTGGCATTTTTCGCAATAATAAAAACATCATGATAATATCTGAATCTACAGTATACATTTAATATATATCACTTTAAAAGGGGTTAGCAACATTTGACAAAAATGTTTTGACAATATTTGAAATACAAGAATATACAACTTTTTCATGTCTTTATGTATGTCCTTAGTAACAGTTGCATATTAATCAATAGATTTTCCTAGTAAATTTTGCTAGATATTAAATCATTATGATTTATTTATAAACCTGAAAAGCTGCTTCTTACAAACAAATTTGACTTCTACATGAACATTTTAACATGAAAAACATTAAAAATATGGTTAATTTAATCCGTTGCACTTCAGCTTTACCACCACTGCTCTTCAGCATAGCGAACAACAACTGAACAAGATAGCATCACAATGCCACCAACACACTTTGTCATGATAAAGCTATTTCCATTCAGGGTCCTACTTGTACATTTTACATATACAATGTACATTTTTTGTCGAAAAAATTGCAAGTTTCAGTTATCAGGGTTACCTATATTAATTAAGCACTTTACTTTCAGACAGTATAAAAGTAACGTTCACACCCATGGACAAGTTTTTGTGGAAACAGTAAAGAAATTGATCTATTTTGTAAGCGTAGAAGAAGCCTCATATGAATCTCTTTTTGTACCAGTATTGAGAGAATTTTGCAAAGCTTGCAGCTTCTTAGGATGGTAAGTTTAATAAACATATTCTTTGCACATCATTATTGCTACCTATCTAGGGTATTATTAGTAGCTACTTGTATATAACTTCTCTGGCAGTAGAATTTAAGCATCCATTTGGCTGTTGGTTATTGTGTTTCAAATACACAGGTGTGTCCAGTTAGAAGGGGGATATTATAACCAATATAAGTAGACATTTGCATGGCAAAACTTCTTACCAAGGAAAGCATTTACCTAACCAGTCGAAGAAAATAACACTGTAGATGGCTCTCTTTCAGGCCAACCTCCTTACTTAGTCTTCACAATTGGTTAGTTATAAGCTTGGTAAGCTCACAGGGTTTACTTTGATATTTGATAAACATGGTAAAAGAAATTTAGAAGGCATAGCTCATGGATGATAAAAGCACAAAAGCTACCTTATCCCCACACATTAAATCAACTGACAACTAAAGGAAGCTTTGTTTTTCCTTCAAATAAATGGCATCTGACATTTCAAGCATATTGTATTAAAGATATTTGTGATATTGTTTCATGTAGCATATATACATAGTTCCTATAGAAAAAAAAATATAATTCTGTCAAAAGTCAACAAATTGTCACATTAAACATGTTAAAGGGAAATCACACTATTTAAACTACTATATTGCATGTAGACAGATCATACTTAGTAAGAAATTTAAAGCGAAAAAAAAATTGAGGCCACCGATGTTGTTGTAGATATTTCGCAACAATAATTAAAGAATTACCTTTTCCCGAAATATAGATATACCACTGTAAGCATGGTAAGTTTCTAAAGAATGCAAAATCATTTGAAAAAAAAGACTAGTCGATTAAGATAAGAATTTTTAAATAGGTCATCTCTCTGAAGTTAACCAATGGAGAAGAGGGGCCTCATAAAAAATAAAATTGTTGAGCCAAGAATTTGGTTTTGGCTAGAATCAGAAAATCAGAAACAGCAAGGACATAGAGTATGGAAATAGACAGAATAGAAGATTTTAAAGATCTATAATGTTTTGATTTCACTTTTTTATCAAAAAAAAATCTCAAATTTATTATTGGCCTATCGAAAGCTTTTTGTTTGTGGAAATTTTAATGGGGAGGGAGGGAGGGAGCATAAACAACAATTCAATAAATCATCAAATATTGTGGTTTCACCTCATCATTTACTTGAAAACTTCACTTAGAATCACAGTGAGGAAAATATAAGTCATGACATATTTTTTCTTGTAGAACACGATATAATTTCATTTTAATATTCTATAGTAATTGTTGAAATACTTCATTTTTTTTTCATTTCTCCAAGGACTTTTAACGAGCAGTAAAATACGGATTGCGCTCATCCATTTTTTTCTTTTTATTAAATAAGCATAGATAAACAACATATGATTTTATTTTCATATAGTTAATTAAGTTGTGAATGTTGTGTTGTGCCTGGGCGGGGGATTTCTCTCAGTGTTTTGTTTTTTATGAATATAGGGCATGCATACAAAACGTATTCTCTTTGTTCAACAGAGTTGTCACTTTACAGTTTCTTTTCTGAATTCAAATTTAATTCAAGTCGGTAATGTACCGAGGTAGTGAAACATAATATTTACATTGCAAAATAAATTGAAAATAACAGAGTTTACTTGTTAATCCAATAAATTAACTCTGTGGTTTAGATTGGACGAGTTACCGTAAAAACATTCAGTTCTTTAAGAGGATATGTTACTGTATCAATTGCAGAGGTAGGCATTGATAATGTTCAACAATCCACATTTCCATCAGCAAAAAAAAAAAGTTTTACTATCTCACTTCAGGGTGAAGTAATTTATATGTAAAAATAAGATGATGTGATTATATTGTCATTCTAATATGATACTTTGAGTACACACCTGTGGTAAAATTTGAATACCGTAAATTGGGAAATTTTGGCGTCGGAATATATTGGCAGTTTTCACTCAAAAGGCATGTGTTTTATTTTGATGTGTTTAATTTTGGAACAATAGAACTGTGCGAGCTCATTCATATTTGACCTTATTTACCCGATTATGTATATTGACAAAATATCAATGACCTACACAAACTAGAAACACAACAAAGTTAACTAAATGAAGGAATCAGATACGAATGCAATTGCAAATAATTCTGTATCTCGGGGGTTGAACGCTATAAGAAAAGTGATTTTAAATAGATTATTTATTTTTTACAAAAATCAAATGAAATATATTTTAATCATTATCTCTATTGCAACTACATGTTAATGATTAATGATCAAGGATTTAAATTTTAATCTGTATGCCTTTGGCAGTACATTTTAATTAATAGAAGATAAAGGATTCAAAGGAGTTTTTATATTCTAATTACCAATAAAGGTGTCTAATCGGAAGACATGATAACATAAGATATTTCCTCCAACAATTAACATTGCAATATCGTCGTACCAGTCCTTGATTTTGGTGTTTCAATATTTAGTGTTTGCTTTATTTTCGTGTGTTTAATTGCTGGGCATATTTGTGACATATGTGAATACAAATGCATATTATTTTTCTTAACAAATTTAAAACATTGACAATTAAATAAAAATTATATAGTGTTGTCAAATTATACCCGATATTTATTTGCAGATTTGGCTATGCATAGAATTATAGGAAATATACGGAAGACATGATAACATAAGATATTTCCTCCAACAATTAACATTGCAATATCGTCGTACCAGTCCTTGATTTTGGTGTTTCAATATTTAGTGTTTGCTTTATTTTCGTGTGTTTAATTTTGGCACTTTCATATGAGGCACCGAATGAACCAAAATAAAACTACAACCGAATTAACCCAATTTACGGTATATTCATATGTCATCTGTTAGGCAGTTTCATGATTTGTTTGATCTGTTCAAATCCTACTCACATGTCGTATGCTTTTTTTGAATAATTTATAACCTCACATCTGATGGTGTAAATGATGTCATTGAACGATGACGTAAGAATGGTAAGAATTTGTATGATGTCCATATCTTCTTAAATGAAAGTTAGTCATCCAAATCTGCCTTGGTATGTTATTGTATATAGATTAAGAATGTCACTTATTCATTTTCTTTGTTTTTTATATAATTTTTTTATCAATATAAATATTGTGTTCAATTTCAGGAACAGTAAACATTTCCCTTCCACAAGCATGACAAAGAGCACCTCGATCAAAACAAATTGCTGTCTTTGTTCTTTTTGGACAAAAGTATTAATGGGGCTTGAATTTTTCTGCTTTAACCACGTGTTGGCCCTTTATGCTGAATACTTTTCCCGTCGCTATTACTTGTGGTAAAATATTTGGTGGTGAAATCAAGATAAATTCAAGCCCCCATGAATTATTTCGTGAATGAGACAACACTCCACCAGAGACCAAATGACATAGAAGTTTACCTTATAATATAAGCTACATATGCCATTATTTGACTTTATGAATAACAAATCAATTTCAAGCCATATACTAGACTACAGGATTTGTAGTGCTAACTTTCCTTCTGTGGGAAATTTTGAAAAGTTGGTGTAGAGAGGGGATAGACATGATAGAGAGATATTGTTATTGACACTAAAATGGACCGTTTCTAGATATGGACAAAATCTTCTTCTTGAATCTGCTTTCTTTTATATCTGTTTCTGTGAGGGAGATAAAGTTTTAGATTGGATAATAAGTGCAAGACCCTCGTTATACATTAGCTGTATTTGGCAAAATTTGAGGAATTTAGGTCCTCAATGCTCTTCAACTTCATACTTTATTTGGCCTTTTTAACTTTTTTTTTTTTGCGTCACTGATTAGTCTTTTGTAGACAAAACATTGGTTATAAAGACTTCTTATTTGTTGCACACCAAAAATATAACATGAATGCTTTAGTTGATTGTGTAACTGGTATTTTTGGTAATTTAAGAGCTCCTTGCCTGTAAGTTTGGTTAAATGTGTAAATCAAACTGCCGCTCTGGTCCATATCAATAAACTATATATTTGAGCTTCTATTAAGAGGTAATATTTTACAGAGTTTAGAATTCTCAATTTCAAATCCCCATTAGATTTTACTGATAGAGCCTTTTGGCTGTGATGTTCCGGGGAATATTTTCCCCAATTGTATCGTAATAGCAAATTTAGCCAAAAAGACCCCCCAACCCCCAACCCCCAAACCCCAACCCACACACGTAAAATCTCCCATCTTACACGTTATATAGATTTTTGCTCTAGAAGAAATGAAATTGCATATAAATATTGAAAAAAATGCATAAGTAGATCATAGTTATTGATGTCCCAATTTTGTATATCATATATACTTTTATACAGAGATTTATCAAATTGTAACATTTGTTTCATATAGGTAAAAACATGTGATTATTCAAGTGATGATGTGCACAAAGAAAAACCTAAAACTAGATCAAATTCAGAACAAGGAGAGACTGTAAGCTCCAAGTTTGTACCTTGGGAAATCAAAGGAGCAGCCCAGCATGCAGGTCAGCTGTTGCTTGAAGCTAAAAGATCTGCTTTTAAGCCTTTCAGTTATGGATTACTTTTCACTGGATCAAAGGTATAACAATATATGCGAAGTATAACTGTGTGTGCTGTTTTTATACGACCCCAAAAAATTTTTTGGGTTTGCATTATGCTATGATGTCGTCATCATCTTCCAAAGACACATTTGGTTTCTGGACAATGACTTTAGTTTAACTTTTTAAGTGAATGGATCTCTATGAAATTTTACAAGAAGGTTCAATACCACAAAAGGAAGGTTAGGATTGATTTTTGGGGTTATGGTACCAACAGATTAGGCATAAGGGGCCAAAAACAAGCATTTTTAGCTTTTCTCATCACTTGGCGTCCGTTGTCCCTCACCGTTCGTTAACTTTTACAAAAATCTTTTCCTCTGAAACTACCAGGCCAAATATAACCAGACTTGGTCACAATTATCATTGGGGTATCTTGATTAAAAAATGTATCATATTACCCTGTTTGCCAACCAACATGGCCACCATGGCTAGAAATAGATCAAAGGGGATAAATGCAGTTTTTGGCTACAGCATTTGGAATAAATTTGACATGGAGTAAAAATGTATATCATGTTTAGATCTATCTGCCCTAAAATTTTCAGGCTAATCAGACAACCGGTTGTTTGGTTGCTGCCCCTGAATTAGTAATTTTAAGGAAAATTAGCAGTCTTCATACGACCGCAAAAAAATTTTTGGGATCATATGATGGTATGATGTCGTCATCTGCGTCGTCGTCGTCGTCCGAAGACACATTTGGTTTCCGGACAATAACTTTAGTTTAAGTGAATGGATCTCTATGAAATTTAATAAGATGGTTCAATACCACAAAGGAAAGGTTGGGATTGATTTTGAGGATGATGGTTCCAACCGTTAAGGAATTAGGGGCCCAAAAGGGGACCAAAACAAACATTTTTCTAGTTTCAGGATAATAACTTGTGTATAAGTATTTCAATTGCTCTGAAATTGTACCACAATGTTTAATACCACAAGTAGAAGGTTGAGATACATTTTAGGGGATATGGGGCCAACAGTTTAGGAATTAAGGGCCAAAAAGGGTCCAAAAACAAGCATTTTTGTTGTTTCTGACCAATAACTTGTGTGTAAGAATATGAATCACGCTGACATTGGACCACAAGGTTCCATATCACAAAAGGAGGGCTGGGATTTAGTTTGGGGGTAATTGCCCAATTCATGCAGGAATTAGGGGCCAAAAACAAGCATTTTTCTGGTTTCCAGACAATAACTTGTGTTTAAGAGTATGGATCTCTCTGAAATTGTACTATAAGGTTCCATACTACAAAGGAAAGGCTTGGATTGAGTGTTGGGGTAATTGCTCAAATGGGGATTAAAAAAGTTTTGGGGGGTTCAAATTTTTTTTTCAAAACTTTTCAAATTTCAAAATTGCGCAATAGATTTGTAAGATCTTGACATTTATTTTGTGTCAGAAACCTATACTATGTCAAAAATTTGATCACAATCCAAATTAAGACAGTATCAAGCTTGAATATTGTGTCCAAATTTGCCCCAGCTGTTCAGTGTTCAACCTCTGCGGTCGTATCAGGCTGCGCTCAGCGAAGCAATTAATTGGTTATTAACTTGAATGTGATTATAGATAGAGATAAACTGTAAACAGCAATATGTTAAGCAAAGTAAGATCTTCAAATAAGTCAACATGACCAAAATTGTCAATTGACCCCTTAAGGAGTAATTGCCCTTTATAGTCATTTTTTTTGTCATCTTTTACCAAAATCTTCTACTCTGAAACTATTTATATAAACAAATTTAACCATACTTGACCACAGTCATCATAATGTTATCTAGTTTAAAAAATGTGTCTAATGACCCCGCCTGTCAACCAACATGGCCGACATGGCTAAGAATAGATCATAAGGGTAAAAAGCAGTTTTTGGCTTATATCTCTGAAACTAATTAAAGCATTTAGATCAAATTTGACAATGGCAAAAATAATCATTAGGTTAAGATTTATCTGCCCTGAAAATTTCAGACAAATCAGACAACCTGTTGTTTGGTTGCTGTCCCTGAATTGGTAATTTAAGGAAATTTTGCAGTTTTTGTCGAGCCTGCGACTTTTGTCGCAGAAAGCTCGACATAGGGATAGTGATCCGGCGGCGGCGGCGGCGTTAGCTAACTTCTTAAAAGCTTTATATTTTAGAAGGTGGAAGACCTGGATGCTTCATACTTTGTATATGGATGCCTCATGTTACGAAGTTTCCGTCAGTCACATGTCCAATGTCCTTAACCTCATTTTCATGGTTCAGTGGCTACTTGAAAAAAAAGTTAAGATTTTTTGTAATGTTAAATTCTCTCTTATTATAAGTAATAGGATAGCTATATTTGGTGTGTGCGTACCTTGCAAGGTCCTCATGCCTGTCAGACAGTTTTCACTTGACCTCGACTTCATTTCATGGATCAGTGAACAAGGTTAAGTTTTGGTGGTCAAGTCCATATCTCAGATACTATAAGCAATAGGTCTAGTATATTCGGTGTATGGAAGGACTGTAAGGTGTACATGTCCAACTGGCAACTTGACCTCATTTTCATGGTTCAGTGGTTATAGTTAAGTTTTTGTGTTTTGGTCTGTTTTTCTTATACTGTATGCAATAGGTCAACTATATTTGGTGTATGGAATGATTGTAAGGTGTACATGTCTAGCTGGCAGGTGTCATCTGACCTTGACCTCATTTTCATGGTTCAGTGGTTATAGTTAATTTTTTGTGTTTTGGTCCGTTTTTCTTATACTTTATGCAATAGGTCTACTATATTTGGCGTATGGAATGATTGTAAGGTGTTCATGTCCAACTGGCAGGTGTCATCTGACTTTGACCTCATTTTCATGGTTCAGTGGTCAAAGTTAAGTTTTTGAGTTTTGGTCTTTTTTCTTATACTATATGCAATAAGTCAACTATATTTGGTGTATGGAAATATTCTATGATGTACATGTCAGTCTCGCAGGTTTTATTTGACCTTGACCTCATTTTCACGGTTCATTGCTCAGTGTTAAGTTTATGTGTTTCAGTCTGTTTTCCTTAAACTATAAGCAATAGGTCAGCTATATTTGTTGTATGGAAGGATTGTAAGCTGTTCATGTCTGCCTGGCATGGTTCATCTGACCTTGACCTCATTTTCACGATTCATTGGTCAGTGTTTAGTTTTCTTGGTTAAGTCTGTTTCTTAGAAACTATAAGCAATAGGTCAACTATATTTAGTGTATTGAATGATTGTAAGGTGTACCTGTATTTCTCATTTGGTTTATATGACCTTGACTTCATTTTCTTGGATCATGTTAAGTTTATGTAATAGTTGTAGTAAAGCTTTCATTTAGGACTATCAACATAATATCAATGGTTAGTAACGAAGGCGAGACATTTCAGCGTGTGCACTCTTGTTTGTTATTATCTTGAATATTATTAAAGATAAAGATATACTGTAAACAGCAATAACTTTCAGCAAAGTTAGATCTACAATTGACCCCTGAAGAAGTTATTGTCCTTTATAGTCAATTTTTAACAATTTTTTGTAAACTTTTATAATCTTTTACAAAAATCTTCTCCACTTAATCTACTGGGCCAAATAGAATTAAACTTAGCCACAATTTCAGTTAGGTATTTTGATTGAAAAACTTATCCGATGACCCTGCCATCTAACCAACATAGCTGCCATGACTAAAAATAGAACATAGAGGTTTACTATATATAGAAGTCAACGGGAAAATTGTTTAAGGGAAAATTCACGATTTTTTACTTATCTTATTATGTTCATAATACCAAACAACATATTCACCAAGTTTTAACGGGATATGAACACGAATAAAGAAGAAAATTGGGAATTATTGATTTTATTTATTTGAACTTCCTGACTTCTGTGACGTAGTTTAAGTCTTTTTGCATGCTGGGAGTGGATTAATCATATTTTAAGTATTGTTCGTTAATCAACTAACAATGGGATTTAAAGTGAATCAACAACTTTTGGTGTAGCTATTAACCAACTAATAATTCAGAAAGGAAAGTAATCAGTCGTGCAACTTTTAAAATTAAAATGTATGATTTATATTTTAAGGGTTTCCGATATGATTATAGTAAAAAGTTTTTGGACCTTTCCTTTAAAAAACAATTTCAAATGGTCACAACTTGAACACTAATTTAAATAATGATAAGGGGTCTTTAGTAACTATTGTAAGACTAAACTTGGATGACCTGCTTTTAATTTAACTACTGGGCCAAATTAAACCAAACTTGGTCTCAATCATTATTGGGGTATTTAATACTATTTATTATGATTTAACCTTATTTACATGATTTCCAAAACCACAGTAGATACAGGTGAGCGACACAGGCTCTTGAGAGCCTCTATCAAGAGCCTCTAGTTGTAGTTTTCAGACAATAACAAGTGTGAATGTGTAAGTGTATGGATCTCTCTGACATTGTACCACAAGGTTCCATTCTGTATATATTCAGAAATTATTGCGATTTTGTCATTAAAGGCTAAATTGTGATTTTAATTTTTGCGATGTTGAGAAAAATCCTGTAATTTCAAAATGCCAGTTTAAACTATTGCGATTACAATGTATAACTCTGTCGCATTTTTTGCAATAATTAAAACATCACAATAATTTCTGAATATACAGTATCACAAAGGGAATGCTGGGATTGAGTTTGGGGGTAATTAGTAATTGCCACAAACATGCAGGTATTAAGAACTAAAAAATAGCATTTTTCTAGTTTCCAGACAATAACTTGTGTTTAAGTGTATGAATCTCTCTAAAATTTTACTTTACAGGGAAGGCTGGGATTGAGGTTGGGGGTAATTGCTCCAAAGGTGGGTGGGGGTGGGGGGGGGGGGGGTGGGGGTGGTCAAAACTGAGGGGATTCTATTTTTCAATTTTTTTTAAGGGGATCATATTTTTTTTCAAAATTTTTCAAATTTCAAATTTTTTGAAATGTTTCAAGAAGAAATCTTCAATAATTCAGACAGCATCAAGCTTGAATACTGTGTCCACATTTGTGCCAACTCTTCAGGGTTCGACCTCTGTGGTCGTATCAAGCTGCGCTCAGTGAAGCACATGTTTAAACAAATCAAAAATATTGCATGCAAACTATTCTGTTAATGCAAATGCTTTACTGTACCTTAAATTCAATATCTATACCCAAATCAAATCAATAAATGCAGTAATCCTGCAAACATATCATGCTCACATGCAAAATTTGTGTGTTTACATTTGTTGGGAGCAGTGTGCTATTTAGCGGGAAAATATGGGAAATCCCTAAATTAATGAATAGCTGTATCTTGCTATTTATAGCCAGCAAAGAATTCAAATCTCATTAACAGCTGAAATTGGAGTGCCATTTAAATTTATTTAAATGATGATTACTATCTGGCATATCTTGGGGGAAGGAGTGAAATTGCAAATAATTCTATATGCTTACTTTTACATACATTTATTTTTATTGGGGGGGGGGGGGGGGGGGGGCTGTTATATTGTCATTTTATATTTATAAGATATAAGATAACAATATCATGAAATCCTTCCCACCTCCCAAAAAAATATTTTTATATGTTCGCGCTGAACAGACTTACTCAAAAGGCTTTGCAATTCTACCAGATTCACTGTTTTTCCCCAGTTAACTGAAATTGAATCTAAATATGTCATGTCTCTGTCAGAAGTATGTTTAAAGGGCTTTAAAGCACAGTAAGCCTTTGAAACTTAACATGACTGAAAGGCAATTTATATCATGAATATCATCAGAAATCAACACAGTGTGTTTAAAACATAAACAATACAATAAGCTGATCCTGTATAAAGAATAAAATCTATCCACTTTGAATTTTATACAATTTTAATATAGAAAACCATATTAAGCATGTTAAGGAATAAAATTAACTTATTTGTCTACCTACCCACCCATTCTCTGAAAACCCTAGTCGGGAAGGGGAAACAAATATATTCTGAATGTTGGCCTTTATGCATGCAGAGATACATATGTACATGTAAAATATAGCATTGTCTTTATGAAGAAAGATACTATTAAAAAATGAAAATCAAAGTGTTTAAAGCCACATGAACTCACCTCATACATGTCATTTAAATGTAGAAAATAAATTGTAAATGATGAAAATTTCATAAAGCAACACTATCTTTTTTATTCTTTTTTTGCAGATAATAATGACCTGTCTTGAAGTCAGTCCATATTATTTTAATCACGTAGGGGAACGATTAAGAGAACATGACAAAGGAAAGCTTTGCTACTCAGACATGTTTGATATTTTTATAGCTGATGATAGAAAGGTATTGGTTAAGGCTTTCCTTAGATGAGCACATGCACAGAGTATACAGCAAGACAAACTTTAGATTTGTATCAAATAAAAAAAGTTTCTACCAGATAATAAACATCATATTCTAATAATAAATTTTTTTCTTGATTGTAGTTATATTTCATATTCTCATGTTTCTGTATTTGAAAATCCCCACTTTTGTTGTCCATGACTTCCACTTCAGTCATTATAATATTATTAGATATGCACTGTAGGATGAGGGTCTTTTTATGTCCTGGTAGTTTGATCCTCAAAACAATTGCATAGAAATAAGGTCTTTTCCTGTATGTGGGCTTATTTTTAGCTTGCTCACTTTATATCCATTCATTGTCTATCATATTTACTTATTGACTAATGTTTAAGATTCCCAACTTATAACTTATAATGTACCCATTATATTGTGAAATAGCATGAGTTTCCCAGCTACCTTCCAGTGATCTAGGTAACTGGGATGTATGGTTGCATTGGTGTTTTATAATAACAGAACATTTTAATTCTGGGTTTGCATATACACTCCCCCCCCCCACTGCCCCCCCCCCCATCCTTAAAGAATTGTATCCCCATTATATTAATACTAACATAATATATAACCAGCCTTTATCTTTGTCTTTTAAGAACTGTTCCTTTGATAATAAGAGAATATCTAAATTTGTATGTAATATTATTTATAATATAATAATTTGATTTTTTTATAATCCCCATTTAATTCACATTTTGAGTAACATTGTGTTTTAATGTCTATGATAGAATGCTTTATCATCCATGTAGTCATGTCATTGTCTACTTGCCTTAGTATAAATTTGTCTTTAGATTTAGCTTAATTTACAGTTAATTTATCCATGACATTTAAATTTAAACTCATGTTTCTGTTATTTTACATATATATATATATACAACTTAATCATCGTTAATGGTCAGTAAAACTACATGTTTGTTCATCATTTATTGATTGTTTAATATGTCTACTATTCTGATAGGACCAATAATGAATTATATTTTGTATTATATCTATCATGTCTATATATTATATTTTGTATATATTATGTTTTGTATATATTATATTTTGAATATATGATGATAATTTGTACATAATATATTTTGTATTTATTATCCACATGATTATTTTGTATTTTATTCAGATGAACTATGATTTTAATGTTTAAGTTGTATTTCATAGATCATTGAAGCACTGAATGAATGAATTTTACATATATATAAATGCTTGTTATATTCCATTTGCATTTTAACAATATTTATCAAAGTAAAAGGAAAAGTAACCTATTTAATAAACTTGTAAATAAGTGTTGTGTATGTTATTTATGTTATTTATATTGTTAAGTTTAAGTTTATAAACCTATTTTACAGTTATTCCATTTTCATGGCCCATTTTATTTTCTGTTTATTCAGTTATAATGGTCTGTCTTTTACACATGCTTGGTATAATTGTTTTTATGGTGCAGTAACAGAGTCTTATGTAGACGAAATGCCCGTCTTGCGTATTAAATTATAATCCTGGTACCTTTGATAACTATAGTAATATGATGTTAGATGGTTAATCTATAGAAAGATATATCGATGCTTGGTATAATTGTTTTTATGGTGCAGTAACAGAGTCTTATGTAGACGAAATGCCCGTTTTGCGTATTAAATTATAATCCTGGTACCTTTGATAACTATAGTAATATGATGTTAGATGGTCAATCTATAGAGATATGTTTGGTATGATTGGTTTTTTGTCGAGCCTGCTACTTTAGAAAGCTTGACATACGGATAATGATCTGGCGGCAGCGGTGTTAACTAAAATAAAATTGAGAATGGAAATATTACTTCTTAAAAGCTTTATATTTAAGAAGGTGGAAGACTTGGATGCTTCATACTTTGTATATATATGCCTTATGTTAAGAAGTTTCTGTCTGTCATATGTCCATTTTCCTTGACCTCCTTTTCATGGTCCAGTGACTACTTGAAAAAAAAAGTTAAGATTTTTTTGTAATGTTAATTTCTCTCTTATTATGAGTAATATGATAACTATATTTGGTATGTGCATACCTTTGAAGGTCCTCGTGCCCATCACACAATTTTCAATTGACCCTGACCTCATTTCATTGATCAGTGAACAAGGTTAACTTTTAGTGGTCAAGTCCATATCTCAGATACTATAAGCAATATATGCAATAGGTCTAGTATGTTCGGTGTATGGAAGGATTGTAAGGTGTACATGTCCAACTGGCAGGTGTCATCTGACCTTGACCTCATTTTCATGGTTCAGTGGTCAAAGTTTAGTTTTTGTGTTTTGGTCTAGATCTGTTTTTATGCCCCACCTACGATAGTAGAAGGGCATTATATTTTCTGGTCTGTGTGTCCGTTCGTTCGTTCGTTTGTCTGTGGGTTCATTCATGCCTTCGTTCGTCCGTCTGTCCCGCTTCAGGTTAAAGTTTTTGGTCAAGGTAGTTTATGATGAAGTTGAAGTCGGAACAACTTGAAAATTAGTACACATGTTCCCTATCATATGATCTTTCTAATTTTAATGCCAAATAAGAGATTTTTTCCGAATTTCACGGTTCACTGAACTTAGAAAATGATAGTGTGAGTGGTGCATCCGTGTACTATGGACACATTCTTGTTTTTTATACTGTATGCATTAGGTCTACTATATTTGGTGTATGGAATGATTGAAAGCTGTACATGTCCAACTGGCAGATCTCATCTGACTTTGACCTCATTTTCATGGTTCAGTGGTTATAATTAAGTTTTTGTGTTTTGGTCTGTTTTTTTTATACTGTATGCAATAGGTCTACTGTATTTGGTGTATGGAAGGATTGTAAGGTGTACATGTCCAACTAGCAGGTGTCATCTGACCTTGACCTCATTTTTATACGCCCGTTTACGGGACGTATTATGGCATACAGTTGTCCGTCTGTCCGTCTGTCCGTCCGTCCGACTGTCCGTCCGTCCGTCCGTCCGTCTGTCCGTCTGTCCGTCCGTCGTCAACATGTCGGACATTAACTCAAAAACGCTTTAACCAATTTGCATAAAACTTTGGTGAATTGTTTATATCTATTGACGTGAGCTCCCTGTCGTTTTTTATAAATTTTAGATTTTACGTTTCCGAGTTATGGGGTTTTATTCATTAAAAAAAGGGGGATTATCCAGTTTTCGGACAATAACTCAAGAATGCTTTCACCAACTTGCAAGAAATTGTGATAAATTGTTTATATCTATTGACATGAGGTCCCTTTCGATTTTTATAAACGTTTCTGAGTGACAGGGTTTTATTAAAAAAAAGGGGGGGTGGGGGGGATTTTCCAGTTTTCGAACAAAAACTCAAAAATGCTTTCAGCAGTTCTTATGAAACTTTGGTGAATTGTTTATATCTATTGATGTAAGCTCCCTTTAGAATTTTATAAATTTTACATTTTACATTTCTGAGTTATGGGGTTTTATTTATTAAAAAAGGGGGGATTTTCCAGTTTTTGGACAATAACTCAAAAATGCTGTCAGCAATTCTCATGAAACTTTGGTGAATTGTTGATATCTACTGATGTAAGCTCCCTTTTGATTTTCATAAATTTCTAATATGATATTGAGAATTAATTGAACTTTATTTGTTTATAGTCTGACAACAGATTTACTAAGTATTGCGCAACAGCACAGTGTATTGCACAACAGCAAGAAATCTTTAATTGAATATAAATTCAATTCATATAACGGTTAAACCAGTTTCAAGTTATTTGACTACATTTATTCAGAAACCTCTAATATGTCAAATATTTAATTACAATCCAAATTCAGACCTGTATCAAGCTTGAAAATTGTGTCCATTTTTGCCCCAACTGTTCAGGGTTGGACCTCTGCGGGTGTATCCAGCTGCGCTCAGCGAAGCAGTTTATTATGGTTTATTTGCTAAAGTTCAGTTTTTGAGATTTGGTCTTTTTTCTAATACTATATGCAATAATTTGGTTTATGGAAATATTTTATGATGCCCATGGCAGTTACGCAGGTTTTATTTGACCTTTTCCTTATTTTCAGTTCATTGCTCAGTGTTAAGTTTTTGTGTTTTGGTCTGTTTTTGTCGTGCCTGCGACTTTTGTCGCAGAAAGCTCGAGATTGGGGGAAGAAGCGGTGGCGGCGTTAGATAACTTCTTAAAAGCTTTATATTTTAGAAGGTGGAAGACCTGGATGCTTCATACTTTGTATATGGATGCCTCATGTTACGAAGTTTCCGTCAGTCACATGTCCAATGTCCTTGACCTCATTTTCATGGTTCAGTGAATACTTGAAAAAAAATTTTTTGTAATGTTAAATTCTCTCTTATTATAAGTAATAGGATAAATATATTTGGTATGTGCGTACCTTGCAAGGTCCTAATGCCTGTCAGATAGTTTTCACTTGACCTTGACCTCATTTCATGGATCAGTGAACAAGGTTAAGTTTTGGTGGTCAAGTCCATATCTCATATTCTATAAGCAATAGGTCTAGTATATTCGGTGTATGGAAGGACTGTAAGGTGTACATGTCCAACTGGTTTTTATGGTGTTTTGAGATGGTTCTATGATGTTATATGGTCTATTTCATTTAAACATTCTTGGTATAATTGGTTTTTATGGTGTTTTTAGATAGTACTATGATGTTATATGGTCTATCTATTGAAACATGCTTGGTATAATTGGTTTTATGGTGTTTTTAGATAGTATTATGATGTTATATGGTCTATCTATTGAAACATGCTTGTTATAATTAGTTTTTATGGTGTTTTGAGATAGTACTATGTTGTTATATGGTCTATCAAATGAAAAATGCTTGATATAATTGGTTTTGATGGTGTAGTAAGATAGTACTATGATGTTATATGGTCTATCTATTGAAACATGCTTAGTATAATTGGTTTTTATGGTGTAGTAAGATAGCACTATGATGTTATATGGTCTAACTATTGAAACATGCTTAGTATAATGGGTTTTTAATGTGTTTTAAGATAGTACTATGATGTTATATGGTCTATCTTTTGAAAAATGCTTGGTATAATTGGTTTTTATGGTGTTTTAAGATAGTACTATGACGTTATATGGTCTATCTATTGAAACATGCTTGGTATAATTGGTCTTTATGGTGGTACAAATCAACTGTACCTCAAGTAGAGACCAATTCCATCTACATATACCTCACTTCGATGAATACTGATGTGTATTACCACCAAACTTACGAAAGCTTTGTTTACTTCAGGCACACATCAACTGTACCTCAAGTGCAGACCAATTCAAATTACATACACACAACTTTGATGAACGTTGATGTGTATTACCATCAAAACTTTCGACATGGTTTGTCTACCTAAGGTACAAATCAACTGTATCTCAAGTACAGACAAATGCAAATTTCATACACCCAACTCTGATGAATATTGATGTGTATTTCAATCAAAACTTTTGACAGGCTTTGTCTACCTGCGATATGCATCAACTGTACCTCAAGTACAGACCAATGCAAATTACATACACCTCACTTTGATGACTATTGATGTGTATTATCATTAAAATTTTCGACAGTCTTTGTCTACCTGAGGTACACATCAACTGTACCACTAATACAGACCAATGTAACCTACATACACCTCACTTTGATGAATATTGATGTGTATTACCATCAAAACTTTCTAAAGCTTCGTTTACTTGAAGTACAAATCAACTGTACCTTAAGTGCATACCTATTCAATCTACATACACCTAACTCTGATGTAAGTGATGTGCATTACCATTAAAACATTCGACAGGCTTTGTCTACTTCAGGTACGCATCAACTGTACCTCAAGTACAGACCAATGCAGCTTACATACACCCGACTCTGATGAATATTGATGTGTATTACCATCAAAACTTTCGACAGACTTTCTCTACCTAAGGTACACATCAACTGTACTTCAAATACAGACCAATTCAATCTACATACACCTCATTTTGATGAATATTGATGTGTATTACCATCAAAACTTTCAAAAGCTTTGTCTATTTGAGGTACACATCAACTGTACCTCAGGTACAGACAAATGCAACTTACATACACCTCACTTTGATGAACATTGATGTGTATTACCATCAAAACATTCAACAGGCTAAGTCTACTTCAGGTGCGCATCAACTGTACTTCAAGTACAAAGCAATGCAACTTATATAAACACAACTCTGATGATTATTGATGTGTATTACTATCAAAACTTTGGAAAGGCTTTGTCTACCCGAGGTACACATCAACTGTACCTCAAATACAGACCAATTCAATCTACATACACTTCACTTTGATGAATATTGATGTGTATTACCATTAAACTTTCGAAAGCTTTGTCTACTTGAGGTACACATCAACTGTACCTCAGGTACAGACCAATGCAACTTACATACATCTCACTTTGATGAACATTTATGCGTATTACAATCAAAACATTCAACAGGCTTTGTCTACAGGTACGCATCAATTGTACCTCAAGTGCAGATCAATGCATTTTAGATACACCCAACTCTCATGAGTATTGATGAGATTCTCATCAAAACTTATAACAGGCTAAGTCTACTTCAGGTATGCATCAACTGTACCTCAAGTACAGACCAATGCAACTTACATACACCCAACTCTGATGAATATTGATGTGTATAACAATCAAAACTTTCGACAGGCTTTGTCTACCTGAGGTACATATCAACTGTACCTCAAATACAGACCAATTCAATCTACATACACCTCACTTTGATGAATATTGATGTGAATTACCATCAAAACTTTCAAAAGCTTCGTCTGCTTGAAGTAAAAATCAACTGTACCTCAAGGGCAGACCTATTCCATGTATTTACAACCAACTTTGATGTAAAGTGATGTGTATTACCGTCAAAACGTTCAACAGGCTTTGTCTACTGGTGGTACAAATCAACTGTACCTCACGTACAGACCAATTCCATCTACATACACCTCCCTTTGATGAATACTGATGTGTATTACCACCAAACTTACGACAGCTTTGTTTACTTCAGGTACACATCATCTGCACCGCAAGTGCAGACCAATTCAAATTACATACACCCAACTTTGATGAATGTTGACGTGTTTTACCATCAAAACTATCGACAGGGTTTATCTACCTAAGGTACAAATCAACTGTATCGCAAGTGAGGAAAAATGCAACTTACATACACCCAACTCTGCTTAGTATGTTTGTGTATTACCATCAAAACTTTCGAAAGCTTTGTCTGCTTGAAGTACAAATCATCTGTACCTCAAGGGCAGACCTATTCCATGTATTTACAACCAACTTTGATGTATAGTGATGTGTATTACCATCAAAACTTTCGAAAACTTTGTCTACTTGAAGTACACATCAACTGTACCTCAGGTACAGACAAAAGCAACTTACATACACCTCACTTTGATGAACATTGATGTGTTTTACCATCAAAACATTCAACAGGCTTTGTCTACTTCAGGCACGCATCAACTGTACCTCAAGTACAGACCAATGCAACTTACATACACCTCACTTTGATGAACATTGATGTGTATTACCATCAAAACATTCAACAGGCTAAGTCTACTTCAGGTGCGCATCAACTGTACTTCAAGTACAGAGCAATGCAACTTATATACACACAACTCTGATGATTATTGATGTGTATTACTATCAAAACTTTGGAAAGGCTTTGTCTACCCGAGGTACACATCAACTGTACCTCAAATACAGACCAATTCAATCTGCATACACTTCACTTTGATGAATATTGATGTGTATTACCATTAATAATTCGAAAGCTTTGTCTACTTGAGGTACACATCAACTGTACCTCAGGTACAGACCAATGCAACTTACATACATCTCACTTTGATGAACATTTATGTGTATTACAATCAAAACATTCAACAGGCTTTGTCTACAGGTACGCATCAACTGTACCTCAAGTGCAGATCAATGCAACTTAGATACACCCAACTCTCATGAGTATTGATGAGATTCACATCAAAACTTTTAACAGGCTAAGTCTACTTCAGGTATGCATCAACTGTACCTCAAGTACAGACCAATGCAACTTACATACACCCAACTCTGATGAATATTGATGTGTATAACAATCAAAACTTTCGACAGGTTTTGTCTACCTGAGGTACATATCAACTGTACCTCAAATACAGACCTATTCAATCTACATACACCTTACTTTGATGAATATTGATGTGTATTACCATCAAAACTTTCAAAAGCTTTGTCTGCTTGAAGTACAAATCAACTGTACCTCAAGGGCAGACCTATTCCATGTATTTACAACCAATTTTGATGTATAGTGATGTGTATTACCGTCAAAACGTTTAACAGGCTTTGTCTACTGGTGGTACAAATCAACTGTACCTCACGTACAGACCAATTCCATCTACATACACCTCCCTTTGATGAATACTGATGAGTATTACCACCAAACTTACGACAGCTTTGTTTACTTCAGGTACACATCATCTGTACCTCAAGTGCAGACCAATTCAAATTACATACACCCAACTTTGATGAATGTTGACGTGTTTTACCATCAAAACTATCGACAGGGTTTATCTACCTAAGGTACAAATCAACTGTATCTCAGGTGAGGAAAAATGCAACTTACATACACCCAACTCTGCTGAGTATGTTTGTGCATCACCATCAAAACTTTCGAAAGCTTTGTCTGCTTGAAGTACAAATCAACTGTACCTCAAGGGCAGACCTATTCCATGTATTTACAACCAACTTTGATGTATAGTGATGTGTATTACCATCAAAACTTTCGAAAACTTTGTCTACTTGAAGTACACATCAACTGTACCTCAGGTACAGACAAATGCAACTTACATACACCTCACTTTGATGAAAATTGATGTGTTTTACCATCAAAACATTCAACAGGTTTTGTTTACTTCAGGTACGCATCAACTGTACCTCAAGTACAGACCAATGCAAGTTACATACACCCAACTCTGATAACTATTGATGTGTATTACCATCAAAACTTTCGGCAGGCTTTGTCTACCTGAGGTACACATCAACTGTACCTCAAATGCAGACCAATTCAATTTACATACACCTCACTTTGATGAATATTGATGTGTTTTACCATCAAAACTATTGACAGGCTTTGTCTGCTTGAAGTACGCATCAAATGTACCTTAAGTAGAGACCAATGCAACTTACATACACACAACATTGATGAATCTTGATGTGTATTACCATTAAAGCGTTCGACAGGCTTTCTCTACCTGAAGTACACATCAACTGTACCTCAAATACAGATCATATGCAACTTACATACACCTCACTTTGATGAATATTGATGTGTTTTACCATCAAATTTTTCGAAAGCTTTGTCTACTTGAAGTACAAATCAACTGTACCTCAAGTGCATACCTACTCAATCTACATACACCCAACTCTGATGTAAATGATGTCTATTACCATCAAAACATTCGACAGGCTTTGTCTTCTTCAGCTACGCATCAACTGTACCTCAAGTACAGACCAATGCAGCTTACATACACCCAACTCTGATGAATATTGATGTGTATTACCATCACAACTTTCAAAAGGCTTTGTCTACCTGAGGTACACATCAACTGTACCTCAAATACAGAGCAATTCAATCTACATACACCCAACTCTGATGAATATTGATGTGGATTACCAGCAACACTTTCGAAAGGCTTTGTCTATCTGAGGTACACATCAACTGTACCTCCAATAAAGATAAATATAACCTACATGCACCTCACTTTGTTGAATATTGATGTGTATTACCATCAAAACTTTCGAAAGCTTTGTCTAATTCAAGTACAAATCAACTGTACCTCAAGTACAGACCTACTCAATCTACATACACCAATTCTGATGTTAGTGATGTGTATTACCATCAAAATATTCAACAGGCTTTGTCTACTTCAGGTACGCATCAAATGTACCTCAAGTACAGACCAATGCAACTTACAAACATCTCACTTTGATGACTATTGATGTGTATTACTATCAACAATTTCGACAGGCTTTGTCTACCTGACGTAGACATCAATCGTACCTCTCATACAGACCAATATAACCTAAATACACCTCCTTTTGATGAATATTGATGTTTATTACCATCATAACTTTTGACAGACTTTCTCTACCTGAGTTACACATCAACTGTACCTCAAGTACAGACCAATTCAAATTAAATACACCCAACTTTGATGAAGGCTTATGTGTATTACCATCAAAACTTTTGACAGGGTTTGTCTACCTGAGGTACGCATCAACTGTCTCTCAAGTACAGACTGATGCAACTTACATACACCCAACTCTGATGAGTATTGATGTGTATTTCCATCAAAACTTTCAACAGGCTTAGTGTAATTCAGGTCGGCATCAACTGAACTTCAAGTACAGACCATTGCAACTGACATACACCCTACACTGATGAATATTGATGTGTATTACCATAAAAAATTTCGAGAGGCTTTGTCTACCTGAGGTACACATCAACTGTACCTCAAATACAAACCATTTAATCTACATACACCTCACTTTGATGAATATTGATGTGTATTGTTTTCAAAAAAGTTTCGAAAGCTTTGTTTACTTGAAGTACAAATAAACTGTACCTCAAGTGCAGACTTATCAATCTAAATACATCCAATTCTGATGTAAGTGATGTGTATCACCATCAAAACTTTCGACAGAATTTGTCTACTTCAGGTACGCATCAACTATATCTCAAGTACAGACCAATGCAACTTGCATACAACTCACCTTGATGACTATTGATATGTATTACCATCAACACTTTCATCGGAATTTGTCTACTTCAGGTACGCATCAAATGTACCTCAAATACAGACCGATTCAATTTACATACACCTCACTTTGATGAATATTGATTGTTTTACCATCAAAGTTTTCAAAAGCTTTGTCTACTTGAAGTACAAATCAACTGTACCTCAAGTGCATACCTATTCAATCTACATACACCCAACTCTGATGTAAGTGATGTGTATTACCATCAAAAGATTCGACAGACTTTGTCTACTTCATGTACGCATCAACTGTACCTCAAGTACAGACCAATGCAGCTTGCATACACCCGACTCTAATGAATATTGATGTGTATAACCATCAAAACTTTCGACAGACTTTGTCTACCTGAGGTACACATCAACTGTACCTCAAATACAGACCAATTTATTCTACATACACCTCATTTTGATGAATTTTGATGTGTATTACCATCAAAACTTTCGAAAGCTTTGTCTACTTGAAGTACACATCAACTAGACCTCAGGTTCAGACCAATGCAAATTACATACACCTCACTTTGATGAATATTGATGTGTTTTACCATCAAGACTTTCAAAAGCTTTGTCTATTTGAGGCACAAATCAACTGCACCTCAAGTGCATACCTACTCAATCTACATACACCCAACTCTGATGTAAGTGATGTGTATTACCATCAAAACATTCGACAGGCTTTGTCTACTTCAGGTACGCATTAACTGTACCTCAAGTACAGACCAATGCAGCTTACATACACCCAACTCTGATGAATATTGATGTGTATTACCATCAAAACTTTCGACAGACTTTGTCTACCTGAGGTACACATAAACTATACCTCAAATACAGACCAATTCAATCTACATAAACCTCATTTTGATGAATATTGATGTGTATTACCATCAAAACTTTCGAAACCTTTGTCTACTTGAGGTACACATCAACTGTACCTCAGGTACAGACCAATGCAACTTACATACACCTCACTTTGGTGAATATTGATGTGTTTTACCATCAAAACTTTCGGAAGCTTTGTCTACTTGAAGTACAAATCAACTGTACCTCAAGTGCATACCTACTCAATCTATATACACCCAACTCTGATGTATGTGATGTGTATTACCATCAAAACATTCGACAGGCTTTGTCTACTTCAGGTATGCATCAACTGTACCTCAAGTACAGACAAATGCAGCTTACATACACCCAACTCTGATGAATATTGATGTGTATTACCATCAAAACTTTCGACAGACTTTGTCTACCTGAGGTACACATCAACTGTACCTCAAATACAGACCAATTCATTCTACATTCACCTCATTTTGATGAATTTTGATGTGTATTACCATCAAAACTTTCAAAAGCTTTGTCTACTTGAGGCACAAATCAACTGTACCTCAAGTGCATAAACTTTTCAATCTACATACACCCAACTCTGATGTAAGTGATGTGTATTACCATCAAAACATTCGACAGGCTTTGTCTACTTCAGGTACGCATTAACTGTACCTCAAGTACAGACCAATGCAGCTTACATACACCCAACTCTGATGAATATTGATGTGTATTACCATCAAAACTTTCGAAACCTTTGTCTACTTGAGGTACACATTAATTGTACCTCAGGTACAGACCAATGCAACTTACATCACCTCACTTTGATGAATATTGATGTGTTTTACCATCAAAACTTTCGAAAGCTTTGTCTACTTGAGTTACATATCAACTGCACCTCAGGTACAGACCAATGCAACTTACATACACCTCACTTTGATGAATATTGATGTGTTTTACCATCAAAACTTTCGGAAGCTTTGTCTACTTGAAGTACAAATCAACTGTACCTCAAGTGCATACCTACTCAATCTACATACACCCAACTCTAATGTAAGTGATGTGTATTACCATCAAAACATTCGACAGGCTTTGTCTACTTCAGGTACGCATCAACTGTACCTCAAGTCCAGACCAATGCAGCTTACATACACCCAACTCTGATGAATATTGATGTGTATTACTATCAAAACTTTCGACAGACTTTTTCTGCCTGAGGTACACATCAACTGTATCTCAAATACAGACCAATTCAATCTACATAAACCTCATTTGGAAGAATATTGATTTGTATTACCATCAAAACTTTCGAAACCTTTGTCTACTTGAAGTACAAATAAACTGTACCTTAAGTGCATACCTACTCAATCTATATACACCCAACTCTGATGTAAGTGATGTGTATTACCATCAAAACATTCGACAGGCTTTGTCTACTTGAGATACACATCTAATATACCTCAAGTACAGACCGATACAACTTACATACACCCAACACCTGATGAATATTGATGCGTATTCCTATGAAAACTTTCAACAGGCTTTGTCTACTGGAGGTACAAATCAACTGTACCTGAAGTACAGACCAATTTAATCTACATACACCCAACTCTGATGAATAGTGATGTGTATTACTATCAAAACTCTCGACAGGTTTTGTCTACTTGAGGTACATATAAACTGTATCACTAGTACAGGCCAATGCAATTTACATACACCCAATTCTGATGAATATTAATGTATATTTTCATCCAAACTTTAGAAGGCTCTTTCTACTTCAGGTACACATCAACTGTACCTCAGGTACAGGCCAATGCAACTTGCATACAACTCACCTTGTTGACTATTGGTATCTATTACCATCAACACTATCGACAGGCTTTGTATTCCTGAGGTATACATCAACTGTACCTCTTATACAGACCAATGAAACTTACATACACCTCACTTTGATGAATATTGTTGTGTATTACCATCAAAACTTTCGAAACCTTTGTCTACTTGAAATACAAATCACTGTACCGCGAGTACAGACTGACTCAATCTTCATACACCCAACTCTCATGAATAGTGATGTGTATTATCATCAAAACTTTCGACAGGCTTTGTCTACTGGAGGTACAAATCAACTGTACCTGAAGTACAGACCAATTTAATCTACAAACACTAAACTCTGATGAAAATTGATGTGTTGTGAATTACCCTTACAATTTTCGACATGTTTTGTCTTCTTGAGGTACACATACACTGTACCTCAAACACAGACCAATTCAATCTACATACACCTTATTTTGGTGAATATTGATGTGTATTACCATCAAAACTTTCGAAAGCTTTGTCTACTTGAGGTACACATCAACTGTACCTCAGGTACAGACCAATGCAACTAACATACACCTCACTTTGATGAATATTGATGTGTTTTACCATCAAAACTTTCGATAGCTTTTTCTACTTGAAGTACAAATCAACTGTACCTCAAGTGCATACCTACTCAATCTACATACGCCTTATTTTGGTTAATATTGATGTGTATTACCATAAAAACTTTCGAAAGTTTTGTCTACTTGAGGTACACATCAACTGTACCTCAGGTACAGACCAATGCAACTTACATACACCTCACTGTGATGAATATTGATGTGTTTTACCATCAAAACTTTCGATAGCTTTTTCTACTTGAAGTACAAATCAACTGTACCTCAAGTGCATACCTACTCAATATATATACACCCAGCTCTGATGTAAGTGATGTGTATTACCATCAAAACATTCGACAGGCTTTGTCTACTTCAGGTACGAATCAACTGTACCTCAAGTACAGACCAATTTAATCTTCATACACCCAAATATAATAAATATTAATGTATATTACCATCAAATCTTTGGACAGGCTTTGTCTACATGCAGTACACATCATTTGTACCTCAAGTACAGACCAATTCAATTTTCATACACTCGAACCTAATGAACAGGAATGTCTATTACAAACAACAATTTTGACAGGTTTTTTCTACTTGACGTACAAATCAACTGAATCTCAAGTACAGACCAACGTTTACATAAACTAAACCTAAGGAACATTAATGTGTATTACAATGAAAAGATTCGACAGGCTTTGTCTACTCGACGTACACAACAACTGTACCTCCAGTACAGACAGATTGTATCTTCGTACAACCAAACCTTGATGAATACTAATGTGTGTTACCATTAAAACTTTCGAAAGGCTTTGTCTACTTGAGATACACATCAACTGCCCCTCAAGTACAGACCAATTCAATCTGCATACACCCAATTTTGACGAATATTGATGTGTATTACCATCAAAAGTTTCTACAGGAATTGTCTACTCGACGTACATATCAACTGTAACTCAAGTCACATTGCACAGATATCGGCTATGCTCCCTTGTGGTCATCTTACAATGATAATCTGGCTCCTTTTAGACAAATGTGACTGTGGTAATCTCTGGTCACCTTACTTACACAGATGTTAACTTTAGTTTCACAATATCACTTATCACAGATATCGATTTCTTTACCTCTGATCACAATACACAAATTTTGACTTTGGTTATCTCTGGACACCGTATCCTGATGTTCTGTTCACATTACACAAATATTTAATTTGGTTACCTCTGGTCACCTAACACATATATTAACTTTGGTTACCTCTGGTCACCCTACAAATAAATTCATTTTGGATAACTCTGGTCACCTTATACATACGTTGACTTTGGTTACCTCAGGTTACCTTACACTGATGTTCTGGTCACCTTACGCATATGATTAATTTGGTTATCTCTGAAAACCTTGAAAGGATATTGACTATGTTTACCTCTGGTAACCTTACAATTATACTCTAGTCAGATTACACAGTTATTTAATTAGGTTACCTCTGGTCACATTACATATATATTGACGTTGGTTACCTCTAGTCATATAGACTTTGGTTACCTCTGGTCACCTAACACATATTTTGACGTTAATTACTTCTGGACACCTTACACATATATTGAATTTGGTTACCTCTAATTACCTTTCACAGAGGTTGACTGGGCTTCACCCTGGTCATCTTACAATGATATTCTTGTTCTTTCTGCTCGACGTACACATCAACTGTACCCCAAGTACAGACCGATTGAATCTACATACAACCAACCCTGATGAATACTAATGTGACATTAAAACTTTTGAAAGGCTTTGTCTACTTGAGGTACACATCAACTGCCTCTCAAGTACAGACCGATTGAATCTACATACAGCTAACCCTGATGAATACTAATGTGTGTTAACATTGAACCATTCGAAAGGATTTGTGTACTTGAGATACACATCAACTGAACCTCAAGTACAGACCAATTTAATCTACATACACCCAAATATAATAAATATTAATGTATATTACCATCAAATCTTTGGACAGGCTTTGTCTACATGCAGTACACATCATTTGTACCTCAGGTACAGACCAATTCAATTTTCGTACACTCGAACCTTATCAACAGGAATGTCTATTACCAATAATAATTTTGACAGATTTTTCTACTTGACGTACAAATCAACTGAACCTCAAGTACAAACAGATTGTATTTTCGTACAACCAAACCTTGGTAAAATATAATGTGTGTTAACATTAAAACTTTCGAAAGGCTTTGCCTACTTGAGATACACATAAACTGCCTCTCAAGTAGAGACCAATTCAATCTGCATACACCCAACTAAGAAGAATATTCATGTGTATTACCATCAAAAGTTTCGACAAGCTTTGTCTACTCGACGTACACATCAACTGTACCTCAAGTACAGACAGATTGTATCTCCGTATAACCAAACCTTGATGAATACTAATGTGTGTTAACATTAAAACTTTTGAAAGGCTTTGCCATCTTGAGATACACATAAACTGCCCCTCAAGTGGAGACCAATTCAATCTGCATACACCCAACTCTGATGAATATTGATGTGTATTACCATCAAAAGCTTCTTCAGTCATTGTCTTCTCGAATTACACATCAACTGTACCTCAAGTCACCTTGCACAAATATTGGCTATGCTTCCCCCTGGTCATCTTACAATGATAATCTGTTTTTTTAGACAGATATGACTGTGGTTATCTCTGGTCACCTTACTTACACAGATGTTAACTTTAGTTACACAATATCACCTATCACAGATATCGATTTCTTTACCTTTGATCACAATACACAACTTTTGACTTTAGTCGTCTCTGATCACCGTGACCTGATATTCTGTTCACATTACACAAATATTTAATTTGGTTACCTCTGGTCACCTAACACATATATTCACTTTGGATAAATCTGGTAACCTTACACATATATCGACTTTGGTTACTTCTGGTTACCTTACACTGATGTTCTGGTCATCTTACGCATATGAATAATTTGATTATCTCTTGTAACCTTGCAAGGATATTGACTATGTTTACCTCTGGTCACCTTACAATCATACTCTGGTCAAATTACACAACTATTCAAATCGGTTACCTCTGGTCACCTTACACATATATTGACGTTGGTTACCTCTAGTCATATTGACTTTGGTTACCTCTGGTCACCTTGCACATATATTGACTATGGTATCTTTTGGTTACCTTACAATGATGTTGTTGCCACATTACACAGATATTTGATTTGGTTACCTCTGGTCACCTAACACATATTTTGACGTTGGTTACCTCTGGACACCTTACACATATATTGAATTTGGTTACCTCTGATTACCTCTCACAGAGATTGACTAGGCTTCACCCTGGTCATCTTACAATGATATCCTTGTTCTTTGTGCTCGACGTACACATCAACTGTACCTCAAGTACAGACCGATTGAATCTACATACAACCAACCCCGATGAATACTAATGTGACATTAAAACTTTTGAAAGGCTTTGTCTTCTTGAGGTACACATCAACTGCACCTCAAGTACAGACCGATTAAATCTACATACAACTAACCCTGATGAATACTAATGTGTGTTAGCATTGAAACATTCGAAAGGATGTGTGTACTTGAGAAACACAACAACTGAACCTCAAGTATAGACCAATTCAATCTACATACACCGAAATATAATAAGTTTTAATGTATATTACCATCAAATCTTTGGACAGGCTTTGTCTACATGCAGTACACATCATTTGTACCTCAAGTACAGACCAATTCAATTTTTCATACACTCGAACCTAATGAACAGGAATGTCTATTACCAACAACAATTTTGACAGGTTTTTTCTACTTGATGTACAAATCAACAGAATCTCAAGTACAGACCAACTACCTTTACATAGACCAAAACCTAAGGAACATTAATGTGTATTACAACCAAAACAATCGACAGGCTTTCTCTACTTGAGATACACATCAACTGTCCCTCAAGTACAGACCAATTCAATCTGCATACAACCAACTCTGATAAATATTGATGTGTATTACCATCAAAAGTTTCTACAGGAATTGTCTACTCGACGTACACATCAACTGTAACTCAAGTCGCATTGCACAGATATTGGCTATGCTTCCCCCTGGTCATCTTACAATGATAATCTGGTTCTTTTTAGACAAATATGACTGTGGTAATCTCTGGTCACCTTACTTACACAGATATTAACTTTAGTTACACAATATCACCTATCACAGATATCGATTTCTTTACCTCTGATCACAATACACAAATTTTGACTTTGGTTATATATGGTCACCGTATCCCGATGTTCTGTTCACATTACACAAATATTTAATTTGGTTACCTCTGGTCACCTAGCACATATATTCACTTTGGTTTTCTCTGGTCACTGTACACATAAATTCACTTTGAATAACTCTGGTCACCTTACACATACATTGACTTTTTACATCAGATTACCTTACACTGATGTTCTGGTCACCTTACTCATATGAATAATGTGGTTATCTCTGGTAACCTTGAAATGATATTGACTATGTTTACCTCTGGTCACCTTACAATTATACTCTAGTCAGATTACACAATTATTCAATTTGGTTACCTCTGGTCACCTTACACATATATTGATGTTGGTTACCTCTAGTCATATTGACTTTGGTTACCTCTGGTCACCTTGCACATATATTGACAATGGTATCTTGTGATTACCTTACAATGATGTTCTTGTAACATTACACAGACATTTGATTTGGTTACCTCTGGTCACCTAACACATATTATAGGTGTCTCTGGTAACCTTGAAAGGTTATTGGCTATCTTTACCTGTGGTCACCTTACAATTATACTCTGGTCAGATTACACAACTATTCAATTTGGTTACCTCTGGTCACCTTACACATATATTGACGTTGGTTACCTCTAGTCATATTGACGTTAGTAACCTTTGGTCACCTTGCACATATATTGACTATGGTATCTTGTGGTTACCTTACAATGATGTTCTTGTCACATTACACAGATATTTGATTTGGTTACCTCTGGTCACCTAACACATATTTTGACGTTGGTTACCTCTATACACCTTACACATCTATTGAATTTGGTTACCTCTGATTACCTTTCACAAAGATTGACTAGACTTCACTCTGGTCATCTTACAATGATATTCTTGTTATTTCTGCTCGACGTACACATCAACTGTACCTCAAGTACAGACAGATTGTATCTTCGTACAACCGAACCTTGACCAATACTAATGTTTGTTAATATTAAGACTTTCGAAAGGCTTTGCCTACTAGGGTTACACATAAACTGCCCCTCATGTAGAGACCAATTCAATCTGCATACACCCAACTCTGATGAATAATGATTTGTATTATCATCATAAGTTTCAACAGGCATTGTCTATTGAAATTACACATCAACGGAACATCAAGTCACCTTGCACATATATTGGCTATGCTCCCCCTGGTCATCTTACAATGATAATCTGGTTCTTTTTAGACAGATATGACTGTGGTAATCTCTGGTCACCTTACTTACACAGATTTTAACTTTAGTTACACAATATCACCTATCACAGATATCGATTTCTTTAACTTTGATCACAATACACAAATTTTAACTTTGGTTGTCACTGATCACCGGGACTTGATAATCTGTTCACATTACACATATTTAATTTGGTAACCTCTGGTCACCTAACACATATATTAACTTTGGTTACCTCTGGCCACCCTACACACAAATTCACTTTGGATAACTCTGGTCACCTTACACATACATTGACTTTGGATACCTCTGGTTACCTTACACTGATGTTCTGATCACCTTACGCATATGATTAATTTGGTTATCTCTGGTAACCTTGAAAGGATATTGACTATGTTTACCTCTGGTCACCTTACAATTATACTCTGGTCAGATTACACAATTATTCAATTTGGTTACCTCTGGTCACCTTACACATATATTGACGTTGGTTACCTCTAGTCTATTGACTTTGGTTACCTCTGGTCACCTTGCACAGATATTGACTATGGTATCTTGTGGTTACCTTACAATGATGTTCTTGTCATATTACACAGATATTTGATTTGGTTACCTCTGGTCACCTAACACATATTTTGACGTTGGTTACCTCTGGACACCTTACACATATATTGACTTTGGTTACCTCTGATTACCTTTCACAGAGATTGACTAGGCTTCACCCTGGTCATCTTACAATGATATTCTTGTTCTTTCTGCTCGACGTACACATCAACTGGACCTCAAGTACAGACCGATTGAAACTACATACAACCAACTCCGATGAATACTAATGTGCCTTTAAAACTTTTAAAAGGCTTTGTCTACTTGAGGATCACATCAACTGCACCTCAAGTACAGACCGATTGAATCTACATACAACTAACCCTGATGAATACTAATGTGTGTTAGCATTGAAACATTCGAAAGGATTTGTGTACTTGAGATACACATCAACTGAACCTCAAGTACAGACCAATTCTATCTACATACACCCAAATATAATAAATATTAATGTATATTACCATCAAAACTTTGGACAGGCTTTGTCTACATGCACTACACATCATTTGGACCTCAAGTACAGACCAATTCAATTTTCATACACTCTAAACCTAATGAACAGGAATGTCTATTACCAACAACAATTTTGACAGGTTTTTTCTACTTGACGTACAAATCAACTGAATCTCAAGTACAGACCAACTACCTTTACATAACCCAAAACCTAAGGAACATTAATGTGTATTACAATGAAAACATTCGACAGGCTTTGTCTTCTCGACGTACACATTAACTGTACCTCAAGTGCAGACAGATTGTATCTTCGTACAACTAAACCTTGATGAATGCTTATGTGTGTTACCATTAAAATTTTCGAAAGGCTTTGTCTACTTGAGATTCACATCAACTGCCCCTCAAATACAGACCAATTCAATCTGCATACAACCAACTCTGATAAATATTGATGTGTATTACCATCAAAAGTTTCTACAGGAATTGTCTACTCGACGTACACATCAACTGTAACTCAAGTCGCATTGCACAGATATTGGCTATGCTTCCCCCTGGTCATCTTACAATGATAATCTGGTTCTTTTTAGACAAATATGACTGTGGTAATCTCTGGTCACCTTACTTACACAGATATTAACTTTAGTTACACAATATCACCTATCACAGATATCGATTTCTTTACCTCTGATCACAATACACAAATTTTGACTTTGGTTATATATGGTCACCGTATCCCGATGTTCTGTTCACATTACACAAATATTTAATTTGGTTACCTCTGGTCACCTAGCACATATATTCACTTTGGTTTTCTCTGGTCACTGTACACATAAATTCACTTTGAATAACTCTGGTCACCTTACACATACATTGACTTTTTACATCAGATTACCTTACACTGATGTTCTGGTCACCTTACTCATATGAATAATGTGGTTATCTCTGGTAACCTTGAAATGATATTGACTATGTTTACCTCTGGTCACCTTACAATTATACTCTAGTCAGATTACACAATTATTCAATTTGGTTACCTCTGGTCACCTTACACATATATTGATGTTGGTTACCTCTAGTCATATTGACTTTGGTTACCTCTGGTCACCTTGCACATATATTGACAATGGTATCTTGTGATTACCTTACAATGATGTTCTTGTAACATTACACTTCACCCTAGTCACCTTACAATGAAATTTTTTGTTCTTTCTACTCGACGTACACATCAACTGGACCTCAAATACAGACGGATTGAATCTACATAAAACCAACCCCGATGAATACTAATGTGCGTTACCATTAAAACTTTTGAAAGGCTTTGTCTACTTCAGGTACACATTAACTGCACCTCAAGTACAGACCGATTGAATCTACATACAACTAATCCTGATGAATACTAATGTTTGTTAGCATTGAATCATTCACAAGGATTTGTGTACTTGAGATACACATCAACTGAACCTCAAGTACAGACCAATTCTATCTACATACACCCAAATATAATAAATATTAATGTATATTACCATCAAAACTTTGGACAGGCTTTGTCTACATGCAGTACACATCATTTGTACCTCAAGTACAGACCAATTCAATTTTCATACACTCTAAACCTAATGAACAGGAATGTCTATTACCAACAACAATTTTGACAGGTTTTTTTTACTTGACGTACAAGTCAACTGAATCTCAAGTACAGACCAACTACGTTTACATAACCCAAAACCTAAGGAACATTAATGTGTATTACAATAAGAAGATTCGACAGGCTTTGTCTACTCGACGTACACAACAACTGTACCTCAAGTACAGACAAATTGTATCTTCGTACAACCAAACCTTGATGAATACTAATGTATGTTACCATTAAAACTTTCGAAAGGCTTTGTCTACATGAGGTACACATCAACTGCCCCTCAAGTACAAACCAATTCAATCTGCATACACCCAACTCAGATGAATATTGATGTGTATTACCATCAAAAGTTTCTACAGGCATTGTCTACTCGACGTACACATCAACTGTACCTCAAGTCACAATGTACAGATATTGGCTATGCTCCCCCTGGTCATCTTACAATGATAATCTGATTCTTTTTAGACAAATATGACTGTTGTAATCTCTGGTCACCTTACTTACACAGATGCTTTAGTTACACAATATCATCTATCACAGATATCGATTTCTTTACCTCTGATCACAATACACACATTTTGACTTTGGTTATCTCTGGTCACCGTATCCTGATGTTCTGTTCACATTACACAAATATCTAATTTGGTTACCTCTGGTCACCAAACACATATATTCACTTTTGTTACCTCTGGTAATTCTACACATAAATTCTCTTTGGATAACTCTGGCCACCTTACACATACATTGACTTTGGTAACCTCTGGTTACCTTACACTGTTGTTCTGGTCACCTTACGCATATGATTAATTTGGTTATCTCTGGTAACCTTGAAAGGATATTGTCTATGTTTACCTCTGGTCACCTTACAATTATATTCTGGTCAGATTACCCAACTATTCAATTTGGTTACCTCTGGTCACTTTACACATATATTGACGTTGGTTACCTCTAGTCATATTGACTTTGGTTACCTCTGGTCACCTTGCACAGATATTGACTATGGTATCTTGTGGTTACCTTACAATGATGTTTTTGTCACATTACACAAATATTTGATTTGGTTACCTCTGGTCACTTAACACATATTTTGACGTTGGTTACCTCTGGACACCTTACACATATATTGACTTTGGTTACCTCTAATTACCTTACACTGATGTTCTGGTCACCTTACGTATATAATTATTTTGGTTATCTCTGGCAACCTTGAAAGGATATTGACTATGTTTACCTGTGGTCACCTTACAATTATACTCTGATCAGATTACACAGTTATTCAATTTGGTTACCTCTGGTCACCTTACACAATTATTCAATTTGGTTACCTCTGGTCACCTTACACATATATTGACATTGGTTACCTCTAGCCATATTCACTTTGGTTACCTCTGGTCACCCTACACAGAAATTCACTTTGGATAACTCTGGTCACCTTACACATACATTGACTTTGGTAACCTCTGGTTACCTTTTGATGATGTTTTGGTCACCTTACGCATATGATTAATTTTGTTATCTCTGGTAACCTTGCAATGATATCGACTATGTTAACCTCTGGTCACCTTACAATTATAATCTGGTCAGATTACACAATTATTCAATTTGGTTACCTCTGGTCACCTTACACATACATTGACGTTCGTTACTTTAAGTCATATGGACTTTGGTTACCTCTGGTCACCTTGCACATATATTGACTATGGTATCTTGTGGTTACCTTGCAATCATGTTCTTGTCACATTACACATATATTTGATTTGGTTACCTCTGGTCACCTTGAACAGATATTGACTGTGGTATCTTGTAGTTTCCTTACAATGATGTTCTTGTCACAATACACAGATATTTGATTTGTTCACCCCTGGTCACCTTGAACATATAATGAATGTGGTATCTTGTGGTTACTTGACAATGATGTTCTTGTCACATTACACAGATATTTGATTTGGATACCTCTGGTCACCTAAAACATATTTTGACGTTGGTAACCTCAGGACACCTTACACATATATTGACTTTGGTTACCTCTGTTTACCTTTCACAGAGGTTGACTAGGCTTCAACCTGGTCATCTTACAATGATATTCTTGTTCTTTCTGCTCGACGTACACATCAACTGTACCTCAAGTACACACCAATTGAATCTAGATACAACCAACCCCGATGAATATTAATGTGGGTTACCATTCAAACTTTTGAAAGGCTTCGTCTACTTGAGGTACACATCAACTGCACTTCAGGTACAGACCGATTGAATCTACATACAACTAACCCTGATGAATACTAATGTGTGTTCGCATTGAAACATTAGTAAGGATTTGTCTACTTGAGATACACATCAATTGAACTTCGAGTACAGACCAATTCAATCTACATACACCCAAATATAATAAATATTAACGTATATTACTATAAAAACCTTGGACAGGCTTTGTCTACATGCAGTACACATCATTTGTACCTCAAGTACAGACCAATTCAATTTTCATACACTGGAACCTAATGAACAGGAATGTCTATTATCAACAATTTTGACAGGTTTTTTTCTACTTGCCTTACAAATCAACTGAATCTCAAGTACAGACCAACTACGTTTACATAAACGAAACCTAAGGAACATTAATGTGTATTACAATCAAAACATTCGACAGGCTTTGTCTACTCGACGTACACATCAACTGTACCTCAAGTACAGACCGATTGTATCTTCGTAAAACCAAACCTTGATGAATACTAATGTGTGTTACTATTAAAACTTTTGAAAGGCTTTGTCGAATTGAGATACACATCAACTGCCCCTCAAGTACAGACAAATTCAATCTGCATACACCCAACTCTGATGAATATTGATGTGTATTACCATCAAAAGTTTCTACAGGCATTTTCTACTCGACGTACACATCAACTGTACCTCAAGTCACATTACACAGATATTGGCTATGCTTCCCACTGGTCATCTTACAATGATAATGTGGTTCTTTTTAAACAAATGTGACTGTGGTAATCTCTGGTCATCTTACTTACACAGATGTTAACTTTAGTTACACAATATCATCTATCACAGATATCGATTTCTTTATATATATATACCTCTGATCACAATGCACAAATTTTGACTTTGGTTAGTTCTGGTCACCGTATCCTGATGTTCTGTTCACATTACACAAATATTTAATTTGGTTACCTCTGGGCACCTAACACATATATTCTCTTTGGTTACCTCTGATCACCCTACACAGAAATTCACTTTGGATAACTCTGGTCACCTTACACATACATTGACTTTGGAACCTCTGGTTACCTCACACTGATGTTTTGGTCACCTTACGCATATGATTAATTTGGTTATCTCTGGTAACCTTGCACGATATTTATTATGTTTACCTCCGGTCACCTTTCAATTATAATTTCGTCAGATTACACAATTATTCAATTTGGTTACCTCTGGTCACCTTACACATATATTGACGTTGGTTACCTCTACTCATATTGACTTTGGTTACCTCTGGTCACCTTGCACATATATTGACTATGGTATCTTGTGGTAACCTCATAATGATGTTCTTGTCACATGACACAGATATTTTATTCGGGTACCTCTGGTCACCTTGAACAGATATTGACTGTGGTATCTTGTGGTTACCTACAATGATGTTCTTGTCACATTACACAGATATTTGATTTTGTTACCTCTGGTCACCTAACACAAATTTTGACTTTGGTTACCTCTGATTACCTTTCACAGAAATTGACTAGCCTTCACCCTGGTCATCTTACAATGATATTCTTGTTCTTTCTGCTCGACGTACACATGAACTGTACCTCAAGTACAGACCAATTGAATCTACATACAACCAAACCCCGATGAATACTAATGTGCGTTACCACTAACACTTTTAAAAGGCTTTGTCTACCTGAGGTACACATCAACTGCACCCTCAGTACAGACCGATTGAATCTACATACAACTAACCCTGATGAATACTAATGTGTGTTAGCATTGAAACATTCGAATGGATTTGTCTACTTTAGATACACATCAACTAAACCTCAAGTACAGACCAACTCAATCTACATACACCCAAATATAATAAATATTAATGTATATTACCATAAAAACCTTGGACAGGCTTTGCATATATGCAGTACACATCATTTGTACCTCAAGTACAGTTCAATTAAATTTTCATACACTCGAACCTAATGAACAGGAATGTCTATTACCAACAACAATTTTGAAAGGTTTTTTCTACTAGACGTACAAATCAACTGAATATCAACTACAGACCAACTACGTTTACATAAACCAAAACATAAGGAACATTAATGTGTATTACAATCAAAACATTCGACAGCCTTAGTCTACACGACGTACACATCAACTGTGCCTCAAGTACAGACCGATTGTATCTTCGTACAACCAAACCTTGGTGAATACTAATGTGTGTTACCATTAAAACTTTCGAAAGGTTTTTTTCTTCTTGAGATACACATTAACTGCCCCTCAAGTACAGACCAATTCAATCTGCATACACCCAACTCTGATGAATATTGATGTGTATTACCATCAAAAGTTTCTACAGGCATTGTCTACTCGACGTACACATCAACTGTACCTCAAGTCACCTTGCACACATATTAGCTATGCTTCCCCCTGGTCATCTTACAATGATAATGTGGTTCTTTTTAGAAAAATATGACTGTGGTAATCTCTGGTCACCTTACTTACACAGATTCTTTAGTTACACAATATCACCTATCACAGATATCGGTTTCTTTACCTCTGATCTCAAAACACAAATTTTGGCTTTGGTTATCTCTGGTCACCGTATCCTGATGTTCTGTTCACATTACACAAATATTTTATTAAATCTGGTTACCTCTGGTCACCTAACACATACATTCACCTTGGTTACCTCTGGTCACCCTACACAGAAATTCACTTTGGACAACTCTAGTCACCTAACACATACATTGACTTTAGTTACCTCTGGTTACCTTACACTGATGTTCTTGTCACCTTACGCATATGATTAATTTGGTTATCTTTGGTGACCTTGAAAAGATATTGACTATGTTCATCTCTGGTCACCTAACAGTTTTACTCTGGTCAGATTAAACAATTATTCAATTTGGTTACCTCTGGTCACCTTAAACATATATTGGCATTGGTTACCTCTAGTCATATTGACTTTGGTTACCTCTGGTCACCTTGCACAGATATTTACTATAGTATCTTGTGGTTACCTTACAATGATGTTCTTGTCACATTACACAGATATTTGATTTGGTTACCTCTGGTCACCTAACACAAATTTTGACTTTGGTTACCTCTGATTACCTTTCACAGAGATTGACTAGGCTTCACCCTGGTCATCTTACAATGATATTCTTGTTCTTTCTGCTCGACGTACACATCAACTGTACCTCAAGTACAGACCGCTTGAATCTACATACAACCAACCCTGATGAAAAACTAATGTGTGTTACCATTAAAACTTTTGAAAGGCTTTGTCTACTCGAGGTACACATTAACTGCACCTCAAGTACAGACCGATTGAAACTACATACAACTAATCCTGATGAATACTAATGTTTGTTAGCATTCAAATATTCGAAAGGATTTGTGTACTTGAGATACAAATCAAATGAACCACAAGTACAGACCAATTCAATCTACATACACCTAAATATAATAGATATTAATGTATATTACCATCAAATCTTTGGACAGGATTTGTCTACATGCAGTACGCATCATTTGTACCTCAAGTACAGACCAATTGAATTTTCATGCACCCAACCCTTATGAACAGGAATGTCTATTACCAACATCAATTTTGACAGGTTTTTTCTACTTGACGTACAAATAAACTCAGGTAGAGACCAATTCAATCTGCTTACACCCAACTCTGATGAATATTGATGTGTATTACCATTTAATCTTTCTATAGGCTGTGTCTACTTGAGGAATAGATGAACTGTACCTTAAGTACATACCAATTCAATCTACATACATTCAAATATAATGAATATTGATGTGTATTACCATCAAAACTTTCGACCGGCTTTGTCAACTTGAGGTAACATCAATTGTACCTCAAGTACAGATTATTCAATCAGCATACAACCAAACATGTTAAACCAATTAATTATATTACCATTAAAACTTCGTAAAGGCTTTGTCTACATGAAGTACACATCATTTGTATCTCTTGTACAGACCGATTGGATCTAAATACAACTAACCCTGATGAATACTTATGTCTGTTACCATTAAATCTTTTGACAGGCTTTGTCTACTTGAGGTATATATCAACTGTACCTCAGGTATAGACCAATTCAGTCTAGATACAAACAACTCTAAAGAATATTGATGTGTATAACCATCAAAACATTCAACAGGCTCTGTCTACTTGAGGTACACATCAACTGTACCTCAAGTACAGACCAATTCAACCTCGATACACCCAACTCTAATGAATATTGATGTGTATAACCATCAAAACTTTCCACAAGCTTTGTCTACTCGACGTACACATCAGCTGTACCTCAAATACAGACCAATTCAGTATACATACAACCAACCTTGATGAATTCCTATGTGTGTTAAAATCAAAATGTTCGAAAAGCTTTGTATGTTTGAGATATACATCAACTGTACCTCAAATATAGAAAGATTGAATCTACATACAACCAACGCTAATGAATACTTATATGTTTTACCATTTAATCTTGAGAAGTGCCTACTTGCGGTACATATCAACTGTACCTCATGTACAGATCATTTCAACCTACATACACCCAACTCTGATGAATATTGATGTGTATAACCATCAAACCTTTCGACAAGCATTGTCTACTTGAGGTACACATCAACTGTACTTCAAATACAGACCAATTCAATGTACATACAACGAACCCTGATGAATACTAATGTGTGTTACCATCAAAATGTTCGAAAACCTTTGTCTACTTGAGGTATACATGAACTGTACATCAAGTGCAGACCAATTCAGTCCTGATACAAACAACTCTGAAGAATATTGATGTGTATAATCATCAAATTTTTCAACATGCTCTGTCTACTTGAGGTACACATCAACTATACCTCAAATACAGACCAATTCAATCTAGATACACCCAACTCTAATGAATATTAATGTGTATTACTATCAAAACTTTCCACAAGCTTTGTCCACCCGACGTACACATCAGCTGTACCTCAAGTACAGACCAATTCAGTATACATACAACCAACCGTGATGAATACTAATTTGTGTTACCATTTAATCTTGAGAATTGCCTACTTGCGGTACATATCAACTGTACCTCATGTACAGATCAATTCAACCTACATACACCCAACTCTGATGAATATTGATGTGTATAACCATCAAAACTTTCGACAAGCATTGTCTACTTGAGGTACACATCAACTGTACCTCAAATACAGACCAATTCAATGTACATACAATGAACCCTGATGAATACTAATGTGTGTTACCATCAAAATGTTCGATAAGGTTTGTCTACTTGAGGTATACATCAACTGTACCTCAAGTACAGAACGATTGAATCTACATACAACCAACGCTAATGAATACTTATGTGTGTTACCATTTAATCTTGAGAATTGCCTACTTGCGGTACATATCAACTGTACCTCATGTACAGATCAATTCAACCTACATACACCCAACTCTGATGAATATTGATGTGTATAACCATCAAAACTTTCGACAAGCATTGTCTACTTGAGGTACACATCAACTGCACCTCAGATACAGACCAATTCAATGTACATACAATGAACCCTGATGAATACTAATTTGTGTTACCATCAAAATGTTCGATAAGGTTTGTCTACTTGAGGTAAACATCAACTGTACCTCAAGTACAGACCGATTGAATCTTCATACAACCAACACTGATGAATACTAATGTTTGTTACCATTTAATCTTTCGTTAGGCTTTGTCTACTTGAGGTATAAATGATCTGTACCTCAAATACAGATCAATTCAATCTATATACATCCAACTCTGATGAATATTGATGTGTATTACCATCTACACTTTCGAAAAGTTTGTCTAATTGAGGTACACATCAATTGTACCTCAAGTTAAGACCAATTGAATCTACATGAATTCAAATATAATGAATATTGATGTGTATTGCCATCAAAACTTTCGCCCGGCTTTGTCTACTTGAGGTAATCATCAATTGTACCTCAAGTACAGATTATTCAATCTACATACAACCAAGTCTAATGAATACTTATGTCTGTTATCATTAAAACTTTTGAGAGGCTTTGTCTACTTGAGGAATACATGAACTGTGCCTCAAGTACAGACCAATTTAGTCTAGATAAACCCAACTCTGAAGAATATTGATGTGTATAACCATTAAAACTTTCGACAGGCATTGTCTACTTGAGGTACAAATCAACTGTACCTCAAGTACAGACCAATGGATCATTACAAAACCGACCCTGATGAAACTTATGAGTGTTACCTTTTAATCTTTAGAATTTTGTACTTGCTGTACATATCAACTGCACTTCAAGTACAGACAAATTCAACCTACATGCAACCGATACTGATGAATATTGATGTGTTTTACAATCAAAACTTTCGACAGGATTTGACTACTTGAGGTACATATCAACTGTACCTCAAGTTCAGACCAATTCAATCTACATACAACCAATAATGATGAATATTGATGTGTATTACCATCAAGACTTTAGACCGGCTTTGTCTACTTGAGGAAAACATTAATTGTACCTCAAGTACAGATTATTCAATCTACATACAACCAAATATAATAAAAACTAATTATATTACCATCAAAATTTTGTAGAGGCTTTGTCTACATGAAGTGCACATAATTTTTGTCTCTTAAACAGACCGATTGGATCTAAATACAACTAACCCTGATGAATACTAATGTCTGTTACCATTAAAAGTTTTGAGATGCTTTGTCTACTTGAGGTATACATCAACTGTGCCTCATGTCCAGACCAATTCAATCTACAAACAACCAACACTGATGAATCTCAATGTGTGTTACCAGTTAATCTTTTGATAGGCTTTGTCTACTTGAGGTATACATGAACTGTACCTCAAGTGGAGACCAATTCAGTCCAGATGCAAACAACTCTGAAGAATATTGATGTGTATAACCATCAAAACATTCAACATGCTCTGTCTACTGGAGGTACACATCAACTGTACCTCAAGTACAGACCAATTCAACCTACATACACCCAACTCTGATGAATATTGATGTGTATAACCACCAAACCTTTCGACAAGCATTGTCTACTTGAGGTACACATCAACTGTACCTCAAATACAGACCAATTCAATGTACATACAACGAACCCTGATGAATACTAATGTGTGTTACCATCAAAATGTTTGAAAGGCTTTGTCTACTTGAGGTACACATCAACTGTACCTCAAGTACAGACCGATTGAATCTTCATACAACCAACACTGATGAATACTAATGTGTGTTACCATTTAATCTTTCGTTAGGCTTTGTCTACTTGAGGTATAAATGAAATGTACTTCAAGTACAGACCAATTCAATCTACATACACCCAACTCTGATGAATATTGATGTGTATTACCATCAACACTTTCGACAGGCTTTGTCTAATTGAGGTACACATCAATTGTACCTCAAGTTAAGACCAATTGAATCTACATGCATTCAAATATAATGAATATTGATGTGTATTACAATCAAAACTTTCGACCGGCTTTGTCTACTTGAGGTAAACATCAATTGTACCTCAAGTACAGATTATTCAATCTACATACAACCAAATATATTAAAAAGAAATAATATTAATATCAAAACTTTGTAGAGTCTTTGTCTACATGAAGTGCACATCATTTGTATCTCAGGTACAGACCGACTGGATCTACATACAACCATTCCTAATGAACACCAATGTCTGTTACCATTAGAACTTTTGAGAGGCTTTGTTTACTTGAGGTATACATCAACTGTGCCTTAAGTACAGACCAATTCAGTCTAGATACACCCAAATCTAAAGAATACTGATGTGTATACCCAAAAAAACATTCGCCAGACTCTGTCTACTTGAGGTACATATCAACTGTACCTCAAGTACAAACCAATTCAATCTAGATACACCCTACTCTAATGAATATTAATGTGTATTAACATCAAAACTTTCCACAAGCTTTGTCTATTCGACGTACACATCAGCAGTATCTCAAGTACAGACCAATTCAGCATACATACAACCAACCCTGATGATTACTAATATGTTTTCAAATCAAAATGTTCAAAAAGCTTTGTCTATTTGAGGTATACATCCTCAAGTACAGACCGATTGAATCTTCATACAACCAACACTGATGAATAGTAATGTGTGTTACCATTTAATCTTTCGTTAGGCTTTGTTTACTTGAGGTATAAATGAACTGTACCTCAAGTACAGACCAATTCAATCTACATACACCCAACTCTGATGAATCTTGATGTGTATTACCATGAAAACTTTCGACAGGCATTGTCTACTTGAGGTACACATCAACTGTACCTCAAGTACACACCGCTACAATGTACATACAACCAACCCTGATGAATACTAATGCGTGTTACCATTTAATCTATCGATAGGCTTTGTCTCCTTGAGGTAAACATGAACTGTACCTCAAGTGCAGAGCAATTCAATCTACATGTATTCAAATATAATGAATATTGATGTGTATTACCATCAAAACTTTCGACAGACTGTGTCTACTAGAGGTATACATCAACTGTACCTCAAGTACAGAACGATTGAATCTACATACAACCAACGCTAATGAATACTTATGTGTGTTACCATTTAATCTTGAGAATTGCCTTCTTGTGTTCATATCAACTGTACCTCATGTACAGATCAATTCAATCTATATACACCCAACTCTCTGATGAATATTGATGTGTATAACCATGAAAACTTTCGACAGGCATTGTCTACTTGAGGTACACATCAACTGTACCTCAAGTACACACCGCTACAATGTACATACAACCAACCCTGATGAATACTAATGCGTGTTACCATTTAATCTATCAATAGGCTTTGTCTCCTTGAGGTAAACATGAACTGTACCTCAAGTGCAGAGCAATTCAATTTACATACACCCAACTCTGATGAATATTGATGTGTATAACCATCAAAACTTTCGACAGGCATTGTCTACTTCAAAGAGAGACGAAAGATACCAGAGGGACAGTCAAACTCATAGACCGAAAACAAACTGACAACGCCATGGCCAAAAATAAAAAGACAACCAGAAAAAAAGTAGTACAGATGACACAACATAGAAAACCAAAGACTAAGCAACACATACTCTACCAAAACTGGGGGTGATCTCAGGTTTTTTGGAAGGGTAAGCAGATCCTGCTCGACATGTTGCACCCGTCGTATTGCTTATGTTATTGCAAATCCTGTAAATAGTCTTATTCGGTAAGTCACATTCGTGAAAAGGGAGGGTATTGTATTAACGACATCAGGAACATATCAACTGTACCTCAAGTACAGACCAATTCAATGTACATACAACCAACCCTGATGAATACTAATGTGTGTTACCATCAAAATGTTCAAAAAGCTTTGTCTACTTTAGGTACACATCAACTGCACCTCAAGTACAGATCGATTGAATCTACATACAACCAACCCTGATGAATACTAATGTGTGTTACCATTTAATCTTTCTATAGGCTGTATCTACTTGAGGAATAGATGAACTGTACCTCAAGTACAGACCAATTCAATCTACATACATTCAAATATAATGAATATTGATGTGTATTACCATCAATACTTTCGACCGGCTTTGTCAACTTGAGGCAACATCAATTGTACCTCAAGTACAGATTATTCAATCAACATACAACCAAATATTTTAAACAAATTAATTATATTACCATCAAAACTTTGTAAAGGCTTTGTCTACATGAAGTACACATCATTTGTATCTCAAGTACAGGCCGATTGGATCTAAATACAACTAACCCTGATGAATACTAATGTCTGTTACCATTAAAATTTTAAAAGGCTTTGTCAACTTGAGGTATACATCAAATGTGCCTCAAGTAGACACCAATTCAATCTACAAACAACCAACACTGATGAATACTAATGTGTGTTACCATTTAATCTTTTGATAGGCTTTGTGTACTTGACGTATACATTAACTGTACCTCAAGTACAGACCAATTCAATCTACATACACCCAACCCTAAAGAATACTTATGAATGTTACCTTTTAATCTTTAGAATTGTCTACTTGCTGTACATATCAACTGCACATCAAGTACAGACAAATTCAACTTACATACAACCAATACTGATGAATATTGATGTGTATTACCATCAAAACTTTCGACAGGCCTTGTCTAATTGAGGTACACATCAATTGTACCTCAAGTTAAGACCAATTCAATTTACATACATTCAAATATAAGGAATATTGATGTGTATTACCATCAAAACTTTTGAGAGGCTTTGTCTACTTGAGGTATGCATCAACTGTACCTCAAGTATAGGCCAATTCAGTCTAGATACAAATAACTCTGAAGAATATTGATGTGTATAACCATCAAAACATTCAGCAGACCAATTCAATCTACAAAAAACCAACACTGATCAATTCTAATGTGTGTTATTATTCAATCTTTCGATAGGCTTTGTGTACTGGAGGTATACATAAACTGTACCTCAAGTACAGAACTATTCAGGCTAGATACATCCAACTCTGAAGAAAATTGATGTGTATCACCATCAAAACATTCGACAGGCTCTGTCTACTTGAGGTACAAATCAACTGTACCTCAAGTACAGACCATTTCAATCTAGATACATCCAACTCTGATGAATATTGATGTGTATAACCATCAATACTGTCGACAGGCATTGTGTACTTGAGGTACACATCCACTGCACCTGAAATGCAGACATATTCAGTCTACATACACCCAACTTTGATGAATATTAACGTGTATTACCATCTAAACTTTCCACAGGCTCAAGTACAGACCAATTCAATATACATACAGCCAACCCTGATGAATACTAATGTGTGTTAAAATCAAAATGTTCGAAAGTCTTTGTTTAATTGAGTTATACATCAACTGTACCTCAAGTACAGAGTGATTGAATCTACATACAACCAACCCTAATGAATACTTATGTGTGTTACCATTTAATCTTGAGAATTGTCTACTTGCAGTACATATCAACTGTACCTCATGTCCAGATCAATTCAACCTACATACAACCACCTATGATGAATATTGATGTGTATTACCATCAGAAGTTCAACAGGCCTTCTCTAATTGAGGGATACATCAATTGTACCTCAAGTTAAGACCAATTCAATCTACATATATTCAAATATAATGAATATTGATATGTATTGCCATCAAAACTTTGGAACGGCTTTGTCTCCTTGTGGTAAACATCAATTGTACCTCAATTACAGACTATTCAATCTGCATACAACCAAATATGATAAAAGCTAATTATATTAATTACCATCAAAACTTTGTAGAGGCTTTGTCTAAATGAAGTGCACATCATTTGTATCTCTTGTACATACCGATTGGATCTAAATACAACTAACCCTGATGAATACTTATGTCTGTTACCATTAAATCTTTTGACAGGCTTTGTTTACTTGAGGTATACATAAACTGTACCTCAAGTACAGAACTATTCAGGCTATATACATCCAACTCTGAAGAATATTGATGTGTATTACCATCAAAACTTTCAACAGGCTCTGTCAACTTGAGGTACACATCAACTGTACCTCAAGTACAGACCATTTCAATCTAGATACATCCAAATCTGATGAATATTGATGTGTATAACCATCAATACTTTCGACGACAGGCATTGTGTACTTGAGGTACACATCCACTGCACTTGAAATGCAGACCAATTCAGTCTACATACACCCAACTTTGATGAATATTAACGTGTATTACCATCCAAACTTTCCACAGGCTTTTTCTACTCGACGTACACATCAACTGTACCTCAAGTACAGACCAATTCAATTTACATACAGCCAACCCTGATGAATACTAAAATGTGTTAAAATCAAAATGTTCGACAGTCTTTGTCTAAAAGAGTTATACATCAACTGTACCTCAAGTACAGAGTGATTGAATCTACATACAACCAACCCTAATGAATACTTATGTATGTTACCATTTAATCTTGAAAATTGTCAACTTGCAGTACATATCAACTGTACCTCATGTCCAGATCAATTCAACCTACATACAACCACCTATGATGAATATTGATGTGTATTACCATCAGAACGTTCGACAGGCCTTCTCTAATTGAGGGATACATCAATTGTATCTCAAGTTAAGACCAATTCAATCTACCTATATTCAAATATAATGAATATTGATATGTATTGTCATCAAAACTTTGGAACGGCTTTGTCTCCTTGAGGTAAACATCAATTGTACCTCAATTACAGACTAATCAATCTACATACAACCAAATATGATAAAAGCTAATTATATTACCATCAAAACTTTGTAGAGGCTTTGTCTAAATGAAGTGCACATCATTTGTATCTCTTGTACATACCGATTGGATCTAAATACAACTAACCCTGATGAATACTTATGTCTGTTACCATTAAATCTTTTGACAGGATTTGTTTACTTGAGGTATACATCAACTGTACCTCAAGTATAGACCAATTCAGTCTAGATACAAACAACTCTGAAGAATATTGATGTGTATAACCATCAAAACTTTCAACAGGCTCTGTCAACTTGAGGTACACATCAACTGTACCTCAAGTACAGACCAATTCAACCTCGATACACCCAACTCTAATGAATATTAATGTGTATAACCATCAAAACATTCCACAAGCTTTGTCTACTCGACGTACACATCAAATGTACCTCAAGTACAGACCAATTCAGTATACATACAACCAATCCTGATGAAAACTAATGTGTGTTAAAATCAAAATGTTCGAAAAACTTTGTCTATTTGAGGTATACAATAACTGTGCCTCTAGTACAGAACGATTAAATCTACATACATCCAACCCTAATGAATACTTATGTGTGTTACCATTTAATCTTGAGAATTGTCTACTTGCGGTACATATCAACTGTACCTCATGTACAGATCAATTCAACCTAGATACACCCAACTCTGATGAATATTGATGTGTATAACCATCAAAACTTTCGTTAGGCTTTGTCTACTCGATGTCCACATCAATTATACCTCAAGTACAGATCAATTCAATATACGTACAACCAACCCTGATGAATACGAATGTGTGTTACCATCAAAATGTTCGAAAGGCTTTCTCTACTTGAGGTGCACAATAACTGTGCCTCAAGTGCAGAATGATTGAATCTACATACAACCAACCCTAATGAATACTTATGAGTGTTACGTTTTAATCTTTAGAATTGTCTACTTGCTGTACACATCAACTGCACATGAAGTAGAGAAAAAAATCATCCTACATGTAACCAAAACTGATGAATATTGATGTGTATTAACATCAAAACTTTCGACAGGCTTTGTCTATTTGAGGTACACATCAACTGTACCTCAAGTTAAGATCAATTCAATCTACACACATTCAAATATAATGAATATTGATATGTATTACAATCAAAACTTTAGACCGGCTTTGTCTACTTGAGGTAAACATCAACTCTACCTCAAGTACGGATTATTCAATCTACATACAACCAAATATAATAAATACTAATTATATTACCATTAAAACTTTGTAGAGGCTTTGTCTACATAAAGTGCACATCATTTGTATCTCTTGTACAGACCGGTTGGATCTAAATACAACTAACCTAATGATACTTATGTTTGTTACCATTTAATCTTGCGAATTGTCTACTTGCGGTACATATCAACTGTACCTCATGTACAGATCAATTCAACCCACATACACCCAACTCTGATAAATATTGATGTGTATAACCATCAAAACTTTCGACAGGCATTGTCTACTTGAGGTACACATCAACTGTACCTCAAGTACAGACCAATTCAATCTAGATACACGCAACTTTGATGAATATTAATGTGTATAACCATCAAAACTTTCAACAGGCATTGTGTACTTGAGGTAAACATCATTTGTACCTCAAGTACAGATTATTCAATATACATACAACGAAATATAATAAAAACTAATTATAATACCATCAAAACTTTGTAGAGGCTTTGTCTACATGAAGTGCTCATCATTTGTATCTCTTGTACAGACCGGTTTGATCTAAATACAACTAACCTAATGATACTTATGTTTGTTACCATTTAATCTTGAGAATTGTCTACTTGCGGTACATATCAACTGTACCTTATGTACAGATCAATTCAACCCACATACACCAAACTCTGATAAATATTGATGTGTATAACCATCAAAACTTTCGACAGGCATTGTCTACTTGAGGTACACATCAACTGTACCTCAATTACAGACCAATTCAATCTAGATACACGCAACTTTGATGAATATTAATGTGTATAACCATCAAAACTCTCAACAGGCATTGTGTACTTGAGGTAAACATCATTTGTACCTCAAGTACAGATTATTCAATATACATACAACCAAATATAATAAAAACTAATTATATTACCATCAAAACTTTGTAGAGGCTTTGTCTACATAAAGTGCATATCATTTGTATCTCTTGTACAGACCGATTGGATCTAAATACAACTAACTCTGATGAATACTAATGCATGTTACCATTAAAAGTTTTAAAAGGCTTTGTCTTCTTGAGGTATACATCAACTGTGCCTTAAGTACAGATCAATTCAATCTACAAACAACTAACACTGATGAGTACAAATGTGTGTTACCAATTAATCTTTTGATAGGCTTTGTTTACTTGAGGTATACATGAACTGTACCTCAAGTACAGACCTATTTAGTCTAGAAACATCCAACTATGAAGAATATTGATGTGTATAACCATCAAAACATTCGACAGGCTCTGTCTACTTGAGGTACACATCAACTGTACCTAAAGAACAGACCAATTCAATCTAGATACACCCAAATCTGATGAATATTGATGAGTATAACCTTCAATACTTTTGACAGGCATTTTGTACTTGAGGTACACATCGACTGCACCTTAAATGCAGACCAATTCAATCTACATACACCCAACTTTGATGAATATTGACGAGTATTCCCATCAAAACTTTCCACAGGCTTTGTCTACTCGACGTACACATCAACTGTACCTCCAATGCAGACCAATTCAATATACATACAACCAACCCTGATGAATACTAATGTGTGATAAAATCAAAATGTTCGAAAGACTTTGTCTACTTCAGGTATACATCAACTGTACCTCAAGAGTAGAGCGATTGAATCTACATACATCCAACCCTAATGAATACTAATGTGTGTTACCATTTAATCTTGAGAATTGTCTACTTGCGGTATACATCATGTACAGATCAATTCAATGTACATACAACGAACCCTGATGAATACTAATGTGTGTTACCATTTAATCTTTCGTTAGGTTTTGTCTACTTGAGGTAAAAATGAACTGTACCTCAAGTACAGACCAATTCAATCTACATACACCCAACTCTGATAAATATTGATGTGTATTTCCATCAACACTTTCGACAGCCTTTGTCTAATTGAGGTACACATCAATTGTACCTCAAGTTAAGACCAATTAAATCTACATGCATTCAAATATAATGAAAAGTAATAATATTACCATCAAAACTTTGTAGAGTCTTTGTCTACATGAAGTGCACATCATTTGTATCTCAAGTAAAGACCGATTGGATCTAAATACAACCAAGCCTAATGAATACTAATGTCTTTTATCATTAAAACTTTTGAGAGGCTTTGTCTTCTTGAGGTATACATCAACTGTGCCTCAAGTACAGACGCATTTAGTCTAGATACACCCATCTCTAAAAAAAATTGATGTGTTTAACCATAAAAACATTCGACAGGCTCTGTTATCTTGAGGTGGTACACATCAACTGTACCTCAAGAATAGACCAATTCAATCTAGATACACCCAATTCTGATGAATATTGATGTGTATAACCATCAAAACTTTCGACAGGCATTGTGTACTTGAGGTACACATCAACTGTACCTCAAATACAGACCAATTCAATGTACATACAACGAACCCTAATGAATACTAATGTGTGTTACCATCAAAATGTTTAAAAGGCTTTGTCTACTTGAGGTACACATCAACTGTACCTCAAGTACAGACCGATTGAATCTTCATACAACCAACACTGATGAATACTAATGTGTGTTACAATTTAATCTTTCGTTAGGCTTTGTCTACTTGAGGTATAAATGAACTGTACCTCAAGTACAGATCAATTCAATCTACATACATCCAACTCTAATGAATATTGATGTGTATTACAATCAACACTTTCGACAGGCTTTGTCTAATTGAGGTACACATCAATTGTACATCAAGATAAGACCAATTGAATCTACATGTATTCAAATATAATGAATATTGATGTGTATTACCATCAAAACTTTCAACCGGCTTTGTCTACTTAAGATAAACATCAATTGTACCTCAAGTACAGACCGATTGGATCTACATACAACCAAGCCTAATGAATACTTATGTCTGTTACCATTAAAACTTTTGAGTGGCTTTGTTTACTTGAGGTATACATCAACTGTGCCTTAAGTACAGACCAATTCAGTCTAGATACACCCAACTCTGAAGAATATTGATGTGTATAACCATAAAAACATTCGACAGGCTCTGTCTTCTTGAGGTACACATCAACTGTACCTCAAGTACAGACCAATTCAATCTAGATACACCCAACTCTGATGAATATTGATTTGTATAACCATCAAAACTTTCGACAGGCATTGTGTACTTGAGGTACACATCAACTGCACCTGAAATGCAGACCAATTCAATCTATATACACCCAACTTTGGTGAATATTGTCGTGTATTACCATTCAAACTTTCTACAGGCTTTGTCTACTCGACGTCCACATCAACTGTACCTCAAGTACAGACAACTTCAATATACGTACAACCAACCCTGATGAATACTAATGTGTGTTACCATCTAAAAGTTCGAAAGGCTTTGTCTACTTGAGGTGAACATCAACTGTGCCTCAAGTGCAGACCGATTGAATCAACATGCAACCAACCCTAATGAATACTTATGAGTGTTACCTTTTAATCTTTAGAATTTTGTACTTGCTGTACATATCAACTGCACTTCAAGTACAGATAAATTCATCCTACATGTAACGAATACTGATGAATATCGTCGTGTATTACCATCCAAACTTTCTACAGGCTTTGTCTACTCGACGTCCCCATCAACTTAACCTCAAGTACAGACAACTTCAATATACGTACAACCAACCCTGATGAATACTTATGTGTGTTACCATCAAAATGTTCGAAAGGCTTTGTCTACTTGAGGTGAACATCAACTGTGCCTCAAGTGCAGACCGATTGAATCAACATGCAACCAACCCTAATGAATACTTATGAGTGTTACCTTTTAATCTTTAGAATTTTGTACTTGCTGTACATATCAACTGCACTTCAAGTACAGACAAATTCAACCTACATGCAACCGATACTGATGAATATTGATGTGTATTACCATCAAACCTTTCGACAGGCTTTGTCTACTTGAGATACACATCAATTATACCTCAAGTTAAGACCAATGCAATCTACACACCTTCAAATATAATGAATAATGAAATGTATTACCATCAAAAGTTTAGACCGGCTTTGTCTACTTGAGATAAACATCAATTGTACCTCAAGTACAGATTATTCAATCTACATACAACCAAGCCCAATGAATACTAATATCTGTTATCATTAAAACATTGAGAGACTTTGTCTTCTTGAGGAATACATCAACTGTGCCTCAAGTACAGACCAATTTAGTCTAGATACACCCAACTCTGAAAAATATTGATGTGTATTACCATCAAAACTTTCAACCGGCTTTGTCTACTTAAGATTAACATCAATTGTACCTTAAGTACAGACCGATTGGAACTACATACAACCAAGCCTAATGAATACTTATGTCTGTTACCATTAAAACTTTTGAGTGGCTTTGTTTACTTGAGGTATACATCAACTGTGCCTTAAGTACAGACCAATTCAGTCTAGATACACCCAACTCTGAAGAATATTTATGTGTATAACCATAAAAACATTCGACAGGCATTGTCTACTTGAGGTACACATCAATTGTACCTCAAGTACGGACCAATTTAGTCTAGATACACCCAACTCTGAAGAATATTGATGTGTATAACCATTAAAACTTTCGACAGGCATTGTCTACTTGAGGTACACATCAACTGCACCTCAAGTACAGACCAATCGATCTACAGACAACCGACCCTAATGCAAAATTATGAGTGTTACCTTTTAATCTTTAGAATGTTGTACTTGCTGTACATATCAACTGCACTTCAAGTACAGACAAATTCAACCTACATGCAACCGATACTGATGAATATTGATGTGTATTACAATCAAAACTTTCGACAGGCTTTTTCTACTCGACGTACACATCAACTGTACCTCAAGTACAGACCAATTTAATATACATACAACCAACCCTGATGAATACCAATGTGTGTTAAAATCAAAATGTTCGAAAGGCTTTGTCTAATTGAGTTATACATCAACTCTACCTCAAGTACAGAGCGATTGAATCTACATACAACCAATCCTAATGAATACTTATGTGTGTTACCATTTGATCTTGAGAATTGTCTACTTGCAGTACATATCAACTGTACCTCATGTACAGATCAATTCAACCTTCATACAGCCAGCTACGATGAATATTGATGTGTATTACCATCACAACTTTCGACAGGCCTTCTCTAATTGAGGGACACATCAATTGTACCTCAAGTTAAGACTAATTCAATCTACATATATTCAAATATAATGAATATTGATATGTATTGCCATCAGAACTTTGGAACGGCTTTGTCTCCTTGAGGTAAACATCAATTGTACCTCAATTACAGACTATTCAATCTACATACAACCAAATATGATCAAATCTAATTATATTACCTCAAAACTTTGTAGAGGCTTTGTCTAAATGAAGTGCACATCATTTGTATCTCTTGTATAGACCGATTGGATCTAAATACAACTAACCCTGATGAATACTTATGTCTGTTACCATTAAATCTTTTGAGTGGCTTTGTTTACTTGAGGTATACATCAACTGTACCTCAAGTATAGACCAATTCAGTCTAGATACAAACAACTCTGAAGAATATTGATGTGTATATCCATCAAAACTTTCAACAGGCTCTGTCTACTTGAGGTACACATCTACTGTACCTCAAGTACAGACCAATTCAGTCTAGATACAAACAACTCTGAAGAATATTGATGTGTATATCCATCAAAACTTTCAACAGGCTCTGTCTACTTGAGGTACACATCAACTGTACCTCCAGTACAGACCAATTCAATATACATACAACCAACCCTGATGAATACTAATGTGTGATAAAATCAAAATGTTCGAAAGACTTTGTCTACTTCAGGTATGCATCAACTGTACCTCAAGAATAGAGCGATTGAATCTACATACATCAAACCCTAATGAATACTAATGTGTGTTACCATTTAATCTTGAGAATTGTCTACTTGTGGTACATATCAACTATACATCATGTACAGATCAATTCAATGTACATACAACGAACCCTGATGAATACTAATGTGTGTTACCATTTAATCTTTCGTTAGGTTTTGTCTACTTGAGGTATAAATGAACTGTACCTCAAGTACAGACCAATTCAATCTACATACACCTAACTCTGATAAATATTGATGTGTATTTCCATCAACACTTTCGACAGCCTTTGTCTAATTGAGGTACACTTCAATTGTACCTCAAGTTAAGACCAATTCAATCTACATGCATTCAAATATAATGAATATTGATGTGTATTACCATCAAAACTTTCGACCGGCTTCGTCTACTTGAGGTAAACATCAATTGTACCTCAAGTACAGATTTTTCAATCTACATACAAGCAAATATAATGAAAAGTAATAATATTACCATCAAAACTTTGTAGAGTCTTTGTCTACATGATGTGCACATCATTTGTATCTCAAGTACAGACCATTTAGATCTACATACAACCAATCCTAATGAATACTAATGTCTGTTACCATTAAAACTTTTGAGAGGCTTTGTCTACTTGAGGTATACATCAACTGTGCCTCAAGTACAGACCAATTTAGTCTAGATACACCCATCTCTGAAAAATATTGATGTGTTTAACCATAAAAACATTCGACAGGCTCTGTTATCTTGAGGTGGTACACATCAACTGTACCTCAAGAACAGACCAATTCAATCTAGATACACCCAACTCTGATGAATATTGATGTGTATAACCATCAAAACCATCAAAACTTCAACAGGCATTGTCTACTTGAGGTACACATCAACTGTACTTCAAGTACTGACCGATTGAATCTACATACAACAGACCCTAATGCAAACTTATGAGTGTTACCTTTTAATCTTTAGAATTGTCTACTTGCTGTACATATCAACAGCAAGAGAGAAAGGAACGTAAGGGGCTTAATTGCTAAGGCGGTTTATGTCACGGCTCCCACAAAAAGTACGATTTAATGTGTATCAGATGTCATTAGATAATTGATTTTGGTTCAGACGAATTTGTTTAAGAAGTTGGAAACTTTTTACAATCGTAAGATGTCAAATTCTGCAAATACTGCAAATAAATCAAGTGAAAACTCAGAGGTAAACCAAGACAAAAACAATATGGCGGACACCATTGAAAAGGGTGAGACCTATTCTTCTATCTTACAAATACAAAACACCAAAAACAATTATGATGTTGAGGATGTAAAACCAGCTTTCATATTAGAAAGCGACCTGTTTGGTAACAATAAACCAAGCAGAGATCAGTTTCTAACACATATAGAACTATACAAAACCATCGATGCTACAATCTGCCCAGCCAGCCATCTAAAAGGGTTACAGCGTGTTCGAGGTTTATGGAGAATCTATTTTGATTCTGAGATCGATAGAGAATCCCTCATTACATCAGGCATAACAATTCGAAACAAATATATCCAAGTTTACACAAGAAACCCAGGGATAATTGTTAATGAAAGACCAACTTACCTGAAAATACGGGTTAAAAATGTTCCTTGTTCCGCCGAGGATGGACAGATTGAGCGAAGCTTAGAATTTCACGGATGTGAGGTTTTTAATATGTATAGAGAACGGTTGCGGGTAGATGGTCTGTTATCAAATTGCCAAACCGGTGACCGAATCGCAATGGTAGCTCCTCTAAGTAAAGCTTTACCAAGATCTGTAATTATTGGTAAATACAGAGCAACAGTTATTCACCAAGGACAAGAAAATCATAATCATGCTGAAATCTCATGCAATAAATGTCTACAGAAAGGTCATAAATTTTCGCAGTGTCCAAATGACTGGGTTTGTCTTCATTGTAACAAACAAGGACACAGACAAGCAGAGTGTGATTCGCACCTAAGTGAAAGTGACGACACAGAAGACGATAATTCAGATGAGGATAAATCGGAAACAGAAAATCCTGTGCAGATATCACAATCAATACTGCAACCAATCCCCAAGGGAACTAAACCAAGATCATCTACTATCGCTCCACTTAATAAAGATCCAACTGCCACTTCTACCAATACAAATACAGACAAAGATGATACGTACAATCATGACCCAGTATTGGAAGATATAAATATTAACACTTCCACCGATGGCTCACAGAAAAAAAAAAAGAAAAAAAAAATGACTAATAATCAAAAAAAGGCACAAGGAGATATAAGCCAATATTTCCAAGGAACGAACCAAACTCCAAGAAATAAAACTGATAAGAGAAATGCAACAACCCCAACAGAAGAGTATCAAGAACGTACAGGTCCTGCACAAAAGACAAGTAAAACGTAGGACCAATACCATATGTAAATCTATTACAAAACAATTGTAAAATAGTTAAAACAGTACCATGTTCAAATATAAATATATGTACATAGCATTTATTATTTTTATTTTATTAATTAAAAAAAACAAAAAAAATGAATGTGATGCAATGCCAGATTGCATACATTCAAAAGATAATGACTATTTGAATGTCAAATATATGTATGTCATAAAAAAGATTTATGTTCCAAACAATCACCTGTTAGTATGGTATGCTATAAATAGAACTTTACAATTTGAATGTATATTTGGTAAAAACAACATCATTGATATTAATATTGTAAGAAATTTCTATATCCAACAATTATTATTCCATGTGAAAAGAAATCCATCAGTCACATATGCCACGTTTATAATCCAGAGTGGTAATATATTTCAAACTTCTTTGCAATGTATAGAAAAGGAAAACCCAATTCTATTTTTAGAACACGAAACACAATTTATAGCCATCCGTGTTTTCTTAATATCCGTATGTAAATCCAATAATAGTACTTTTCATTCTCGGTTAATACTTGGAATACGGTATATCACAAAGCCATCATTGAAATTGTTTTCTTTAAATAACGTCTGGTGTTCGGACATATCACTTCAACTTGCTAATCCGAATCTGGGTCATTGTCTGACGGAAGTCAAGGCCAAGTGCGGTCTGAAAATAGATAATGAAATAATATCAAAACAATGTGTAGTTTTCATATTAAACATGTTAAAATGATTACTTACAACAATATTGTAAAAATATTGACAAAGTTATGTACAATGTGTATATTAATATTAATACAAACTGTATGTGCATGCTGTAAACACAAATGCTGTTTATATTATGTATGAGAAAACTTTTACATTTTTAATTTGATATTTATGACAAACAATGAGTGAAAGCATACATATATGTTCATTAAATTGTCAAGGTCTAGGTTCAAAAGATAAAAGACAAAGACTTCATATGTGGATGAAGTATCAACACTGTAATATTTTATTTGTACAAGAAAGTCATTTCACTTCTACTTTAGAGAAACAATTTATAAATGAATTCAAAGGTGATATATATCACAGTTATGGAAATTCACAATCAAGAGGAGTATCAATTTATATTAGCAATCACACAGATTATCAATTAATTGATAAATTTAAGGATGAGGAGGGGCGAATAATTTTGATCAATATAGAAATTTCAGAAAGTATATATACTTTAGTTAATATTTATGCACCAAATCTTCCCAAAAATAGAAATGCCTTTTTCAAAAAAGTAAATGACATGATACAGAAAAACAGTTTAGGGATGGTCATAGTTGGGGGAGATATGAATGATACACTATCTAATATTGACAGCAAAAAAAATAGCAGAAATAAAAAAAAACAAAAACCAGTCAACAGTTTAAAAGGGTTAATCAAAACACATAAGTTGATAGACATTTGGAGAGATATACATAGTACCAATATACAATTTACATGGAGACGGAAAAATAAGATAAATGAAGCTTCACGCATAGATTACTTTCTTGTTTGTTCAGAAATAAGGTCACATATATATTCAGCAGATATAAGACCTGCACTTATTTCGCATACAGATCACCAAGCTATATCGCTAAAGGTAAAAGGGAGATCACAATCAAAAGGGAAAGGATATTTTAAAATTAATAATAGTATCTTGGATAATATAGAATATAAAAATATAATAAAAGGTCTTATTATGAAATATAAAAAATAAAACAAAACTTACTGATAATATAGGACTTCAATGGGATCTGTTCAAAATTGAAGTTCGAGAACATACTGTTGCATACTGTAAAAGAAAAGCAAATCAAAATAGAAGTGAAATACACATATTGGAAAAAAAGATTAAAAAATTAAATGAAAGTATAAACAGAAATTGTAAAGATGATGTTATTAAACATTTTCAAGAAGAATTAATTTATAATGAATGTAAACTAAGAAAACTTTATGAAATAAAAAGTAAAGGAGCTCAAATAAGGTCAAGGATAAAATGGGTAGAAGAAGGAGAGAAAAATACTAAATTTTTTTTGGGGTTAGAAAAAGCTAGACAAACTAGAAAGACTTTAACTGCCTTGAAAGATGACAAAGGAGTTGTACAGACAGAATCTTCTAAAATTTTACAAATAGAAAAAGAATTCTATCAAAATATTTATAACAGTACAAATCCAGATGTGAAATCCATAGATAATTATATTAATGATACAAATATTGATCATAAATTAAATACACAAGAAAGTGAGATAATGGAAGGTACTTTAACCATTGAAGAATGCACAAATTCATTATTCAAGATGAAATTGAACAAATCACCAGGAATTGATGGACTAAGCGTTGAGTTCTATAGAACCTTTTGGGATGAATTAAAAGAATTTGCTGTATCTACATTTAATTATTCATATAAAAAAGGGGAGTTAACGAGTTCTCAAAAATTAGGAGTTATTTCTCTTATACATAAAAAGAATGATCCGCTTTGTCTAAATAATTATAGACCCATAACTTTATTAAATATTGATACAAAAATAATTGCATATTCATTGGCTCAGCGCATTAAAAATATCCTACCAAAAATTATTCATAAAGATCAAAATGGCTATGTTAAAAATAGATATATAGGTTATAATATTAGACAAATCCAGGATATAATTGATTATGCAGAAAGATTTAATATAGAGGGGGCACTACTATTTTTAGATTTCTCAAAAGCATTTGACTCTTTAGAATGGGATTTTATGATTTCAGCTTTAAAAAAATTTGGATTTCAAAATTCTATGCTTAAATGGATTAAGACTTTATACACAGATATTAAAAGCGCAGTAATAAATAATGGATGGATATCTGAACCCATTAACATTCAACGTGGAATCCGACAAGGATGTCCGTGCAGTGCGATAATTTTTGTTATAGCAGTAGAGATATTAGCCTGTAAGATAAGGCAAGACCATAATATTAAAGGCTTTGAAATTAAGATAGATGGGAAAACACATTCATTAAAAATCAGCCAACTTGCAGATGACACGACACTTTTTCTAAAAACACAAAAAGACATTTCAAAAGTTTTAAATATGATTGAAATCTTTGGCACATTATCAGGGCTTAAATTAAACAGATCAAAAACAGAAGGCATTTGGTTGGGAAAACATAAACACTGTAAAGAAAAATACGAAAACATCAACTTTACAGACAAACCAGTGAAATGTTTAGGAGTTTTTTTTTGGTTGTAATAAAAATGTGTGTCAAAAACTCAATGCTGAAAAACAATTAGAAAAATCTGAGAAAATAATTAAAAACTGGGAGAAAAGAAATCTAACATTATTGGGAAAAATAACAGTTATCAAATCACTGATTCTACCCAATATTACTTTTTTAGCATCTGTTTCACACATAGAAAAAGAATATATTGATAAATTTAAAAAAATTATTTATCAATTTTTATGGAAAAGCAAAATAGAAAAAGTTAAACGTAAAGTATTAAGGTATGAATTGCTAGATGGTGGTCTAAAAATGATTAACATAGATAAATACATAGAATCCATCAAAATTGGATGGATTAAAAGATTAATATATGGAGATTTAGCCAACTGGAAAGTTATACCATTATTTTATTTTAATAAATTTGGCAAGAACTTCCTTATCTTTCATATGAACATTGATGGTATTAACTCAATTCCAGGTTTAAATAAGTTGCCAGAATTTTATTTGAATGTAGTAAAAGCATGGGTAAAAAACAAAAAAATAGAGCAGCCTAAAAACTTTAAATCTATTCGTCAACAAGTAATTTGGGGAAATCAATTCATTAAGATAAAAAAAAAAAGTCTTTTATTTCAAAACTGGATAAATAGCAATATCATCTATGTAAACGACATTATAGATGAAAATGGTAACATATTGGAGAAACATATTTTGCAAAAGCTCAGGATTAAATATAATTGGATGTCAGAATTTTCTCAATTGAAGAAAGCCTTTCCAAAAGAATGGCTTAATATTTTACAACAAGAAAATTCAAAGAAAACTAAAGTAAAAACAAATTATGTTTTATACATTAAGAATAATTGTAATTATATAGAAAAATTAGAAAATTTAGACACTAAAAAAATTTATAATATATTTATTCAGAATGAGATTGAAATGCCTGTTGGTTTTAACCAATGGAAAACAGTGTTAAAAATTGAGTATATTCATAGTTCAACATGTAATATATTAAAATTTGTTCATCATTATTTGAAAGAAAATAAGTATAAAGTGTTTCGTTGGAAACTGTTACACTTTATTCTACCTTGTAAAACTTTATTAAAACAGTGGAATATCTGCAATACTTCAAATTGTCATTATTGCAATACCACTGAGGATTATGATCATATGTTTCTGAAATGTCACTTTCGTGATGACTTCTTAAGTAAAATAAAAAATCTTCTTGAAAAACTGAATATTGATAATAATATTCTAACATTGAAGAATTTAGTATTCGGTTATAAAATTAATGATGAACAATATTATGAAATCAATTATTTGATTACATTAATAATGTTTTGTATATATAAAGCTAATTACATGTCTGAACAGAAAACAGAATCTATAAATGTGTATGCTGTTTTTAAAGCAGAATTTATGTATAGTTACAAACTGCAGGCAAAATGTAAGAATACAAAATATAAATGTATTCTAGATAAAACTGCCAAATTGTTAAAATAATTTCTTTGTTTGAGAAGTATATGATCTAGCAAAAATAAATGGATGAATAAATGAATAAAAGAGATAAATTTTACGAATTACACATCTGAAACTGATTAAGTAATATAAATTTTACCTTTCACCGCTACTGTATATGTACATGTGATGATTGACAAACAAATGATTGATAACGAGACTATTTACCGTTACAAAAAGAAGATTAAAAAATGAAATATTTATTTAATCTTAATCTTCTTTATACTACAGAAAATTTTTAATTCAGACATACCTGTGATTATGCTATATCACATCTGTTTATTCTTTTATTTTTTAAGTCATGGCTGGTGTGAAAATATTTGTTTCAAAACCAGGAAGATGTTTGATAGAAAAACAATTCACCCGTTTACGGAGGAAATATGAAAAATTTCCGGAAACAATACCCAAAAATCAATTATTGCTAGATGATATATATAGTAAATTGTTAAACAAATAAGTACCATTGATATATACTTGTTAATTTCATTGCTGATAATTTTATAAATTAGCTGTTAAATTAAAACTAATGTTAATTTAATATAATGATGCTTACCAGAAACAACCCTGGATTTCTGGTATTAACAAACAGGGACTCTTTACTGGGATGCTGGACTAGTGAAGTACATTGTTAACAGCAGAAAGTGCAATTAGTTGTTGTTGAATAAAAAAAAAAAAAAAAAAGTACATATCAACAGCATATCAAGTACAGACAAAATCAACCTACATGCAACAAATGCTGATGAATATTGATGTGTATTACAATCAAAACTTTCGACAGGCTTTGACTACTTGAGGTACAAATCAACTGTACCTCAAGTTAAGACCAATTCAATCAACATACACCCAACTTTGATGAATATTTACTTGTAATAACATCCAAATCTTCCACAGGCTTTGTCTACTCGACGTACACATCAACTGTGGCTCAAGTATAGACCAATTCAATCTACAAGCAACCAAAACTGATGAATACTAATGTGTGTTACCATTTAATCTTTCGATAGGCTTTGTCTACTTGAGGTATAGATGAACTGTACCTCAAGTACAGACCGATTTAGTCTAGATACATCCAACTCTGAAGAATATTGATGTGTATAACCATCAAACATTCGATAGGCTCTGTCTACTTGAGGTACAAATCAACTGTATCGCAAGAACAGACCAATTTAATCTAGATACACCCAACTCTGATGAATATTGATGTGTATAACCATCAATACTTTCGACAGGCATAGTGTAGTTGAGGTACACATCGACTGCATCTGAAATGCAGACCAATTCAATCTACATACACCTTTTTTTATGAATATTGACGTGTATTACCATCCTAACTTTCCACAAGCTTTGTCTACTAGACGTACACATCAGCTGTACCTCAAATACAGACCAATTCAGTATACATACAAGCAACCCTGAAAAATACTAATGTGTGTTAAAATAAAAATGTTCGAAAAGCTTTGTCTATTTGAGGTATACATCAACTGTACCTCAAGTACAGAAAGATTGAATCTAAATACAACCAACGCTAATGAATACTTATGTGTGTTACCATTTAATCTTGCGAATTGCCTACTTGCGGTACATATCAACTGTACCTCATGTACAGATAAATTCAACCTACATACACCCAACTCTGATGAATATTGATGTGTTTAACCATCAAACCTTTCGACAAGCATTGTCTACTTGAGGTACACATCAACTGTACCTCAAATACAGACCAATTCAATGTACATACAACGAACCCTGATGAATACTAATGTGTGTTACCATCCAAATGTTCGAATATCTTTGTCTACTTGAGATACACATCAACTGTACCTCAAGTACAGACCGATTGAATCATGTTACAACCAACACTGATGAATACTAATGTGTGTTACCATTTAATCTTTCGTTAGGCTTTGTCTACTTGAGGTATAAATAAACTGTACCTCAAGTACAGACCAATTCAATCTACATACACCCAACTCTGATGAATATTGATGTGTATTACCATCAACACTTTCGACCGGCTTTGTCTACTTGAGGTAAACATCAGTTGTACCTCAAGTACAGATTATTCAATCTAAATACAATCAAGCCTAATGGATACTAATGTCTGTTACCATTACAACTTTTGAGAGGCTTTGTCTACTTGAGGAATACATCAACTGTGCCTCAAGTACAGACCAATTTAGTCTAGATACACCCAACTCTGAAGAATATTGATGTGTATAACCATTAAAACTTTCGACAGGCATTGTCTACTTGAGGTACACATCAACTGTACCTCAAGTACAGACCAATGGATCTACACACAACCGACCCTAATGAAAACTTATGAGTGTTAACTTTTAATCTTTAGAAGTTTGTACTTGCTGTACATATCAACTGCACTTCAAGTACAGACAAATTCAACCTACATGCAACCGATACTGATGAATATTGATGTGTATTACAATCAAAACTTTCGACAGGATTTGACTACTTAAGGTACAAATCAACTGTACCTCATGTTCAGACCAATTTAATCTACATACAACCAACTATGATGAATATTGATGTGTATTACTATCAAAACTTTAGTCCGGCTTTGTCTACTTGAGGTAAACATCAATTGTACCTCAAGTACAGATTATTCAATCTACATACAACCAAATAAGATGAAAACTAATAATATTACCATCAAAACTTTGTAGAGGCTATGTCTACATGAAGTGCACATAATTTTTATCTCTTGTATAGACCAATCGGATCTAAATACAACTAACCCTGATGAATACTAATGTCTGTTACCATTAAAAGTTTTGAGAGGCTTTGTCTACTTGAAGTATACATCAACTGTGCCTCTAGTACAGAACAATTCAATCTACACACAAGCAACAATGATGAATACTAATGTGTGTTACCATTTAATCTTTCGTTAGGCTTTGTCTACTTGAGGTATAAATGAACTGTACCTCAAGTATAGACCAATTCAATCTACATACACCCAACTCTAATGAATATTAATGTGTACAACCAACCCAGATAAATACTAATACGTGTTGAAATCAAAATGTTCGAAAAGCTTTGTCTCTTTGAGGTATACAACAACTGTACCTCAAGTACAGACAGATTGAATCTTCATACAACCAACACTGATGAATACTAATGTGAGTTACCATTTAATCTTTCGTTAGGCTTTGTCTACTTGAGGTATAAATGAACTGTACCTCAAGTATAGACCAATTCAATCTACATACACCCAATTCTTGATGAATCTTGATGTGTATTACCATTAAAACTTTCGTCAGGCTTTGTCTATTTGAGGTACACATCAATTGTACCTCGAGTTAAGACCAATTCAATCTACATGCATTCAAATATAATGAATATTGAAGTGTATTACCATCAAAACTTTCGACCGGCTGTGTCTACTTGAGGTATACATCAACTGTACCTCAAGTACAGAACGATTGAATCTACATACAACGAACCCTGATGAATACTAATGTGTGTTACTATCAAAATGTTCGAAAGGCTTTGTCTACTTGAGGTACACATCAACTGTACCTCAAGTACAGATCAATTCAACCTACATGCACCAAACTCTGATGAAAAGTGATGTGTATAACCATCAAAACTGTGTGTTACCATTTATTCTTTCGTTAGGCTTTGTCTACTTGAGGTATAAATGAAATGTACCTCAAGTACAGATCAATTCAATCTACATACATCCAACTCTGATGAATATTGATGTGTATTGCCATCAACACTTTCGACAGCCTTTGTCTAATTGAGGTACACATCAATTGTACCTCAAGTTAAGACCAGTTGAATCTACATGCATTCAATTATAATGAATTTTGATGTGTATTACCATCAAAACTTTCGATCGGTTTTGTCTACTTAAGGTAAAAATCAATTGTACCTCAAGTACAGATTATTCAATCTACATACAACCAAATATAATGAAAAGTAATAATATTACCATCAAAAATTTGTAGAGTCTTTGTCTATATGAAGTGCACATCATTTGTATCTGGAGTACAGACCGATTGGATCTACATACAACCAAGCCTAATGAATACATATGTCTGTTACCATTAAAACTTTTGAGAGGCTTTGTTTACTTGAGGTATACATCAACTGTGCCTTAAGTACAGACCAATTCAGTATAGATACACCTAACTCTGATGAATATTGATTTGTATAACCATCAAAACTTTCGACAGGCATTGTGTACTTGAGGTACAGATCAACTGCACCTGAAATGCAGACCAATTCAATCTATATACACCCAACTTTGGTGAATATTGTCGTGTATTGCCATCCAAACGTTCTACAGGTTTTGTCTACTCGACGTCCACATCAACTGTACCTCAAGTACAGACAACTTCAATATACGTACAACCAACCCTGATGAATACTAATGTGTGTCACCATCAAAATGTTCGAAAGGCTTTGTCTACTTGAGGTGAACATCAACTGTGCCTCAAGTGCAGACCGATTGAATCAACATGCAACCAACTCTAATGAATACTTATGAGTGTTACCTTTTAATCTTTAGAATTGTCTACTTGCTGTACATATCAACTGCACATCAAGTACAGATAAATTCATCCTACATGTAACCAATACTGATGAATATTGATATGTATTACCATCAAACCTTTCGAAAAGCTTTGTCTATTTGAAGTACACATCAACTGTACCCCAAGTTCAGACCAATTTAATCTACATACAACCAACTATAATTGATGATTGATGTGTATTACCATCAAAACTTTCGACAGGCTTTGTCTACTTGAGATACACATCAATTGTACCTCAAGATAAGACCAATGCAATCTACACACCTTCAAATATAATGAATATTGATATGTATTACCATCAAAACTTTAGACCGGCTTTGTCTACTTGAGATAAACATCAATTGTACCTCAAGTACAGATTTTTCAATCTACATACAACCCAGCCTAATGATTATTAATATCCGTTATCATTAAAACATTGAGAGACTTTGTCTACTTGAGGAATACAGCAACTGTGCCTCAAGTACAGACCAATTTAGTCTAGATACAACCAACTATAATTGATGATTGATGTGTATTACCATCAAAACTTTCGACAGGCTTTGTCTACTTGACATACACATCAATTGTACCTCAAGATAAGACCAATGCAATCTACACACCTTCAAATATAATGAATATTGATATGTATTACCATCAAAACTTTAGACCGGCTTTGTCTACTTGAGATAAACATCAATTGTACCTCAAGTACAGATTTTTCAATCTACATACAACCCAGCCTAATGATTATTAATATCTGTTATCATTAAAACATTGAGAGACTTTGTCTACTTGAGGTGAACATCAACTGTGCCTCAAGTGCAGACCGATTGAATCAACATGCAACCAACTCTAATGAATACTTATGAGTGTTACCTTTTAATCTTTAGAATTGTCTACTTGCTGTACATATCAACTGCACATCAAGTACAGATAAATTCATCCTACATGTAACCAATACTGATGAATATTGATGTGTATTACCATCAAACCTTTCGAAAAGCTTTGTCTATTTGAAGTACACATCAACTGTACCCCAAGTTCAGACCAATTTAATCTACATACAACCAACTATAATTGATGATTGATGTGTATTACCATCAAAACTTTCGACAGGCTTTGTCTACTTGAGATACACATCAATTGTACCTCAAGATAAGACCAATGCAATCTACACACCTTGAAATATAATGAATATTGATATGTATTACCATCAAAACTTTAGACCGGCTTTGTCTACTTGAGATAAACATCAATTGTACCTCAAGTACAGATTTTTCAATCTACATACAACCCAGCCTAATGATTATTAATATCTGTTATCATTAAAACATTGAGAGACTTTGTCTACTTGAGGAATACAGCAACTGTGCCTCAAGTACAGACCAATTTAGTCTAGATACACCCAACTCTGAAGAATATTGATGTGTATAACAATTAAAACTTTCGACAGGCATTGTATACTTGAGGTACACATCAACTGCACCTCAAGTACAGACCAATGGATCTACACACAACCGACCCTAATGCAAACTTATTAGTGTTACCTTTTAATCTTTAGAATTTTGTACTTGCTGTACATATCAACTGCACTTCAAGTACAGACAAATTCAACCTACATGCAACCGATACTTATGAATATTGATGTGTATAACAATCAAATCTTACGACAGGTTTTGACTACTTGAGGTACAAATAAACTGTTCAGACCAATTCAATCCACATACAACCAACTATGATGAATATTGATGTGTATTACCATCAAAACTTTAGACCGGCTTTGTCTACTTGAAGTAAACATCAATTGTACCTAGAGTACAGATTATTCAATCTACATACAACCAAATATGATAACAACTAATAATATTACCATCAAAACTTTGTAGGGGCTTTCTCTAAATGAAGTGCACATCATTTGTATCTCTTAAACAGACCGATTGGATCTAAATACAACTAACCCTGATGAATACTAATGTCTGTTACCATTAAAAGTTTTGAGAGCCTTTGTCTACTTGAGGTATACATCAACTGTGCCTCAATTACAGACCAATTCAATCTACAAACAACCAACACTGATGAATACGTATGTGTGTTACCAGTTAACTTTTGATAGGCTTTGTCTACTTGAGGTATACATGAACTGTACCTCAAGTCCAGACCAATTCAGGCCAGATACAAACAACTCTGAAGAATATTGATGTGTATAACCATCAAAACATTCAACATGCTCTGTCTACTTGAGGTACACATCAACTGTACCTCAAGTACAGACCAATTCAATCTAGATACACCCAACTCTAATGAATATTAATGTGTATTACCATCAAAACTTTCCACAAGCTTTATCCACTCGACGTACACATCAGCTGTGCCTAAAATACAGACCAATTCAGTTTACATACAACCAACACTGATGAATACTAATGTGTGTTAAAATCAAAATGTTCTAAAAGCTTTGTCTATTTGAGGTATACATCAACTGTACCTCAAGTACAGAAAGATTGATTCTACATACAACCAACGCTAATGAATATTTATGTGTGCTACCATTTAATCTTGACAATTGCCTACTTGCGGTACATATCAACTGTACCTCATGAACAGATCAATTCAACCTGCATACACCCAACTCTGATGCATATTGATGTGTATAACCATCAAAACTTTCGACAAGCATTGTCTACTTGAGGTACACATCAACTGTACCTCAAATACAGACCAATTCAATGTACATACAACGAACCCTGTTTAATACTAATGTGTGTTACCATCAAAATGTTCGAAAAGCTTTGTCTACTTGAGGTACACATCAACTGTACCTCAAATACAGACCAATTCAATGTACATACAACGAACCCTGATGAATACTAATGTGTGTTACCATCAAAATGTTCAAAAAGCTTTGTCTATTTGAGGTATACATCAACTGTACCTCAAGTACAGAACGATTGAATCTACATACAACCAACGCTAATGAATACTTATGTGTGTTACCATTTAATCTTGAGAATTGCCTTCTTGCGGTACATATCAACTGTACCTCATGTACAGATCAATTCAACCTACATACACCCAACTCTGATGCATATTGATGTGTATAACCATCAAAACTTTCGACAAGCATTGTCTACTTGAGGTACACATCAACTGTACCTCAAATACAGACCAATTCAATGTACATACAACGAACCCTGTTTAATACTAATGTGTGTTACCATCAAAATGTTCGAAAAGCTTTGTCTACTTGAGGTACACATCAAATGTACCTCAAGTACAGACCGATTGAATCTTCATACAACCAGCACTGATGAATACTAATGTGTGTTACCATTTAATCGTTCGTTAGGCTTTGTCTACTTGAGATATAAATGAACTGTACCTCAAGTACAGATCAATTCAATCTACATACATCTAACTCTGATGAATATTGATGTGTATTACCATCAACACTTTCGACAGGCTTTGTCTAATTGAGGTACACATCAATTGTACCTCAGGTTAAGACCAACTCAATCTATATGCATTTAAATATAATGCAAATTGATGTGTATTACCATCAAAACTTTCGACCGGCTTTTTCTACTTGAGGTAAACATCAGTTTTACCTCAAGAACAGATTATTCAATCTACATTCAACCAAGTCTAATGAATACTTATGTCTGTTACCATTAAAACTTTTGAGAGGCTTTGTCTACTTGAGGAATACATCAACTGTACCTCAAGTACAGACCAATTTAGTCTAGATACACCCAACTCTGAAGAATATTGATGTGTATAACCATTAAATCTTTCGACAGGCATTGTCTACTTCAGGTACACATCAACTGTACCTCAAGTACAGAGCAATGGATCTACACGCAACCGACCCTAATGCAAACTTATGAGTGTTAACTTTTAATCTTTAGAATTTTGTACTTGCTGTACATATCAACTGCACTTCAAGTACAGACAAATTCAACCTACATACAACCAACTATGATGAATATTAAAGTGTATTACCATCAAAACTTTCAACAGGATTTGTCTACTTGGGGTACACATCAACTGTACCTCAAGTGCAGACCGACTGAATGTGTGTTACCATCAAAATGATCGAAAGGCTTTGTCTACTTGAGGTGAACATCAACTGTGCCTCAAGTGCACACCGATTAAATTAACATACAACCAACCCTAATGAATACTTATGAGTGTTACCTTTTAATCTTTAGAATTATTTACTTGCTGAACATATCAACTGCACATCAAGTACAGACAAATTCATCCTATATGTAACCAATACTGATGAATATTAATGTGTATTACCATCAGACCTTTCGACAGGCTTTGTCTATTTGAAGTACACATCAACTGTACCTCAAGTTCAGACCAATTCAATCTACAAACAACCAACTATGATGATTATTGATGTGTATTACCATCAAAACTTTCGACAGGCTTTGTCTACTTGAGATACACATCAATTGTACCTCAAGTTAAGACCAATTCAATCTACACACCTTCAAATATAATGAATATTGATATGTATTACCCTCAGAACTTTAGACCGGCTTTGTCTACTTGAGATAAACATCAATTGTACCTAAAGTACAGATTAATCAATCTACATACAGCCAAGCCTAATGAATGCTAATGTCTGTTATCATTAAAACATTGAGAGGCTTTGTCTTCTTGAAGAATACATCAACTGTGCCTCAAGTACAGACCAATTTAGTCTAGATACACCCAACTCTGAAGAATATTGATGTGTATAACCATTAAAACTTTCGACAGGCACTGTTTACTTGAGGTACACATCAACTGCACCTCAAGTACAGACCAATGGATCTACACACAACCGACCAAAATGCAAACTTATGAGTGTTACCTTTTAATCTTTAGAATTTTGCACTTGCTGTACATGTCAACTGCACTTCAAGTACAGACAAATTCAACCTACATGCAACCGATACTGATGAATATTGATGTGTATTACAATGAAAACTTTCGACATGCATTGTCTACTTGAGGTACACATCAACTGTACTTCAAATACACACCAATTCAATGTACATACAACGAACCCTGATGAATACAAATGTGTTTTACCATCAAAATGTTCAAAAGGCTTTGTCTACTTGAGGTACACATCAACTGTACCTCAAGTACAGAATGATTGAATCTTCATACAACCAACACTGATGAATACTAATGTGTGTTACGATTCAATCTTTCGTTAGGCTTTGTCTAGTTGAGGTATAAATGAACTGTACCGCAAGTACAGATCAATTCAATCTACATACATCCAACTCTGATGAATATTGATGTGTATTACCATCAACACTTTCGACAGCCTTTGTCTAATTGAGGTACACATCAATTGTACCTCAAGTTAAGACCAATTGAATCTATATGCATTCAAATATAATGAATATTAATGTGTATTACCATCAAAACTTTCGACCGGCTTTGCCTACTTAAGGTAAACATCAATTGTACCTCAAGTATAGATTATACAAACTACATACAACCAAATATAATGAAAAGTAATAATATTACCATCAAAACTTTGTAGAGTCTTTGTCTACATGAAGTGCACATCATTTGTATCTCAAGTACAGACCGATTGGATCTACATACAACCAAGCCTAATGAATACTTATGTCTGTTACCATTAAAACTTTTGAGAGGCTTTGTTTACTTGAGGTATACATTTACTGTGTCTCAAGTACAGACCAATTCAGTCTAGATACACCCAACTCTGAAGAATATTGATGTGTATAACCATAAAAACATTCGACAGGCTCTGTCTACTTGAGGTACACATCAACTGTACCTCAAGTACAGACCAATTCAATTTAGATACACCCAACTCTGATGAATATTGATTTGTATAACCATCAAAACTTTCGACAGGCATTGTGTACTTGAGGTACACATCAACTGCACCTGAAATTCAGACCAATTCAATCTATATACACCTAATTTTGGTGAATATTTTCGTGTATTACCATCCAAACTTTCTACAGGCTTTGTCTACTCGACGTCCACATTAACTGTACCTCAAGTACAGACAACTTCAATATACGTACAACCAACCCTGATGAAAACTAATGTGTGTTACCATCAAATTGTTCGAAAGGCTTTGTCTACTTGAGGTGAACATCAACTGTGCCTCAAGTGCAGACCGATTGAATCAACATACAACCAACCCTAATGAATACTTATGAGTGTTACCTTTTAATCTTTAGAATTATTAACTTGCTGTACATATCAACTGCACATTAAGTACAGACAAATTCATCCTATATGTAACCAATACTGATGAATATTAACGTGTATTACCATCAAACCTTTCGACAGGCTTTGTCTATTTGAAGTACACATCAACTGTACCTCAAGTTCAGACCAATTCAATCTACATACTACCAACTATGATGATTATTGATGTGTATTACCATCAAAATTTTCGACAGGCTTTTTCTACTTGAGATAAACATCAATTGTACCTCAAGTTAAGACCAATTCAATCTACACACCTTCAATTATAATGAATATTGATATGTATTACCATCAAAACTTTAGACCGGCTTTGTCTACTTGAGATACACATCAATTCTACCTAAAGTACAGATTAATCAATCTACATACAACCAAGCCTAATGAATACTAATGTCTGTTACCATAAAAAAACATTGAGAGGCTTTGTCTTCTTGAGGAATACATCAACTGTGCCTCAAGTACAGACCAATTCAGTCTTGATACACCCAACTCTGAAGAATTTTGATGTGTATAACCATTAAAACTTTCGACAGGCACTGTCTACTTGAGGTACACATCAACTGCACCTCAAGTACAGACCAATGGATCTACACACAACCGACCCAAATGCAAACTTATGAGTGTTACCTTTTAATCTTTAGAATTTTGCATTTGCTGTACATGTCAACTGCACTTCAAGTACAGACAAATTCAACCTACATGCAACCGATACTGATGAATATTGATGTGTATTACAATGAAAACTTTCGACAGGATTTGACTACTTGAGGTACAAATCAACTGTACCTCAAGTTCAGACCAATTCAATCTTCATACAACCAACTATGATAAATATTGATGTGTATTACCATCAACACTTTAGACCGGCTTTGTCTACTTGAGGTAAACATCAATTTTACCTCAAGTACAGATTATTCAATCTACATACAACCAAATATGATAAAAACTAATTATATTACCATCAAAACTTTGTAGAAGCTTTGTCTACATGACGTGCACATCATTTGTATCTCTTAAACAGACCGATTGGATCTAAATACAACTAACCCTGATGAATACTCATGTCTGTTACCATTAAAAGTTTTAAGAGGCTTTGTCTGCTTTAGGTATACATCAACTGTGCCTCAAGTACAGACCGATTTTATCGACAAACAACCAACACTGATGAATACTAATGTGTGTTACCTGTTAATCTTTTGATAGGCTTTGTCTATTTGAGGTATACATGAACTGTACCTCAAGAACAGACCAATTCAGTCTAGATTCAAACAACTCTGAAGAATATTAATGTGTATAACCATCAAACATACAACAGGCTCTGTCTACTTGAGGTACACATCAACTGTACCTCAAGTACAGACCAATTCAATCTAGATGAATATTAATGTGTATTACCATCAAAACTTTCCACAAGCTTTGTCTACTCGGCGTACACATCAGCTGTACCTCAAGTACAGACCAATTCAGTATACATACAACCAACCCTGATGAATACTAATTTGTGTTAAAATCAAAATGTTCGAAACGCTTTGTCTATTTGAGATATACATCAACTGTACCTCAAGTAAAGAACGATTGAATCTACATACAACCAACGCTAATGAATACTTATGTGTGTTACCATTTAATCTTGAGAATTGCCTACTTGCGGTACACATCAACTGTACCTCATGTACAGATCAATTCAACCTACATACACCGAACTCTGATGAATATTGATATGTATAACCATCAAACCTTTCGACAAGAATTGTCTACTCGACGTATACATCAACTGTACCTCAAGCACAGACCAATTCAGTATACATACAACTAACCCTGATGAATACTAATGTGTGTTAAAATCAAAATGTTCGAAAGGCTTTGTCTACTTGAGGTACACATCAACTGTACCTCAATTACAGACCGATTGAATCTTCATACAACCAATACTGATGAATACTAATGTGTGTTACCATTTAATCTTTCGTTAGGCTTTGTCTACTTGAAGTATAAATGAACTGTACCTCATGTACAGACCAATTCAATCTAGATACACCCAACTCTGATGAATATTGATTTGTATAACCATCAAAACTTTCGACAGGAATTGTGTACTTGAGGTCCACATTAACTGCACCTGAAATTCAGACCAATTCAATCTATATACACCCAACTTTGGTGAATATTGTCGTGTATTACCATTCAAACTTTCTACAGGCTTTGTCTACTCGACGTCCATATCAACTGTACCTCAAGTACAGACAACTTCAATATACGTACAACCAACCCTGATGAATACTAATGTTTGTCACCATCGAAATGTTCGAAAGGCTTTGTCTACTTGAGGTGAACATCAACTGTACCTCAAGTGCAGACCGATTGAATCAACATACAACCAACCCTAATGAAAACTTATGAGAGTCACCTTCTAATCTTTATATATAGTTAGAATTGTCTACTTGCTGTACATATCAACTGCACATCAAGTACAGACAAATTCATCCTACATATAACCAATACTGATGAATATTGATGTGTATTACCATCAAACCTTTCGACACGCTTTGTCTATTTGAAGTACACATCAACTGTACCTCAAGGTCAGACCAATTCAATCTACATACAACCAACTATGATGAAAATTAATGTGTATTACCATCAAAACTTTCGACAGGCTTTGTCTACTTGAGATACACATCAATTGTACCTCAAGTTAAGACCAATTCAATCTACACACCTTAAAATATAATGAATATTGATATGTATTACCATCAAAACTTTAGACTGGGTTTGTCTACATGAGGTAAACATCAATTGTACCTCCAGACCAATGCAATCTACAAACAACCAACACTGATGAATACTAATGTGTGTTACCAGTTAATCTTTTGATAGGCTTTGTCTACTTGAGGTATACATGAACTGTACCTCAAGTGCAGACCAATTCAGTCCAGATAGAAACAAATCTGAAGAATATTGATGTGTATAACCATCAACACATTCAACAGGCTCGGTCTACTTGAGGTACACATCAACTGTACCTCAAGTACAGACCAATTGAATCTACATACACCGAAGTATAATGAATATTAATGTGTATTATCATCAAAACTTTCCACAAGCTTTGTCTACTCGACGTACACATCAGCTGTACCTCAAGTACAGACCAATTCAGTATACATATAACCAACCCTGATGAATACTAATTTGTTTTAAAATCAAAATGTTCGAAAAGCTTTGTCTATTTGAGGTATACATCAATTGTACCTCAAGTAAAGAACGATTGAATCTACATACAACCAACGCTAATGAATACTTATGTGTGTTACCATTTAATCTTGAGAATTGCCTACTTGCGGCACATATCAACTGAACTTCATGTACAGATCAATTCAACCTACATACACCCAACTCTGATGAATATTGATATGTATAACCATCAAAACTTTCGACAAGCATTGTCTACTTGAGGTACACATCAACTGTACCTCAAATACAGACCAATTCAATGTACATACAACGAACCCTGATGAATACTTATGTGTGTTACAATCAAAATGTTCGAAAAGCTTTATCTACTTGAGGTACACATCAACTGTACCTCAAGTGCAGACCGATTGAATCTTCAAACAACCAACACTGATGAATACTAATGTGTGTTATCATTTAATCTTTCGTTAGGCTTTGTCTATTTGAGGTATAAATGAACTGTACCTCAAGTACAGATCAATTCAATCTACATACATCCAACTCTAATGAATATTGATGTGTATTACTATAAACCTTTTCGACAGGTTTTGTCTAATTGAGGTACACATCAGTTGTACCTCAAGTTACGACCAATTGAATCTACATGCATTTAAATATAATGAATATTGATGTGTATTACCATCAAAACTTTCGACCGGCTTTGTCTATTTGAGGTAAACATCAATTGTACCTCAAGTACAGATTATTCAATCTACATATAAACAAGCCTAATGAATACTAATGTCTGCTATCTTTAAAACTTTTGAGAGGCTTTGTCTACTTGAGGAATACATCAACTGTGCCTCAAGTACAGACCAATTTAGTTTAGATACACCGAACTCTAAAGAGTATTGATATGTATAACCATTAAAACTTTCGACAGGCATTGTCTACTTCAGGTAATATCAACTGTACCTCAAGTACAGACCAATTCAATCTAGATACACCCAACTCTGATGAATCAAGACCAATTCAGTATACATACAACCAACCCTGATGAATACTAATGTGTGTTCAAATCAAAATGTTCGAAAAGCTTTGTCTATTTGAGGTATATATCAACTGTACCTCAAGTACAGACCGATTGAATCTTCATACAACCAACACTAATGAATATTGATGTGTATTACCATCAAAACTTTCGACCGGCTGTGTCTACTTGAGGTATACATCAATTGTACCTCAAGTACAGAACGATTGAATATACATACAACCAACGCTAATGAATTCTTATGTGTGTTAACATTTAATCTTGAGAATTGCCTACTTGCGGTACATATCAACTGTACCTCATGTACAGATCAATTGAACCTACATACACCCAACTCTGATGAATATTGATATGTATAACCATCAAAATTTCAACAGGCATTGTCTACTTGAGGTACACATTAAATGTACCTCAAGTACAGACCAATTCAATCTAGATACACCCAACTCTAATGAATATTAATGTGTATTAACATCAAAACTTTCCACAAGCTCTGTCTACTCGACGTACACATCAACTGTACCTCAAGAACAGACCAATTCAGTATACATACAACCAACCCTGATGAATACTAATGTGTGTTCAAATCAAAATGTTCGAAAAGCTTCTTTTATTTGAGGTATACATCAACTGTATTTCAAGTACAGACCGATTGAATCATCATACAACCCACACTGGTGAATACTAATGTGTGTTGCCATTTAATCTTTCGTTAGGCTTTGTCTACTTGAGGTATAAATGAACTGTACCTCAAGTATAGACCAATTCAATCTACATACACCCAACTCTGATGAATCTTAATGTGTATTTCCATCAACACTTTCGACAGACATTATCTACTTGAGGTACACATCAACTGTACCTCAAGTACAGACCAATTCAATCTAGATACAATAACTCTGATGAATATTGATGTGTATAACCATTAAAACTTTCGACAGGCATTGAGTACTTGAGGTGCATATCAACTGCACCTGAAATGCAGACCAATTCAATCTAGATACACCAACTCTGATGAATATTGACGTGTATTACCATCCAAACTTTCCACAGTCTTTTTCTACTTGACGTCAACATCAACTCTACCCCAAGTACAGACCAATTCATTATACGTAGAACCAACCCTGATGAATACTAATGTTTGTTACCATCAAAATGTTCTAAAGGCTTTTTCTACTTGAGGTGCACATCAACTGTGCCTCAAGTGCAGACCAATTCAATCTACACACATTCAAATATAATGAATATTTATGTGTATTACCATCAAAACTTTAGACTGGCTTTGTCTACTTGAGGTGAACATCAATTGTACCCCAAGTACAAATTATTCAATCTACATACAACCAAATATAATTAAAACTAATCATATTACCATCAAAACTTTGTAGAGTCTTTGTCTACATGAAGTGCAAATCATTTGATTGATTGATTAGGGACTTTCCGATTGAATTTTCCTCGGAGTTCAGTATTTTTGTGATTTTACTTTTAGTTAGTTGCTTATCGTCCAGTGGCAAATATTTCATGCATATTCAGGACGTGCAAATCATTTGTATCTCTTGTACAGACTGATTGGATCTAAATACAACTAACCTAATAAATACTTATTTGTTTTACCATTTAATCTTGAGAATTATCTACTTCCGGTACAAATCAACTGTACCTCATGTACAGATCAATTCAACCTAAATACACCCAACTCTGATGAATATTGATGTGTATAACCATCAAAACTTTCGACATGCATTGTCTACTTTAGGTACACATCAACTGTGCCTTAAGTACAGACCAATTCAGTCTAGATACACCCAACTCTGAAGAATATTGATGTGTATAACCATCAAAACGTTCGACAGACATTGTCTACTTGAGGTACACATCAACTGTACCTCAAGTACAGACCAATTCAATCTAGATACAATAACTCTGATGAATATTGATGTGTATAACCATCAAAACTTTCGACAGGCATTGTGTACTTGAGGTACACATCAACTGCACCTGAAATGCAGACCAATTCAATCTAGATACACTAACTCTGATGAATACTGACGTGTATTACCATCCAAACTTTCCACAGTTTTTTTCTACTTGACGTCAACATCAACTCTACCTCAAGTACAGACCAATTCATTATACGTACAACCAACCCTGATGAATACTAATGTTTGTTACCATCAAAATGTTCTAAAGGCTTTTTCTACTTGAGGTGCACATCAACTGTGCCTCAAGTGCAGACCGATTGAATCTACATACAACCAACCCTAATGAATACTTATGAGTGTTACCTTTTAATCTTTAGAATTGTCTACTTGCTGTACATATCAACTGCACATCCAGTACAGACCAATACTGATGAATATTAATGTGTATAACCATCAAAACTTTCGACAAGCATTGTCTACTTGAGGTACACATCAGCTGTACCTCAAATACAGACCAATTCAATGTACATACAACGAACCCTGATGAATACTAATGTGTGTTACCATCCAAATGTTCGAAAAGCTTTGTCTACTTGAGGTATACATCAACTGTACCTCAAGTGCAGACCGATTGAATCTTCATACAACCAACACTGATGAATACTAATGTGTGTTACCATTTAATCTTTCGTTTAGCTTTGTCTACTTGAGGTATAAATGAACTGTACCTCAAGTACAGATCAATTCAATCTACATACATCCAACTCTTATAAATATTGATGTGTATTACTATAAACTTTTTCGACAGGCTTTGTCTAATTGAGGTACACATCAATTGTACCTCAAGTTAAGACCAATTCAATCTACATGCATTTAAATATAATGAATATTGATGTGTATTACCATCAAAACTTTCGACCGGCTTTGTCTATTTGAGGTAAACATCAATTGTACCTCAAGTACAGATTATTCAATCTACATATTATCAAGCCTAATGAATACTAATGTATGTTATCAATAAAATACTTGAGAGGCTTTGTCTACTTGAGGAATACATCAACTGTGCCTCAAGTACAGACGAATTTAGTCTAGATACACCCAACTCTAAAGAGTATTGATGTATATAACCATTAAAACTTTCGACAGGCATTGTCTACTTGAGGTACGCATCAACTGTACCTCAAGTACAGACCAATTCAATCTAGATACACCCAACGCTAATGAATATTAATGTGTATTAACATCAAAACTTTCCACAAGCTTTGTCTACTCGACGTACACATCAGCTGTATCTCAAGTACAGACCAATTCAGTATACATACAACCAACCCTGATGAATACTTATGTGTGTTCAAATCAAAATGTTCGAAAAGCTTTGTCTAATTGAGTTATACATCAACTGTACCTCAAGTACAGACCGATTGAATCTTCATACAACCAACACTGATGAATACTTATGTGTGTTGCCATTTAATCTTGAGAATTGCCTACTTGCAGGACATATCAACTGTACCTCATGTACCGATCAATTCAACCTACATACACCCAACTCTGATGAATATTGATGTGTATAACCATCAAAACTTTCGAGAGGCATTGTCTACTTTAGGTATACATCAACTGTACCTCAAATACAAACCAATTCAATGTACATACAACGAACCCTGATGATTACTAATGTGTGTTACCATTAAAATGTTTGAAAGCCTTTGTCTACTTGAGGTACACATCAACTGTACCTCAAGTACAGATCAATTAAATCTACATACATCCAACTCTGATGAATATTGATGTGTATAACCATCAAACATTCAACAGGCTCTCTCTACTTGAGGTACACATCAACTGTACCTCAAGTACAGACCAATTCAATCTAGATACACCCAGCTCTAATGAATATTAATCTGTATTACCATCAAAACTTTCCACAAGCTTTGTCTACTCGACGTATACATCAACTGAAACTCAAGTACAGACCAATTCAGTATACATACAAATAACCCTGATGAATACTAATGTGTTTTAAAATCAAAATGTTCGAAAGGCTTTGTCTACTTCAGGTACACATCAACTGTACCTCAAGTACAGACCGATTGAATCTTCATACAACCAACACTGATGAATACTAATGTGTGTTACCATTTAATCTTTCGTTAGGCTTTGTCTATTTGAGGTTTAAATGAAATGTACTTCAAGTACAAACCAATGTAATCTACATAAAACCAACTCTGATGATCATTGATGTGTATTACCATCAAGACTTTCGACAGGCTTTGTCTAATTGAGGTACACATCAATTGTACCTCAGGTTAAGACCAATTAATCTACATGCATTCAAAGATAATGAATATTGATGTGTATTACAATCAAAACTTTCGACCGGCTTTGTCTACTTGAGGTAAACATCAATTGTGCCTTCAGTACAGACTAATTCAGTCTAGATACACCCAACTCTGAAGAATATTGATGTGTACAACAATAAAAACATTCGACAGGCTCTGTCTACTTGATGTACACATCAACTGTACCTCAAGTACAGACCAATTGAATCTAGATACACCCAATTCTAATGAATATTAATGTGCATTAACATCAAAACTTTCCACAAGCTTTGTCTACTCGACGTACACATCAACTGTACCTCAAGTACAGACCAATTCAGTATACATACAACCAACCCTGATGAATACTAATGTGTGTTCAAATCAAAATGTTCGAAAAGCTTTGTCTATTTGCGGTATACATCAACTGTACCTCAAGTACAGACCGATTGAATCTTCATACAACCAACACTGATGAATACTAATGTATGTTACCATTTAATCTTTCGTTAGGATTTGTCTACTTGAGGTATAAATGAATTGTACCTCAAGTACAGACCAATTCAATCTACATACACCCAATTCTGATGAATCTTGATGTGTATTACCATCAAGACTTTCGACAGGCTTTGTCTAATTGAGGTACACATCAATTGTACCTCGAGTTAAGACCATTTCAATCTAGATGCATTCAAATATAATGAATATTGATGTGTATTACCATCAAAACTTTCGACCGGTTGTGTCTACTTGAGGTATACATCAATTGTACCTCAAGTACTGAACGATTGAATCTACATACAACTAACGCTAATGAATACTTGTGTGTGTTACCATTTAATCTTGAGAATTGCCTACTTGCGGTACATATCAACTGTACCTCATGTACAGATCAATTCAACCTACATACACCCAACTCTGATGAATATTGATGTGTATAACCATCAAAACTTTCGACATGCATTGTCTACTTGAGGTACACATAAACTGTGCCTTAAGTACAGACCAATTCAGTCTAGATACACCCAACTATGAAGAATATTGATGTGTATAACCATCAAAACATTCGACAGGCATTGTCTACTTGAGGTACACATCAACTGTACCTCAAGTACAGACCAATTCAATCTAGATACAATAACTCTGATGAATATTGATGTGTATAACCATCAAAACTTTCGACAGGCATTGTGTACTTGAGGTACACATCAACTGCACCTGAAATGCAGACCAATTCAATATAGATACACCAACTCTGATAAATATCGACGTGTATTACCATCCAAACTTTCCACAGTCTTTTTCTACTTGACGTCAACATCAACTCTACCTCAAGTACAGACCAATTCATTATACGTACAACCAACCCTGATGAATACTAATGTTTGTTACCATCAAAATGTTCTAAAGGCTTTTTCTACTTGAGGTGCACATCAACTGTGCCTCAAGTGCAGACCGATTGAATCTACATACAACCAACCCTAATGAATACTTATGAGTGTTACCTTTTAATCTTTAGAATTGTCTACTTGCTGTACATATCAACTGCACATCCAGTACAGACCAATACTGATAAATATTGATGTGTATTACCATCAAAACTTTCGACAGGCCTTGTCTATTTGAGGTACACATCAACTGTACCTCAAGGTCAGACCAATTCAATCTACACACATTCAAATATAATGAATATTGATGTGTATTACCATCAAAAGTTTAGACTGGCTTTTTCTACTTGAGGTGAACATCAATTGTACCCCAAGTACAAATTATTCAATCTACATACAACCAAATAGAATTAAAACTAATCATATTACCATCAAAACTTTGTAGAGGCTTTGTCTACATGAAGTGCAAATCATTTGATTGATTGTTGGTTGCTTAACGTCCAGTGGGAAATATTTTATTCATATTCAGGACGAGCAAATCATTTGTATCTCTTGTACAGACTGATTGGATCTAAATACAACTAACCTAATAAATACTTATGTGTGTTATCATTTAATCTTGAGAATTGTCTACTTGCGGTACAAATCAAGTGTACCTCATGTACAGATCAATTCAACCCACATACACCCAACTCTGAAGAATATAGATGTTTATAACCATCAAAAATTTCGACAGGCATTGTCTACTTGATGTACACATCAACTGTACCTCAAGTTCAGACCAATTCAATATACATACACCCAAATATAATGAGTATTAATGTTTATTACCATCAAAACTTTTGACAGTGTTTGTCTACATTAAGTGCACATCATTTGTATCTCAAGTACAAACCAATTCAATATTCAATCTGTCGAACCTAATGAACAGGAATGTCTTTTACCAAAAACAATTTTGACAGACTTTTTCTACTTGACGTACAAATAAACTGAACATCAAGTACAGATCAACTACGTTTACATAAACCAAAACCTAAGAAACATTATTGTGTATTACAATCAAAACATTCGAAATGCTTTGTCTACTCGACATACACATCAACTGTACTTCAAGTACAGACCAATTCAATCTAAATACACCAAACTTGACGAATATTGACGTGTATTACCATCCAAACTTTCCACAGGCTTTTTCTACTCGACGTACACATCAACTGTACCTCAAGTACAGACCAATTCAATCTACATACAACCAACCCTGATAAATACTAATGTGTGTTACCATTAAAATGTTCGAAAGGCTTTGTCTTTTTGAGGTACACATTAACTGTACCTCAAGTACAGAGCGATTGAATCTACATACAACCAACCCTAATGAATACTTATGTGTGTTACCATTTCATCTTGAGAATTGTCTACTTGCGGTACATATCAACTTTACCTCATGTACAGATCAATTCAACCTACATACACACAACTCTGATGAATATTGATGTGTATAACCATCCAAACTTTCGACAGGCATTGTCTACTTGAGGTACACATCAACTGTACCTCAAGTTCACACCGCTACAATGTACATACAACCAATCCTGATGAAAACTAATGTGTGTTACCATTTAATCTTTCAATAGGCTTTGTCTCCTTGAGGTATACATGAACTGGACCTCAAGTACAGAACAATTCAATCAACATACACCCAACTCTGATGAATATTGATGTGTATAAAAATCAAAACTTTCGACAGGCATTGTCTAATTGAGGTACACATCAACTGTACCTCAAGTACAGACCAATTCAATGTACATACAACCAACGCTGATGCATACATATATGTGTTACCATCAAAATGTTCGTAAAGCTTTGTCTACTTGACGTACACATCAACTGCACCTCAAGTATAGACCGATTGAATCTACATACAACAGACCCTGATGAATACTAATGTGTGTTACCATTTAATCATTCGATAGGCTGTGTCTACTTGAGGTATACATCAACTGTACCTCAAGTACAGACCAATTCAATCTACATACACTCAAATATAATGAATATTGATGTGTATTACCTTCAAAACTTTCGACCGGCTTTGTCAACTTGAGATAAACATCACAGATTATTCAATAAACATACAACCAAATATGTAAAAAAAAAATAATTATATTACCATCAAAACTTTGTAAAGACTTTGTCTACATGAAGTACACATCATTTGTATCTCAATTACAGACCGATTGGATCTAAATACACCTAAGCCTGATGAATACTAATGTCTGTTACCATTAAAAGTTTTAAGAGGCTTTGTCTACTTTAGGTATACATCAACTGTGCCTCAAGTACAGACCAATTCAATCTACAAACAACCAACAATGATGAATACAAATGTGTGTTACCATTTAATCTTTCGATAGGCTTTGTCTACTTGACGTATACATCAACTGTGCCTCAAGTGCAGACCGATTGAATCTACATACAACCAACCCTAATGAATACTTATGAGTGTTACCTTTTAATCTTTAGAATTGTCTACTTGCTGTACATATTAACTGCACATCAAGTACAGACAAATTCAACTTACTGATAAATATTGATGTGTATTACCATCAAAACTTTCGACAGGCCTTGTCTAATTGAGGTACACATCAATTGTACCTAAAGTTAAGACCAATTCAATCTACATACATTCAAATATAATGAATATTGATGTGTATTACCATCAAAACTTTTTAGAAGCTTTGTCTACTTGAGGTAAACATCAACTGTGCCTCAAGTACAGACCAATTCAATCTAAAAACAACCAACACTGATGAATACTAATGTGTGTTACCATTTAATCTTTCGATAGGCTTTGTCTACTTTAGGTATAAATGAAATGTACCTCAAGTACAGACCAATTCAATCTACATACACCCAACTCTGATGAATATTGATGTGTGTTACCATCAAAACTTTGGACAGGCGTTGTCTACATGCAGTACACATCATTTGTATCTCAAGTACAGACCAATTCGATTTTCATACACTCGAGCCCAATGAAGAGGAAGGTCTATTACTCACAACAATTTTGACAGGTTTTGTCTACTTGACGTACAAATCAACTGTATCTGAAGTACAGACCAACTACGTTTACATAAACCAAAACCTAAAGAATATAATGTGTATTACAATGAAAAGATTCGACAGGCTTTGTCTATTCGACGTACACATCAACAGTACCTCAAGTACAGACAGATTGTATCTTCGTACAACCAAACCTTGATGAAAACTAATGTGTGTTAACATTAAAACTTTCGAAAGGCTTTGTCTACTTGAGATACACAAAACTGCCCCTCACGTAGAGACCAATTCAATCTGCTAACACCCAACTGTGATGAATATTGATGTGTATTATCATTAACAGTTTCTACAGGCATTGTCTACTCGAATTACACATCAACTGAACCTTAAGTCACCTTGCACAAATATTGGCTATGCTTCCCACTGGTCATCTTGCAATGATACTCTGGTTCTTTTCAGACAGATATGACTGTGGTAATCTCTGATCACCTTTCACAGAGATTGACTAGGCTTCACCCTGGTCATCTTACAATGATATTCTTGTTCTTTCTGCTCGACGAACACATCAACTGTACCTCAAATACAGACCGATTGAATCTACATACAACCAATCCCGATGAATACCTATGTGCAATTAAAACTGTTGAAAGGCTTTGTCTACTTAAGGTACACATCAACTTCACCTCAAGCACAGGACGATTGAATCTACATACAACTAACCCTGATGAATTCTAATGTTTGTTAGCATTGAAACATTCGAAAGGATTTGTGTACTTGCGATACACATCAACTAAACCTTAAGTACAGACAAATTCTATCTACATACACCCAAATATAATAAATATTAATGTATAATACCATCAAAACTTTGGATAGGCTTTGTCTACATGCAGTACACATCATTTGTACCTCAAGTACAGACCAATTCAATTTTCATACACTCGAACCTAATCAACAGGAATGTCTAAAACCAATAAGAATTTTGACAGGCTTTTTCTATTTTACGTACACATCAACTGAATTTCAAGTACAGACCAACTACGTTCACATAAACCAAAACCTAAGGAACATTAATGTGTATTACATTCAAAACATTCGACAGGCTTTGTCTACTCGACGTACACATCAACTGCACCTGTAATACAGACAGATTGTATCTTCGTACAACCAAACCTTGATGAATACTAATGTGTGTTACCATTAAAACTTTCGAAAGGCTTTGTCTACTTGAGATACACATTAACTGCCCCTCAAGTACAGACCAATTCAATCTGCATACACCCAACTCTGATGAATATTGATGTGTATTACCATCAAAAGTTTCTACAGGCATTGTCTACTCGACGTACACATCAACTGTACCTCAAGTCACCTTGCACAGATTTTGGCTATGCTTCCCCCTGGTCAACTTACAATGATAATCTGGTTCTTTTTAGACAAATATGTTTGTGGTAATCTGTGGTCACCTTACTTACACAGATGTTAACTTTAGTTACACAATATCACCTATCACAGATATCGATTTCTTTACATCTGATCACAATACACAAATTTTGACTTAGGTTATCTCTGTTCACCGTATCCCGATGTTCTGTTCACATTACACAAATATTTAATTTGGTAACCTCTGGTCACCTAACATATATATTCACTTTGGTTACCTCTTGTCACCCTACACATAAATTCACTTTGGATAACTCTGGTCACCTTACACATACATTGACTTTGGTTACCTTTGGTTACCTTACACTGATGTTCTGGTCATCTTACACATATGATTAATTTGATTATCTCTGGTAACCTTGAAAGGATATTGACTATGATTACCTCTGGTCACCTTACAATTATACTTTGGTCAGATTACACAATTATTCAATTTGGTTACCTCTGGTCACCTTACACATATATTGAGGCAGGTTACATCTAGTCATATTGACTTTGGTTACCTCTGGTCACCTTGCACAGATATTTACTATGATATCTTGTGGATACCTTACAATGATGTAATTGTCACATTACACATATTTGATTTGGTTGCCTCTGGTCACCTTGCACAGATATTTACTATGGTATCTTCTGGTTACCTTACAATGATGTTCTTGTCACATTACACAGATATTTGAATTTGTTACCTCTTTTCATCTTACACATATTTTGACGTTGATTACCTCTGCACACCTTACACATATATTGACTTTGGTTACCTCTGATTACCTTTTACAGAGATTTACTAGGCTTCACCCTGGTCATCTTACAATGATATTCCTGTTTTTTCTGCTCGATGTACACACTAACTGTAACTCAAGTACCGACCGATTGAATCTACATACAACCAACCCAGATGATTACTTATGTGTGTTACCATTGAATCTTTTGAAAGGCTTTGTCTACTTGAGGTACACATCAACTGCACCTCAAGTACAGACCGATTGAATCTACATACAACTAACTCTGATGAATACAAATGTGTGTCAGCATTGAAACATTCGAAAGGATTTGTGTGCTTGAGATATACATCAACTGAACCTTGAGTACAGACCAATTCAATCTACATATCCCAAATATAATAAATATTAATGTATATTACCATCAAAACTTTAGAGAGGCTTTGTCTAGATGCAGTACACATCATTTGTACCTCAAGTACAGACCAATTCAATTTTCATACACTCGAACCTAATGAACAGGAATGTCTATTAGCAACAATTATTTTGACAGGTTTTTTTCTACTTGACGTACAAATCAACTGAATCTCAAGTACAGACCAACTACGTTTAAATACACATAGACCTAAGGAACATTAATGTGTATTACAATGAAAATATTCGACAGGCTATGTCTACTCGACGTACACATCAACTGTACCTCAAGTACAGACAGATTGTATCTTCGTACAACCAAACCTTGATGAATACTAATGTGTGTTAACATTAAAACTTTCGAAATGCTTTGCCTACTTGAGATACACATCAACTGCCCCTCAAGTACAGACCAATTCAATCTGCATACACCCAACACTGATGAAAATTGATGTGTATTGCCATCAAAAGTTTCTACAGGCAGTGTCTACTCGACGTACACATCAACTGTACCTCAAGTCACCTTGCACATATATTGGCTATGCTTCCCCCAGGTGATCTTACAATTTTAATCTGGTTCTTTTTAGACAGATACGACTGTGGTAATCTCTCGTCACCTTACTTACACAAATGTTAACTTTAGTTACACAATATCACCTATCACAGATATCGATTTCTTTTCCTCTGATCACAATACAAAAATTTTGACTTTGGTGATCTCCGCTCACCGTATCCTGATGTTCTGTTCACATTACACAAATATTTACTTAAGTTACTTCTGGTCACCTAACACATATATTCACTTTGGTTACCTCTGATCATCTTACACATACATTGACTTTGGTTACTTCTGATTACCTTACACTGATGTTTTGGTCACCTTACGCATATGATTAATTTGGATATCTCTGGTAACCTTGCAAAGATATTGACTATGTTTACCTCTGGTCACCTTACAGTTATAATCTGGTCAGATTACACAATTATTCAATTTGGTTACCTCTGGTCACCTTACACATATATTGACGTAGGTTACCTCTAGTCATATTGACTTTGGTTACCTCTGGTCACCTTGCACAGATATTTACTATGATATCTTGTAGATACCTAACAATGATGTTATTGTCACATGACACATGTTTGATTTGGTTACCTCTGGTCACCTTGCACAGATATGTACTATGGTATCTTGTGGTTACCTTACAATGATGTTCTTTTCACATTACACAGATATTTGATTTAGTTATCTCTGGTCATCTAAGACATATTTTAACGTTGGTTACCTCTGGACACCTTACACATATATTGACTTTGGTTACCTCTGATTACCTTTTACAGAGATTGACTAGGCTTCACCCTGGTCATCTTACAATGATATTCCTGTTTTTTCTGCTCGATGTACACACCAACTGTACCTCAAGTACAGACCGATTGAATCTACATATAACCAACCCAGATGAATACTAATGTGTGTTACCATTGAAACTTTTGAAAGGCTTTGTCTACTTGAGGTACACATTAAATGCACCTCAAGTACAAACCGATTGAATCTACATACAACTAACCCTGATGAATTCTAATGTGTGTTAGCATTGAAACATTCGAAAGTATTTGTCTACTTGAGATACACATTAACTGAACATTAAGTACGGACCAATTCAATCTACATACACCTAAATATAATAAATATTAATGTATATTACCATCAAAACTTTGGACAGGCTTTCTCTAGATGCAGTACACATCATTTGTACCTCAAGTATAGACGAATTCAATTTTCATACACTCGAACCTAATGAACAGGAATGTCTATTACAACAACAATTTTGACAGGTTTTTTTCTACCTGACGTACAAATCAACTAAAACTCCAGTATAGATCAACAGCGTTTAAATACACAAAGACCTAAGGAACATTAATGTGTATTACAATGAAAAGATTCGACAGGGTTTGTCTACTCGATGTATACATCATCTGTACCTCAAGTACAGACAGATTGTATCTTCGTACAACCAAACCTTGATGAATACTAATGTGTGTTAACACTAAAACTTTCGAAAGGCTTTGCCTACTTGAGATACACATCAACTGCACCTCAAGTAGAGACCAATTCAATCTGCATACACCCAACTCTGATGAATATTGATGTGTATTACCATCAAATGTTTCTACAGGCATTGTCAACTCGACGTACACATCAACTGTACCTCAAGTCACCTTGCACATATATTGGCTATGCTTCCCCCTGGTGATCTTACAATTTTAATCTGGTTCTTTTTAGACAGATACGACTGTGGTAATCTCTCGTCACCTTACTTACACAAATGTTAACTTTAGTTACACAATATCACCTATCACAGATATCGATTTCTTTACCTCTGATCACAATACAAAAATTTTGACTTTGATGATCTCCGGTCACCGTATCCTGATGTTTTGTTCACATTACACAAATATTTACTTTAGTTACCTCTGGTCACCTAACACATATATTCACTTTGGTTACCTCTGGTCACATGACACAGAAACTCACTTTGGACAACTCTGGTCATCTTACACATACATTGACTTTGGTTACTTCTGGTTACCTTACACTGATGTTCTGGTCACCTTACGCATATGATTAATTTGGTTATCTCTGGTAACCTTGCAAAGATATTGACTATGTTTACCTCTGGTGACCTTACAGTTATAATCTGGTCAGATTACACAATTATTCAATTTGGTTACCTCTGGTCACCTTACACATATATTGACGTAGGTTACCTCTAGTCATATTGACTTTGGTTACCTCTGGTCACCTTGCACAGATATTTACTATGATATCTTTTAGATACCTAACAATGATGTTATTGTCACATTACACATATTTGATTTGGTTACCTCTGGTCACCTTGCACAGATATGTACTATGGTATCTTGTGGTTACCTTACAATGATGTTCTTTTCACATTACACAGATATTTGATTTAGTTATCTCTGGTCATCTAAGACATATTTTAACGTTGGTTACCTCTGGACACCTTACACATATATTGACTTTGGTTACCTCTGATTACCTTTTACAGAGATTGACTAGGCTTCACCCTGGTCATCTTACAATGATATTCCTGTTTTTTCTGCTCGATGTACACACCAACTGTACCTCAAGTACAGACCGATTGAATCTACATATAACCAACCCAGATTAATACTAATGTGTGTTACCATTGAAACTTTTGAAAGGCTTTGTCTACTTGAGGTACACATTAAATGCACCTCAAGTACAAACCGATTGAATCTACATACAACTAACCCTGATGAATTCTAATGTGTGTTAGCATTGAAACATTCGAAAGTATTTGTCTACTTGAGATACATATTAACTGAACCTTAAGTACGGACCAATTCAATCTACATACACCTAAATATAATAAATATTAATGTATATTACCATCAAAACTTTGGACAGGCTTTCTCTAGATGCAGTACACATCATTTGTACCTCAAGTACAGACGAATTCAATTTTCATACACTCGAACCTAATGAACAGGAATGTCTATTACAACAACAATTTTGACAGGTTTTTTTCTACCTGACGTACAAATCAACTGAAACTCCAGTACAGATCAACAGCGTTTAAATACACAAGGACCTAAGGAACATTAATGTGTATTACAATGAAAAGATTCGACAGGGTTTGTCTACTCGATGTATACATCATCTGTACCTCAAGTACAGACAGATTGTATCTTCGTACAACCAAACCTTGATGAATACTAATGTGTGTTAACACTAAAACTTTCGAAAGGCTTTGCCTACTTGAGATACACATCAACTGCACCTCAAGTAGAGACCAATTCAATCTGCATACACCCAACTCTGATGAATATTGATGTGTATTACCATCAAATGTTTCTACAGGCATTGTCAACTCGACGTACACATCAACTGTACCTCAAGTCACCTTGCACATATATTGGCTATGCTTCCCCCTGGTGATCTTACAATTTTAATCTGGTTCTTTTTAGACAGATACGACTGTGGTAATCTCTCGTCACCTTACTTACACAAATGTTAACTTTAGTTACACAATATCACCTATCACAGATATCGATTTCTTTACCTCTGATCACAATACAAAAATTTTGACTTTGATGATCTCCGGTCACCGTATCCTGATGTTTTGTTCACATTACACAAATATTTACTTTAGTTACCTCTGGTCACCTAACACATATATTCACTTTGGTTACCTCTGGTCACATGACACAGAAACTCACTTTGGACAACTCTGGTCATCTTACACATACATTGACTTTGGTTACTTCTGGTTACCTTACACTGATGTTCTGGTCACCTTACGCATATGATTAATTTGGTTATCTCTGGTAACCTTGCAAAGATATTGACTATGTTTACCTCTGGTGACCTTACAGTTATAATCTGGTCAGATTACACAATTATTCAATTTGGTTACCTCTGGTCACCTTACACATATATTGACGTAGGTTACCTCTAGTCATATTGACTTTGGTTACCTCTGGTCACCTTGCACAGATATTTACTATGATATCTTTTAGATACCTAACAATGATGTTATTGTCACATTACACATATTTGATTTGGTTACCTCTGGTCACCTTGCACAGATATGTACTATGGTATCTTGTGGTTACCTTACAATGATGTTCTTTTCACATTACACAGATATTTGATTTAGTTATCTCTGGTCATCTAAGACATATTTTAACGTTGGTTACCTCTGGACACCTTACACATATATTGACTTTGGTTACCTCTGATTACCTTTTACAGAGATTGACTAGGCTTCACCCTGGTCATCTTACAATGATATTCCTGTTTTTTCTGCTCGATGTACACACCAACTGTACCTCAAGTACAGACCGATTGAATCTACATATAACCAACCCAGATGAATACTAATGTGTGTTACCATTGAAACTTTTGAAAGGCTTTGTCTACTTGAGGTACACATTAAATGCACCTCAAGTACAAACCGATTGAATCTACATACAACTAACCCTGATGAATTCTAATGTGTGTTAGCATTGAAACATTCGAAAGTATTTGTCTACTTGAGATACATATTAACTGAACCTTAAGTACGGACCAATTCAATCTACATACACCTAAATATAATAAATATTAATGTATATTACCATCAAAACTTTGGACAGGCTTTCTCTAGATGCAGTACACATCATTTGTACCTCAAGTACAGACGAATTCAATTTTCATACACTCGAACCTAATGAACAGGAATGTCTATTACAACAACAATTTTGACAGGTTTTTTTCTACCTGACGTACAAATCAACTGAAACTCCAGTACAGATCAACAGCGTTTAAATACACAAGGACCTAAGGAACATTAATGTGTATTACAATGAAAAGATTCGACAGGGTTTGTCTACTCGATGTATACATCATCTGTACCTCAAGTACAGACAGATTGTATCTTCGTACAACCAAACCTTGATGAATACTAATGTGTGTTAACACTAAAACTTTCGAAAGGCTTTGCCTACTTGAGATACACATCAACTGCACCTCAAGTAGAGACCAATTCAATCTGCATACACCCAACTCTGATGAATATTGATGTGTATTACCATCAAATGTTTCTACAGGCATTGTCAACTCGACGTACACATCAACTGTACCTCAAGTCACCTTGCACATATATTGGCTATGCTTCCCCCTGGTGATCTTACAATTTTAATCTGGTTCTTTTTAGACAGATACGACTGTGGTAATCTCTCGTCACCTTACTTACACAAATGTTAACTTTAGTTACACAATATCACCTATCACAGATATCGATTTCTTTACCTCTGATCACAATACAAAAATTTTGACTTTGATGATCTCCGGTCACCGTATCCTGATGTTTTGTTCACATTACACAAATATTTACTTTAGTTACCTCTGGTCACCTAACACATATATTCACTTTGGTTACCTCTGGTCACATGACACAGAAACTCACTTTGGACAACTCTGGTCATCTTACACATACATTGACTTTGGTTACTTCTGGTTACCTTACACTGATGTTCTGGTCACCTTACGCATATGATTAATTTGGTTATCTCTGGTAACCTTGCAAAGATATTGACTATGTTTACCTCTGGTGACCTTACAGTTATAATCTGGTCAGATTACACAATTATTCAATTTGGTTACCTCTGGTCACCTTACACATATATTGACGTAGGTTACCTCTAGTCATATTGACTTTGGTTACCTCTGGTCACCTTGCACAGATATTTACTATGATATCTTTTAGATACCTAACAATGATGTTATTGTCACATTACACATATTTGATTTGGTTACCTCTGGTCACCTTGCACAGATATGTACTATGGTATCTTGTGGTTACCTTACAATGATGTTCTTTTCACATTACACAGATATTTGATTTAGTTATCTCTGGTCATCTAAGACATATTTTAACGTTGGTTACCTCTGGACACCTTACACATATATTGACTTTGGTTACCTCTGATTACCTTTTACAGAGATTGACTAGGCTTCACCCTGGTCATCTTACAATGATATTCCTGTTTTTTCTGCTCGATGTACACACCAACTGTACCTCAAGTACAGACCGATTGAATCTACATATAACCAACCCAGATGAATACTAATGTGTGTTACCATTGAAACTTTTGAAAGGCTTTGTCTACTTGAGGTACACATTAAATGCACCTCAAGTACAAACCGATTGAATCTACATACAACTAACCCTGATGAATTCTAATGTGTGTTAGCATTGAAACATTCGAAAGTATTTGTCTACTTGAGATACATATTAACTGAACCTTAAGTACGGACCAATTCAATCTACATACACCTAAATATAATAAATATTAATGTATATTACCATCAAAACTTTGGACAGGCTTTCTCTAGATGCAGTACACATCATTTGTACCTCAAGTACAGACGAATTCAATTTTCATACACTCGAACCTAATGAACAGGAATGTCTATTACAACAACAATTTTGACAGGTTTTTTTCTACCTGACGTACAAATCAACTGAAACTCCAGTACAGATCAACAGCGTTTAAATACACAAGGACCTAAGGAACATTAATGTGTATTACAATGAAAAGATTCGACAGGGTTTGTCTACTCGATGTATACATCATCTGTACCTCAAGTACAGACAGATTGTATCTTCGTACAACCAAACCTTGATGAATACTAATGTGTGTTAACACTAAAACTTTCGAAAGGCTTTGCCTACTTGAGATACACATCAACTGCACCTCAAGTAGAGACCAATTCAATCTGCATACACCCAACTCTGATGAATATTGATGTGTATTACCATCAAATGTTTCTACAGGCATTGTCAACTCGACGTACACATCAACTGTACCTCAAGTCACCTTGCACATATATTGGCTATGCTTCCCCCTGGTGATCTTACAATTTTAATCTGGTTCTTTTTAGACAGATACGACTGTGGTAATCTCTCGTCACCTTACTTACACAAATGTTAACTTTAGTTACACAATATCACCTATCACAGATATCGATTTCTTTACCTCTGATCACAATACAAAAATTTTGACTTTGATGATCTCCGGTCACCGTATCCTGATGTTTTGTTCACATTACACAAATATTTACTTTAGTTACCTCTGGTCACCTAACACATATATTCACTTTGGTTACCTCTGGTCACATGACACAGAAACTCACTTTGGACAACTCTGGTCATCTTACACATACATTGACTTTGGTTACTTCTGGTTACCTTACACTGATGTTCTGGTCACCTTACGCATATGATTAATTTGGTTATCTCTGGTAACCTTGCAAAGATATTGACTATGTTTACCTCTGGTGACCTTACAGTTATAATCTGGTCAGATTACACAATTATTCAATTTGGTTACCTCTGGTCACCTTACACATATATTGACGTAGGTTACCTCTAGTCATATTGACTTTGGTTACCTCTGGTCACCTTGCACAGATATTTACTATGATATCTTTTAGATACCTAACAATGATGTTATTGTCACATTACACATATTTGATTTGGTTACCTCTGGTCACCTTGCACAGATATGTACTATGGTATCTTGTGGTTACCTTACAATGATGTTCTTTTCACATTACACAGATATTTGATTTAGTTATCTCTGGTCATCTAAGACATATTTTAACGTTGGTTACCTCTGGACACCTTACACATATATTGACTTTGGTTACCTCTGATTACCTTTTACAGAGATTGACTAGGCTTCACCCTGGTCATCTTACAATGATATTCCTGTTTTTTCTGCTCGATGTACACACCAACTGTACCTCAAGTACAGACCGATTGAATCTACATATAACCAACCCAGATGAATACAAATGTGTGTTACCATTGAAACTTTTGAAAGGCTTTGTCTACTTGAGGTACACATTAAATGCACCTCAAGTACAAACCGATTGAATCTACATACAACTAACCCTGATGAATTCTAATGTGTGTTAGCATTGAAACATTCGAAAGTATTTGTCTACTTGAGATACATATTAACTGAACCTTAAGTACGGACCAATTCAATCTACATACACCTAAATATAATAAATATTAATGTATATTACCATCAAAACTTTGGACAGGCTTTCTCTAGATGCAGTACACATCATTTGTACCTCAAGTACAGACGAATTCAATTTTCATACACTCGAACCTAATGAACAGGAATGTCTATTACAACAACAATTTTGACAGGTTTTTTTCTACCTGACGTACAAATCAACTGAAACTCCAGTACAGATCAACAGCGTTTAAATACACAAGGACCTAAGGAACATTAATGTGTATTACAATGAAAAGATTCGACAGGGTTTGTCTACTCGATGTATACATCATCTGTACCTCAAGTACAGACAGATTGTATCTTCGTACAACCAAACCTTGATGAATACTAATGTGTGTTAACACTAAAACTTTCGAAAGGCTTTGCCTACTTGAGATACACATCAACTGCACCTCAAGTAAAGACCAATTCAATCTGCATACACCCAACTCTGATGAATATTGATGTGTATTACCATCAAATGTTTCTACAGGCATTATCTTCTCGACGTACACATCAACTGTACCTCAAGTCACCTTGCACAGATGTTGGCTATGTTTCCCCCTTGTCATCTTACAATGATAATCTGGTTCTTTTTAGACAGATATGACTTTTGTAATCTCTAATCACCTTATTTACACATTTGTTAACTTTAGTTACACAATATCACCTATCACAGATATCGATTTCTTTACCTCTGATCACAATACACAAATTTTGATTTTGGTTATCTCTGGTCACCGTATCCTGATGTTCTGTTCACATTACACAAATATCACTGTGTCTAAACTACCCCGGCAAAAAATGTTTGGACTCGATGGTATCTAATATCCGGCACGGTGACGGAACATCAATAGACAGAGAAAAGGTAGTTTTCTGTTTATTTGTTTGTTATTTTTATGATATCGAAGAATATATATACATATATAACTATTTTCTATTGTGTGATGTAATATTTTCTACAACCGTTCTAGATTAACGGAGAAATAAGTAAAAATGCACGTCAAAATGACGAATTGAGTGAACCTTACCTCGAATTTGTTTCATTTCTCCTTAATTGTTCACATGGTGCGGAAAGAAAGGCATGGAAAGAAAGATATTGACATGGAGATTGCAAAACTAGTCACTTTGAGCACCTCAATCCTTGTATTTCTGCGTATGGAACGAAAGAAATAGGTCATGTCAAAATGGAACGACCCGGTTTTGTCAATGTTGTTTACTACACAATGACCCGGTTTTGTCTATGTCTGAGCATGTGGATACCAGATACCTCAATCAAGCGTGTGGCCAAGTTTAATCAAATTGTTAAAGAGGAGAAAATTTTTGTAAAAAAATTGGCAAAATTGCAAAGAAATAGTAAAAATCGTAATAAAAGGTCAATCATTCTTACAAGGATATCGACCAAGTGGACTTATTCGTATATATTGTTTTACTGATCATTTTTGCTATATAACTTTTATATATTTAAAGATAATAGACAGAAATGGAAAAAAAAGAGAAATTTGTCATTTAAGGACATTAACTTCTATGAGAATTCGTGTGAGAGTTTTGATGTGTACGGACAAAAGGTAGAGCTCAACATTATTAACATATCTGCCCCTGTTAAATTTTCTCTATCTATAGCTGTTTTCAAATAATAAACATAACTTGCATCCCACTATGTTCTATTTTAAGCCATGTCGGCCATCTTTGTTAACAAGCGGGGTCATCAAAAACTTTTTAAACTAGATACCACAATGATGATGAAAAACATTTAAACATAAGTTCGTTAGACCTTTTAAAACCGACATAAGATTGTGGATAAGGTTTGTTAAATGTATTGTAGCCCAGTAATTTCAGAGGAGAAAATTATGTAAAAAATTAACGGAAGACGACGGACGACGGGGGCCAAGTGATGAAAAAGCTCACTTTTCCCTTGAGGTCAGGTGAGCTAAAACCAACCAAGAATTCTAAACAAGAGTGCACCGTTCTTGAATTAAAAAAAGTCTAACAATTCATAATTAAGGCTTAATTGAACGAGATAAACTAATCAGACATGGCAAAAAAAAAACTTCAATTGCGTTTTAAAAAAAAAAAATAAATACTACGTATTATTTAAACAAGAGTGACTGTACGCACTGACATGTCGCGACTGCTTGAAAGATCGTTATCGATTTTTTTTTTGAAGTTCTGTAAGATGAAAATTTAATAAAAGTATCTCATAAAATTAACAGTGTTCATGGAACCATAAAAAAGTCAAGGTCTGATGAACCTGCCAGACGGACATGAACACATTACAATCATTAAAACCAACAAAAAAAAACTTAACATTTACCAATTAATCAAGAAAATAGTTTAAGGTCACTTAAATAGTCATGTGCGCCATACGAGCAAATATAGTTGACCTATTACTTATGGTATAAGAGATATGGACTTGAACACGAAATGTTAACCTTGATCATTGATATTAACCATTATCAGCTATTCATTTTGTTAGGAAATCGCTGAATCATGAAAATGAGGTTAAGGGCAATGGACATATGACAGATAGAAAAATCGTTACATAAATGATCTGTGTGCGAGGTATATTGCAGTCAGGCCTTCTAACTTCTGACATATGAAGCGTCATACAAATAGTTCAAGCCGCCACGAATCTGCATCCGTTGGTCTCGCATTCTGACAATTCCAAAATATCAATGTAAATTTTTAGAATAAACATGATAATCCTACTCACATACATCCAATTTCGCGGGTGTACCTGTTTTCTTATTTCTTATAAAATTTTAAGTTGGTAAACGATTTAGTTATATAACATCAGTGGCGAATCCAGGCGGCGTATAGGTCACGCGCCCCCACTTCCACTTTTGATGGCCCAAAAAATATTAAATCTTTTTTTTACGATTTTTGTTTAGCATAATTCGTCTAAAACATTGTTTGCTTTGCTACACTCTGTGGTATGTTAGCTGTTTGAATTACACCCACTTTGAAAAAGCCTGAATCCGTCCCTATATATTGACAATACTATATTGACCAACGTCAATGTACGATAATCATAACACAATGGAGAGATAACAGAACCATTTATTTATACAACTATTAAAAAAATAATCATTCTGGCATTTTCTCGATGGCCTGAGACTATTACACTAATTTATACTTAGTATTATAGTTACGATTAGGGATAGATAGATTTGATTTTAATGCATGATTATTGTAATCCTTTTCTCACCATAAACATTCATTTTTTATGGCGATTCTGCAAGCATATATTTTTTACATTTGTCTGATTATCATGCATTATAATGATCATTTAGCCTTAAAAAGATTTATTTTAAACGATCATAGGAAATATATGCTTATATATTTCTGGGCAGCTGCACCCGTTGAAAGCTGTTAGAGGACGAATGACAGTCAAGAATCAATTTATTCGCATCACCCTAAAATATAATTCATAACATGTTTGCAATGGCTAACGGAAGAGGTATAAAATGATAAATAAGAAATAACATTTACCTGTTATATACCTGTACACAATCGGCGCAAATAAAAGAAAAAATCAGCGCAAACGAAAGAAAAAATCAGCGCAAATGAAAGAAAAAAAAATCAGCGCAAATGAAAGAAATAATCTGCGCAAATGAAATGCAGATCGGCGCAAATGCAAAACGCCGAAAGATAACCATCTTGTTGTGCAAGAAAACTACATATCAAATATGCGTCCATCAATTTTAAGACCATAAACTCTAATTTTAAGTTTAAACAATAAAATTTACACAATTCATATAAAAAAACGTATAGAGAGCTTTAACCTCAATTTGCGGTTTTACCTTAATTTCTATCTTTTTTTGCAGTTAGAGTATTTCTTTAAAATGCAAAGCAAAATTATAATTATTTTTGTTCCAATAAAGTAGGAATTCAAGTATTTACAGATTCAAATAAATGATAAGTTGTCCTCTGTAAGAAATCGTTTTCCAACCAGCCACCAAACTCCTTTTAATTTCTTAAGTTCAAATATGTTATGCGATTATGCATTTTTTTCTTTGACAAAACCGGGTTCTGCCTTGTGAAATCAATGACAAAACCGGGTTGTAGACAATGACGAAACCGGGTGCTTCCATTTTGACATGACCCATTTCTTTCGTTCCATACGCAGAAATACAAGGATTGAGATGCTCAAACTGACTAGTTTTGCAATCTCCATGTCAATATCTTTCTTTATGTACCTTTCTTTCCGTACCATGTGAACAATTTACGGAGAAATTAAGCAAATTTGAGACAAGGTTCACTCAATTCGTCATTTTGACATGCATTATTACTTATTTCTCCGTTATTCTAGAACGGTTGTAGAAAATATTACATCTCACAATAGAAAATAGTTATATATGTATAAATATTCTTCGATATCATAACAATAACAAATAAATAAACAGAAAACTACCTTTTCTCTGCCTATTAATGTTCCGTTGCCGGATATTAGATACATTCGAGTCTAAACATTTTTTGCCGGGGTAGTTTAGACACAGTGAATATTTAATTTGGTTACCTCTGGTCACCTAACACATATATTCACTTTGGTTACCTCTGGTTACCTTACACTGATGTTCCGGTCACCTTACGCTTATGATTAATTTGGTTATCTCTGGTAACCTTTAAAGGATATTGACTATGTTTAACTCTTGTCACTTTACAAATATACTCTGGTCAGATTACACAATTATTTCACTTGGTTACCTCTGGTCACCTTACTCATATAATGACGTTGGTTACCTCTAGTCATATTGACTTTGGTTACCTCTGGTCACCTTGCACAGATATTAACTATGGTATCTTGGGGTTACCTTACAATGATGTTCTTGTCACATTACACATATATTTGATTTGGTTACCTCTGGTCACCTTACTCAAATAATGACGTTGGTTACCTCTAGTCATATTGACTTTGGTTACCTCTGGTCACCTTGCACAGATATTAACTATGGTATCTTGGGGTTACCTTACAATGATGTTCTTGTCACATTACAAAGATATTTTATTTGGTTACCTCTGGTCACCTAACACATATATTGACTTCGGTTACCTCTGATTACCTTTCACACAGATTGACTAGGCTTCAGCCTGGTCATCTTACAATAATATTCTTGTTATTTCTGCTCGACGTACACATCAACTGTACCTCAAGTACAGACCGATTGAATCTACATACAACCTCGATGAATACTAATGTGTGTTAACATTTAAACTTTCGAAAGGCTTTGCCTTCTTGAGATACACATAAACTGTCCCTCAAGTAGAGACCAATTCAATCTGCATACACCCAACTCCGATGAATATTGATGTGTATTACAATCAAAAGTTTCTACAGGCATTGTCTTCTCGACGTACACATCAACTGTACCTCAAGTCACCCTGCACAGATATTGGCTATGTTTCCCCCTGGTCATCTTACAATGATAATCTGGTTCTTTTTAGACAGATATGACTGTGCTGGTTACCTTACTTACACAGATGTTAACTTTAGTTACACAATATCACTTATCACAGATATCGATCCCTTGACCTCTGATCACAATACACAAATTTTGACTTTTGTTATCCCTGTTCACCGTATCCTGCTGTTCACATTACACAAATATTTAATTTGGTTACCTCTGGTCACCTAACACATATATTCACTTTGGTTACCTCTGGTCACCCTACACAGAAATTCACTTTGGATAACTCTGGTCACCTTACACATGTATTGACTTTGGTTACTTCCGGTTACCTTACACTGATGTTCTGGTCACCTTACGCATATGATTAATTTGGTTATCTCTTGTAACCTTGCAAGGATATTGACTATGTTTACCTCTGGTCACCTTACAATTATACTCTGGTTAGATTACACAACTATTCATTTTGGTTCCCTCTAGTCACTTTACACATATATTTACGTTGGTTACCTCTAGTCATATTGATTCTGGTTACCTCTGGTCACCTTGCACAGATATTGACTATGATATCTTGTGATTACCTTACAATGATGTTCTTGCCACATTACACAGATATTTGATTTGGTTACCTCTGGTCACCTACCACATATTTTGACGTTGGTTACCTCTGGACACCTTACACATATATTGACTTTGGTTACCTCTGATTACCTTTCACAGAGATTGACTAGGCTTCACCCTGGTCATCTTACAATGATATTTTTGTTCTTTCTGCTCGACGTACACATCAACTGTACCTCAAGTACAGACCGATTAAATCTATATACAACCAACCTCGATGAATACTCATGTGCCATTAAAACTTTTGAAAGGCTTTGTCTACTTGAGGTACACATCAACTGCACCTTAAGTACAGACCGATTGAATCTACATACAACTAACCCTGATGGACACTAATATGTGTTAGCATTGAAACATTCGAAAGGATTTGTGTACTTGAGATACACATCAACTAAACCTCAAGTACAGACCAATTCTATCTATATACACCCAAATATAATAAATATTAATGTATATCACCATCAAAACTTTGGACAGGCTTTGTCTACATGCAGTACACATCAACTGTACCTCAAGAACATACCGATTGAATCTACATACAACCAATCCCGATGAAAACTAATGTGCCATTTAAACTTTTGAAAGGCTTTGTCTACTTGAGGTACACATCAACTGCACCTCAAGTACAGACCAATTCAATCTGCATACTCCTAACTCTGATGAATATTGATGTGTATAACCATCACAAGTTTCTACAGCCATTGTCTACTCGACGTACACGTCAACTGAACCTCAAGTCACCTTGCACAGATATTGGCTATGTTTCCCCCTGGTCATCTAACAACGATAATCTGGTTCTTTTTAGACAGATATGACTGTGGTAATATCTGGTCATCTTACTTACACAGATGTTAACTTTAATTACACAATATCACCTATCACAGATATCGATTTCTTTACCTTTGATCACAAAACACAAATTTTGACTTTGGTTATCTCTGGTCACCGTATCCTATTGTTCTGTTCAAATTACACAAATATTTAATTTGGTTACCTCTGGTCACCTTGAAAGGATATTGACTATGTTTACGTCTGGTCACCTTACAATTATACTCTAGTCAGATTACACAATTATTCAATTTGGTTACCTTATCACAGATATCGATTTCTTTACCTCTGATCACAATACACAAATTTTGACTTTGGTTATCTCTGATCACCGCATCCTGATGTTCTGTTCACATTACACAAATATTAAATCTGATTACCTCTTGTCACTCTACACAGAAATTCACTTTGGATAACTCTGGTCAACTTACACATATATTGACTTTGGTTACCTTTGGTTACCTAACATTGGTGTTCTGGTCACCTTACTCATATTATTAATTTGGTAAACTCCGGTAACCTTGAAAGGATATTGACTATGTTTACCTCTCGTCACCTTACAATAATACTCTGGTCACATTACACAATTATTCAATTTGGTTACCTCTGGTCACCTTACACATATATTGACTTTGGTGACCTTTGGTAAACTTGCACACATGTTGACTATGGTACCTTGTGGTTACCTTACAATGATGTTCTTGTCAAATTACACATATATTTGATTTGTTTACTTCTGGTCACCTAACACATATTTTGACGTTGGTTACCTCTGGTCACCTAACACATATATTGACTTTGGTTACCTCTGATTACCTTTCACAGATATTGATTAGGCTCCCCCCTGGTCATCTTACAATAATATTCTTGTTCTTTCTGCTCGACGTACACATCAACTGTACCTCAAGTACAGACCGATTGTATCTACGAAAATATACAACCAACCTTGTTGAATACTAATGTGTGTTACCATTAAAACTTTTGAAAGGCTTTGTTTACTTTAGGTACACATCAACTGTACTTCAAGTACAGACCGAATGAATCTACGTACAACCAACCCTTATAAATACTAATGTGTGTAAGAATTAAAATTTTCGAAAGGCTTTGTCTTCTTGAGGTACACATCAACTGAACCTCAAGTACAGACCAACTACGTTTACATAAACCAAGACCTAATGATCAATAATGTGTACTACAATCAAAACATTCGACAGGCTTTTCTACTCGACGTACACATCAACTGTACCTCAAGTCACCTTGCGCAGATATCGATTATGCCTCTCCCTGATCATCTTACAATGATAATCTTGTTGTTTTAGACAGATATAAATGTGGTAATCTCAAATCACCTTACACAGATTGTAAAATTTTGTTACACAATATATCCTATCACAGATATCGATTTATTTACCTCTGATCACAATACACAGATATTGACTATGGTTATCTCTGGTCACCGTATCCTTATGTTATGTTAACTTTACACATATAACTAACGTGGTTACCTCTGGTCACCTAACACTCATAATGCCTTTGATTACATCTACTCAATTGACGCAGATATTGACTTTGATAACCTCTGGTCACGGAACACAGATTTAGTTCCCTTTATTCTCTTTAGGCAAATATTGACATTGGTTCTCGTTGTTCTCTTTAGACAGATATTGACTTTAGATACCTCTGTTCACCATAATTACACATATGTTGACTTTGTGTACCAATGCTAGCCCAACAGAGATAGCGTTTTTGTTACTTCTGCTCACCTTACACAGATATTGACTATTGTTACCTCTGGATACCTTACACTGCTGTTCTGGTCACCTTACACAAATGTTTAATATGGTAACTTCTGATCACCTTGTAGATATAATGACTTTGGTTACATCTACTCAATTGGCACAGGTATTGACTTTTGTTACCTATGGTTACCTTATACTGCTGTTCTGGTCACCTTACACAAATGTTTAATATGGTAACTTCTGGTCACCTTGTAGATATAATGACTTTGGTTACATCTACTCAATTGACACAGATATTGACTTTGGTTACCTCTCTTCACCATAATTTGACATATGTTGACTTTGGTTACCCATGCTCGCCTAACAGAGATTATGTTTAACTACCTCTACTCACCTTACACAGATATTGATTATTGTTACCTCAGGTTACCTTACACTAATGCTCTGGTCACCTTACATATATGCTTAATTTGGTCATATTACACTGATATTCACTTTGGTTACCTCTGGTCACCTTACGCAAATATCCGCTTTGGATAACACTTGTCACCTTACACATATATTGAACTTGGTTACCTCTGGTCACCTTGTTAAGATACTATCTATGGTTACCTCTGATAACCTTACAATGATGTTCTTGTCACATTACACAAATATTTTATTTTTTACCTCTGGTCACCTAACACATATCTTCACTTTTGTCATCCGGTCACCTTACACAGAAATTCACTCTGTATAACTCTGGTCACCTTACACATATCTTGACTTTTGTTACCTCTGGAAATCTCACACTGATGTTCTGGTCACCTTACACAAATGATTAATTTGGTTACTTCTGGTAACCTTGAAAGGAGATTGACTATTTTTACCTCTCGTCACCTTTCAATTATACTCTGGTCACATTACACAATTGTTCAATTTGGTTACCTCACCTAACACATATATTGACGTTGGTTACCTCTAGTTATATTGACTTTGGTTACCTCTGGTCACCTTGCACAGATATTGACTATGGTACCTTGTGGTAAACTTACAATGATGTTTTTTTTCATTACACATATTTTGACGTTGGTTACCTCTGGTCATCTTACACATCCATTGACGTCGGTTACCTCTGATTACCTTTCACAGATATTGACTATGCTCCCCCTGGTCATCTTACAATGATATTCTTGTTCTTTCTGCTCGACGTACACATCAACTCTACCTCAAGTACAGACCGATTGTATCTACGAATACATACAACCCACCCTGATGAATACTTATGTGTGTTACCATTTAAACTTTCTACAGGCTTTATATAGATATAAGAAGATGTGGTATGAGTGCCAATGAGACAACTCTCCATCCAAGTCAAAATTTACAAAAGTAAACCATTATAAGTCAAAGTACGGTCTTCAACACGGAGCCTTGGTTCACACCGAACAGTAAGCTATAAAGGGCCCCACAAATTACTAGTGTAAAACCATTCAAACGTGAAAAACCAACGGTCTAATCTATATAAAAAACGAGAAACGAGAACCACATCAACAAACGACAACTACTGAACATCAGATTCCTGACTTAGGACAGGTGCAAACAAATGCAGCGGGTTTAAACGTTTTAATTGTACCAAACCTTCACTCTTTTTTCTGAAACAATAGTGTAACATCACAACATAGAAAGACACACTATAGAATATCAACTGAAATAGCTTAACTCAAGCAAAGGACATATTAACACCAGTGAACATGCACTGAACAAATAAATTTGACCTATGCTACAATGTAAATACAAAATAAATAAACTAAGGGAAGAATAATAAAAGTAGCATGTTATATCGGTATGAAATGTTAAACAATTTAAGAAAAACAATATGCTCGAACAAAAATATGTCTACTTGAGGTACACATCCACAATTACTGCACCTCAAGTACAGACCAATTCAATCTACATACACCCAAATATAATGAATATAAATGTATTACAATCAAGAATTTGGCCACCAAAGGGTCTTCAACACAGCGAAAAAATCCTGCATCCTGGAGGCGCGCTTCAGCTGGCCCCTTAGGTATCAATATATACAGTTAGGAAAAAATATTTAAATTTAACCTCATAAATTTTACCATCCCCTTTTCCTTGCTTTGTTACAAATTAAGCTTACTGTTTGTGTCATATATGTGCATATGTATATAATCAGTATCTTCCATAGATTTGATATCAAGGAGTTAAAATGGTTAAATATAACTTCTTTTTTGATGTATCCATGGCAACAATCTGCATTTATAAAATTTGCAATAAAATATTGCAAAAAGGGGATAAAGATGTCACATATTTGACCAAAACTAGGCAAAAATTAGAATTTCATTCCCTTGGAGTGATACCTTTTCTGAAACTGTTTAAATATATCTATCAAGGGATCCAATAAAAACATATGTCGTTCGTTTCATTTTTTTGTAAAATTGCGTATAAAAGTTCGTTTGAAAAAATAGTGTTTGTAAACATTACAATAATTTCTGGACCTATGGTCATTCTAGCTATGAAAATATGTACAATCTATCAGAAAATAGCCCATAAAACATGTAGACAATAATCTTGATGTTCTTATATATAAACCCATTTTGAAGGCTAAATTAGTCATAAGCTGTCTAAACATGAATTTTATTGTACAATAACTTTCATATTTGAAAAATCCACGAGGGCCAAAATGCGAAAACACACTCCTAACTGTGTATTTTTACCTTAACACTTTAATAGTAATTATTTTTTTTCAAATTCTCCATTTTCAGTTATTTTCTGTGAACATTCTGTTAGCTAATACGAGTAAAATGGCCTTTTATTTTTGAAAATTGGTTGAGTAATAAATATTTTATGAAGGTTAGAAGTTTACACTGAAAAGCGACAAAAACTGATTTAAAGAAAAGTGCCAAGTAAAAGTGTAAAATCTCATTTCTACCTCAATTTCTGGTTAAATTTTAAAAACTATACATTGTACCTCTTGTTTCTGTTTTTTAATGTTGAAATCTTAATAAGGTATCTGAAGATGCAATATTGTACAAAATTTAGCAATTTGAGGCATAAAAATTGTATTTTTTATGTGTATTGCATACAAAGCCTTCATTAAGAAACTAGGTAATAGGGAATCAATTTCTAACATGTCTAACAGCGGAAAGAACTATACATTTAATTTATGCCAAAATGTAACATGAAACTTGAATAAAAATAACCGTTTGATATATTCACAAGAAAAAATACAAAGCTTTCAATACTTGGGCTTCTACATAGAGTAAAATTCTTTAGTAGCAAAGCTTAAGCCTATAGAGTATAAATATAAGCTTTAAATTGTATGTCTGACAAGAAAAGAAAAGTTCATTGATATCTTTAAAAAATTTCAATAAAATGCTCCACGGGCGCAGCTTGAAACGACTGCAGGGGTCGAACTTGAACAGTTGGGGCAATTATAGGCACTACATTCAAGCTTGATACAGCTTTGAATTTGAATTGTGTTTAAATATTTGACACAGCATACATGTAGGTTTCTGACACAGAATGAACGTGGTCAAAGAACAGAAAAATTTTAAATTGGACTTTTACCTTTAATGGTCCAATATCCAAAATCTAAATACATGGTAAGAATCAGCATATCAAAGAACCACAAAAATTAAATGTTTGATGAAATCAACAGATCAAACAATTTCAAATTTTGGACCCTATAGACCTCAATGTGGACCAATTTGATAAGGGGGCCCAAAATTCAAAATGTAAATACATGGTTAGATTCAGCATATCAAAGATTAAGAATCCCATATATTCAATTTTTGTTGAAATCAAACAAAGTTTAATTTTTGACCCAGATTTGGACCAACTTGAAAAATAGGTCCAAAATCAAAAATCTAAATATAAGTTTAGATTCAACATATAAGAGAACCCCTTTGGACCTTATTGAAGGCCGGTCCAATAATCAAAAGTCTAAATACATGGTAAGATTCAGCATATCAAAGAACCCCTAGAGTTCATTTTTTTTTAAATCACACAAAGTTTATTTTTGGACCCTTTGGACCTCAATGCGGAACAATTCAAAAACAGGGCCAAAATCGAAAATCTAAATACCAGGTTAGATTCAGCATATTAAAGAACCCAAGAATTCAAGAAATTGAATTAAACCACATTGAAATTGATCAAGAAATAAGCAATGTATACAAAGTATTAGAAAAGTATTGTTTTAAGCACCCTTTTCCTAAACGGCTAGGGCCATAATCCCCAAAAAATCAATTCCAACCTTCCTTTTTTGCTATATGGAACCTTGTGGTACAATTTCATAGAGGTCCATACACTTATTCTCAAGTTACTGTCTGGAAACCAAATGACTTTGGCCGACGCCAACAAAAAGTTTGTGGTCATATAAAATTTAAATCTGGGACATAATTACCATAAAAATGATAAATAAAATCAGAAAAAAAACAAAGAAACAGAAGAATAACCTTATGAACATAGATATATTTTTAAAATCTCTTTAGTGTCAATACGTGAGTTATACTATGCAGTATACGGTCATTTTCAATTTTATGTGACTGTGTATTAATCATGTTAATACATTTCTGTACATTTTGTCCTTTCAAGTTCAGACCTATTTTCTGACACCTGCAATTTAATGTGGGATTCTTTTACAATTTATTACAGCTACACTGCATCATCTCTATTAGAATAATCATGGTTAATAGTTGCTACCTTTTCATTACACAAATATATAATTATAATAATCAGACAATCAAGTAAATTTGACAGCATGATGTACCTGAATCACATACATAATGTGTAGATCACATGTACTTTTATACTAGATCTAAAATGAAAATGCTTACCTCATCAATTTAGACTGTTGTTTACACTTAAGGATAAAACATGTGTGAATTTAGAATCGAGCTACCAAAAGATCAATATCAATTTCACTGTTCAGTGAAGTTTTAATAAAACTATACATACAATATAGGTGAAGAAACCTACTGTATAAGTGCAAACATTTTTAAATCTGTTTTTATGTACTGTAAATTCAGAAATTATTGCATTCATTTATTGTTGCGATTTTAGGAAAATCTGCATACACATGAACATATAACAAAATGTGAGTTCTTATAATTGTGATTATTGGTAATTTTGTACATTTTTCCTTTGATGTGTACTCTTTGATAATGTCAGTATCCTTGGACTGGTTATGATAAAAAAATTATTGGGTCAGTTCACATTTGACATGTGCGAGTGCACCGCGTAAGGATCTACTTTTCCTTTCATTCACAAAAATCACACGTAATTTTTTTCGCAGAAACGCACGATTTTTTGGGTGATTAATACTTGTCATTGTTTCAATAAAGTTTGTTTAGCTTTTTTGAACAGTTTTGTCTAAATTGCGTTAAAAATTTGAACAGAAAAAGTTCGTTATATATCCCTATTATTATTTAATCTATTGATAGCTTACCTTACTATCCCTATAGATCTATCTATAAGCAGCTTAGCTTGCATGTTAAATAGTATGGTGCTGTTCCAATGTGTCTTCTTTTTCTGTTTCTTGAGGAGGATTTTTTCAACCTGTTCAGTCACTATAAAGTGTTACAATTCATATTTAGACGCAACACATAAATGGTGACCAAAAAGGTACCGCAATCACAGGATGGACCCTAAAATCAAAAAAATAAAATATACACATTTTTTTATCTTTTTTTTATGGGACAAGGAGATGTGATTTTATTGCAAATGCATCGACAGTTATTTATTATGATTCATAGACTGAAAAACAAATAAGTGAACAAATTACAGGTTACGGTAGGGCCTTCAATATTTCAACGGTCCAGGTTGAAAAATAAATGACATGACTTGAAAAAAAAACATGAAAACTAAAAATTAGACCAAAATTGAGCTCGAGTTACATTCATTGAAATATTTGAAATAGTTATGAGGTTAACAAGACATGAGCTTTCAGATAATCTACAAACATGCTACCCACACCTGAAAAAATAATTGTCTGCTTTCAGAGTGCTTTCCTAAATTCATGAATGAGTGCGATCGTCTTCTGGCTGAACGCCAAGCGTATAAGGATAAGATAAATGTGATTTTAAAGGAAATTATTCATCTGATAATTTACAAGTAAATAACAGATTTTACCTGAACTTCTAAAACAATGATTCAAATCGTATGCTTCTTTGCTATGTAAAACTAGAGGCTCTAAAGAGCCTGTGTCATTCACTTTGGTCTATGTGCTGCAGTGCATATTGAACAAAGGACACTCTACAACATTAAAGACAAGAAAAGAATTAATGACAAAATTCTCAGTTTTGGTGATGGAGACTTGTTTGTAGATCTAACTTTACTGAACAATTTTGCTGTTTACATTTTATCTCTATCTATTATAATATTCAAGATAATAACCACAAGAGTGCACACGCTGAAATGTCTCGCCTTCTTTACTAATCATTTATATTAAGTTGATAGTCCTAAATATAAAGCTTTATTACAACTGTCACATAAACTAAACATTAACCAAGTAAACTAAACATTGACCAATGAACCATGAAAATGAGGTCAAGGTCAGATGAACCATGCTAGGCAGGCATGTACAGCTAACAATTCTTCCATACAACAAATATAGTTGACCTATTGTTTATAGTTTAAGAAAAACAGACCACAACACAAAAACTTAACACTGAGCAATGAACCTTGAAAATGAGGTCAAGGTGAAATAAAACCTGCCTGACTGACATATAGATCATAGTATATTTCCATACACCAAATATAGTTGAACTATTGCATATAGTATTAGAAAAAAAGACCAAAACTCAAAAACTTAACTTTCACCACTGATCTATGAAAATGAGGTCAAGGTCAGATGACACCTGCCAGCTAGACATGTACACCTTACAATCATTCCATGCATCAAATATAGTAGACCTATTGCATACAGTATAAGAAAAACAGACCAAAACACAAAAACTGAACACTGAGCAATGAACCTTGAAAATGAGGTCAAGGTCAAATAAAACCTGCGTGACTGACATATAGATCATAAAATATTTCCATACACCAAATATAGTTGAACTATTACATATAGTATTAGAAAAAAAGACCAAAACTCAAAAACATAACTTTTTTGACCACTGAACCATGAAAATGGGGTCAAGGTCAGATGACACCTGCCAGCTAGACATGTACACCTTACAATCATTCCATACACCATTTATAGTTGACCTATTGCATACAGTATTAGAAAAAAAGACCAAAACTCAAAAACTTAACTTTGACCACTGAACCATGAAAATGAGGTCAAGGTCAGATGACACCTACCAGTTGGACATGTACACCTTACAATCATTCCATATACCAAATATAGTAGACCTACTGCTTATAGTATCTGATATATGGACTTGACCACGAAAATTTAACCTGGTTCACTGATCCATGAAATGAGGTCGAGGTCAAATGAAAATTGTCTGACGGGCATGAGGACCTTGCAAGGTACGCACATACTAAATATATTTATCCTATTACTCATAATAAGAAAGAAATTAACATTACAAAAAATGTTGACTTTTTTTTCAAGTAGTCACTGAACCATGAAAATGAGGTCAAGGACATTGGACATATGACAGACGGAAACTTCGTAACATAAGGCATCTATATACAAAGTATGAAGCATCCAGGTCTTCTAGCTTCTAAAATATAAAGCTTTTAAGAAGTTAGCTAACGCCACCGCCGCCGTAGCCGCCACCGGATCATTATCCCTATGTCGAGCTTTCTGCGACAAAAGTCGCAGGCTCGACAAAATACTGCAAAATTTCCTTTAAATTACCAATTCAGGGGCAGCAACCCAACAAGGGGTTGTCTGATGCATCTGATAATTTCAGTGCAGATAGATCTTGACCTGATGAACATTTTTACCGCATGTCAGATTTGCTCTTAATGCTTTAGTTTCAGAGATATAAGCCAAAAAATGCATTTAACCACCATGTTCTATTTTTAGCCAAGGCGGCTATCTTGCTTGATGGGTGGGGTCATCGGATACACTTTTTAACCTAAATACCCTAAGGATGATTTAGGCCAACTATGGTTTGATTTGGCCAAGTAGTTTCAGAGGAGAAGATCTTTGTAAAAGATTACAAAAATTAAGAAAAAATTGTGAAAAAAAATTGACTTTAAAGGGCGATAACTCTTTATGGGGTCAATTGACAATTTTTGATATGTTTGACTTATTTGTAAATCTTACTTTGCTGAACAATTTTGCTGTTTACATTTTATCTCTATCTATTATAATATTCAAGATAATAACCAAAAACTGCAAAATTTCCTTAAAATTACCACTTCAGGGGCAGCAACCCAACAAGGGGTTGTCTGATGCATCTGATAATTTCAGTGCAGATAGATCTTGACCTGATGAACATTTTTACCGCATGTCAGATTTGTTCTTAAGGCTTTAGTTTCAGAGATATAAGCCAAAAAATGCATTTTACCACCATGTTCTATTTTTAGCCAAGGCGGCTATCTCGCTTGATGGGTGGGGTCATCGGATACACTTTTTTACCTAAATACCCTAAGGATGATTTAGGCCAACTATGGTTTGATTTGGCCATGTAGTTTCAGAGGAGAAGATCTTTGTAAAAGATTACAAAAATTAAGAAAAAATTGTGAAAAAAATTGACTTTAAAGGGCGATTACTCTTTATGGGGTCAATTGACAATTTTTGACATGTTTGACTTATTTGTAAATCTTACTTTGCTGAACAATTTTGCTGTTTACAGTTCATCTCTATCTATTATAATATTCAAGATAATAACCAAAAACTGCAAAATTTCCTTAAAATTACCAATTCATAGGCAGCAACCCAACAATGGGTTGTCTGATGAGTCTTAAAATTTCAGGGCAGATAGGTCTTGACCTTATGAACATTTTACCCACATCAGATTTGCTCTAAATGCTTTAGTTTCAGAGATATAAGCCAAACACTGCATTTTACCCCCATGTTCTATTTTTAGCCATGGCAGCCATTTTGGTTGATGGCCAGGGTCATTGGATACTTTTTTTAAACTAGATACCCTCAGGATGATTTAGGCCAAGTTTGGTTGTATTTGGCCCAGCAGTTTCAGAGGAGAAGATTTTTGTAAAAGTTAACGGATGATTACAGACGATGGACGACCAAGTGATGAGAAAAGCTCACTTGGCCCTTTTGGGCCAGGTGAGCTAAAAAGAAATTTGACTTATCGGTATGTTTGCAATACATTCATGACATTCTGCATTGTTTAAGGCATGTTTAAAGCAGAAACAATGGAACACATGCATTAATTATTCACTTTCAATACTTTGTGAAAGAGAACAACATGTTTTCTGCACTGTCATGACTGTGACAAACTTCAAATGATGTAATGCAACCTGTGACTTCAAGTGTGATTCGCTGTGATTCAACGCAATAAAGTACTGTAGTTTGTTTGTTCTTTTCTCTTTTTATTATAGTATTTTTCATTTTTTCATAATTATAGATAAAAAAAATAAAGGACTTTTTGTTTAACATGTTTAAGATACTGACTTTATCACTGTAAAATATATTTTACCATGATAAAGTCAGTATCAAAAACAAAAAGTCCTTTATTCTATATTTCTCACGTAGTCGCATTATTCATAATAAAAACCTCTCAATAATTTCTGAATTTACAATATCAACATTGATCAATGTATCTAAATTTGTCTACCTTATTGAATAGTTTCCCGAAATATTCAAAAACTCATATGTATATGCATACTTAATTGAAGCTATATAAATAGAATAGGTAAATTGTTAACAGTAAATATGCTTTTATAGACATTACTATACAGTATGTGTTTTTCTGTTGTTGAAGGCCATACAAGTGCCTATAATTGCTTCGCACAGTGCGGAGCTATTAGTTTCAGTCGATAAACAAGCCATCTTGAAATAATTACTAATCACATATAAATTCTGATTGGTTGCTTTATGATGCGGCTGAGATAAAGCAACAGCTATTGGCTTAAATGAGATAAAGAATTACAGACTTTTCTTGTCTCAGGATAAGACATCAAATGCCGGAAAATTAACTATGTGTATTCCGATCAACTGTCATTAGTTCATGTTCGTTTTATTATGCATATATTGCACACTGAAATTCAATATTGAAATATCAATTATTAATACGTGTTTATTTGCTTTGTTAATCTGCAATATGCACGATTTGTTTTGCTAAACAATGTTCCTATACAATGTTTACAAAAATGCATTATCTGTATTTTATAACTTCTGCCAATATAGGCACACCTCCAGAATACTAATTCAACAACCACATGCACACATATTACCTTAAATTAGGGTAAAGCGAAGCAGTCCACAGCTTTTTACAAAGCTCAAACTTGTTAATGCTTACATTCACTTCATTTAAACTTTGACGGATAGTTGTCTCAATGGCAATCATACCACATCTCCTTATTTTTATATTAACTGATTAAAGGTGCAATAAAATTAATATGTGTTATAAAAAAAGATAACGTAAATTATTGTTCATACAACTTGATCAAAATAGATAATCATGCCAAAATTATCAACCAGAATATTAAGTAGTTGTCCTGGTACTACCCATAGTGATACTATAAATGATTGTATAGAACAAGACTGATATGATGTGCCAGATTTTTATCTTAGCCATTTAAGCAGCCACAAGTAAACAATACTTGATTCCACACAATTAAAATCAGTTCTACCTTCTGCAACTTGCAAGCTCACAAGGTACATGTAAAATCTCACTAAAAGACATCATATGGAGCACTAGGTAATATACATTATTCTGATTTGTATCAAACCTGTCCTTAAGCTTGCTCTTACCATGCTTACTCATACATGTAACAACAAATTTCTACCAGATTTTGTTTAGCCTGCATTTACAAGGTCCATACATATTATCTATCCCCTTTTATACTTCTATGCCACATAAATATATTATTTTAATGATATTAACAAATTTTGTCGCGAGTGCTATGTCAAGAATGTGGAGTCCATACACTGTTTTCTCACATGTCTCATGCACGAGATGTATACTTTGGCCTTTGTTAGTCTTGTATCATTTTTAATTTTAGTTTCTTGTGTATAATTTGGAGTTTAGTATGGCGTCCATTATCACTGAACTAGTATACATATTTGTTTAGGGGCCAGCTGAAGGACAACCCCGGGTGCGGGAGTTTCTCGCTGCATTGAAGACCCATTGGTGGCCTTCGGCTGTTGTCTGATCTATGGTCGGGCTGTTGTCTCTTTGACACATTCCCCATTTCCATTCTCAATTTTATTTAGTATTTTTAGCTATGTCATAACAACCTGTTACACTTCCTGTATTACATGTACTAGCACTACTTCGCTCTCTCACCTTTTTTGCCCTATCTTTGTCACAGTCCTCTGTTTAAATAAGCTATTTATATTTGAAGACCTATTTTGCATAATCATAATGGACATATTCTGTTGCCGTCCTGATACTCCCGAATATCACGAATATAAACCATGTACATAGTGACGTAATCAATCAATCATACATTATTTCCTGCCAAGTTGAGACAAGTACAAAATGTAAATAACTGTATTATTCTATTCTTATTATAAAAAAATTCGTAAGGGTTTCTCGGAACCCAGTGTCTCGCCTACTTTTGCTGTTGTCCATGTTTTCAGTGTGATAGGGGAATGCACATAATAGATTTACAGTTAATGAAATAAAACGTTTGAAATGTATGAAAAAAGTTATGCTTGTAAAAAATGAATACAGTATACAATCAAATCTATAGATTTATAAAAGAGTTGAAACATAACTTTATTGAACATGTTGAATGAACAAATGATAAAGAAGAAAATTTTTACATTGCTTGATGATTTATCCCTTAATTCAGATGACGACGGAATGTAGGATCGCTATGTCTAGCTTTTGCGACAAAAGTCGCAGGCTCAACAAAAATGGGGAAAAAATTATTAAAAATTTTACTCTAGATACTATCTTTTGATTGTAAGAAACTTCTGTCCAAGTTTGGTAAAAATCCGGGATGGTTTATGAATCTAATAAATGTTTTAAAAATTTTAACTGCAGACTGTATGTAATGTTAACTGGAAGAAAAACTAAGTCCATTTATAAGTAATATACGGAAAAACAGGAAATAAATTTTTACAAAATTTCCTTCTAGATACTAGCTTTTTATCATAAACAAGCTTCTGTCCAAGTTTGGTACAAAACCAGGATATTTTATGAAAGTAATTAAAAATTTTAAAACTTTAACTACAGAGTGAGTGTAATGTTAACTGGCAGAAAAACTAAGTCAATTTATAAGTAAAATACAGATAAACAGGATTTTTTTTTACAAAATTAACTTCTGGTTACTATCTTATGATCATAAACAAGCTTCTGTCCAAGTTTGGTAGAAATCCAGGATATTTTAAGAAAGTTATTATAATTTTAAAAACTTAAACCACAGAGTGAATGTAATGTTAACTGGCAGAAAAACTAAGTCCATTTATAAGTAAAATACGGATAAACAGGATTTATTTTTTTACAAAATTTACTTCTGGATACTATCTTATGATCATAAACAAGTTTCTGTTTAAGTTTGGTAGAAATCCAGGATAGTTTAAGAAAGTTATTAAAATTTCAAAAACTTTAACCACAGACATGACAGACATGACAGAGTGAATATTTGTGGACACCGCCGACGCCGAAGCAATGTAGGATCGCTATGTCTGGCTTTCAGGGGTTCAAATTAACATTTGGTACTGGAAGGTCCAGGACCTTTGACACTCCAAACTGAAAGGTCCACAACCTAAATCCCAGGTCCTACTTTATTTGAAATTTTTCATAACTCAGTAAGATACAAAATTTTTGGTCTTAGGTTAGCTTGTTTAATTATATTTAAACTGCATGCAATATTTTGTTCAGTTTACAAATTTATTGCCAGGCAACCATATAAATGTAGCACTAAACTGTCAGTGTCACTGTGGTATAACATGTATAATAATAAACTTGTCTTACAAGTATATTATGAACTCAAATAATCTTTTTTTTTTTGTATTGGGGAGGGTGTCACTGTGAGTGGGTGTGTTGTCTCAATTATTGGTAATTATACCATTATCTCAGGGCTTACACTACTTCAGATCATAGGGAGAAGTGACTTCTATAAAGGGCTATATGTATCTTTTTTTATACTGTTCAAGTCATAACCGAGTATACAATTAAAGTAACAGTTCAAATTCATAGTGGTCAGGGGCGTTTCTATGATATTATAAAGAGGGGGCGTAGAATCAAATCTTTTTGTACCTTTTTTTGCTAAAAAACATAAAATAATTGTGAAGTGCACTAATGTAACAAGATTAGCAGATTACGATAGGTTTTTTTTTTTAAAGGGGGGGGGGGGGGGTGCGTACGCCCATTACGCCCTCACCTGGACCCGCCCCTGGCTGTGTAAGTTCATCATATGTTACACAATTATATTAGTTCCTCTCTTGTCAGAAACTACTAACTAAATATCTAGCACTAATAAAGAAAGAACTTTGTTTACATCAAAAATGAAAATAAAGCGTGAAATGCTTAATTTTTCGCTTTGGGGTCAATATTCTTCTGTCAGATGTGCCATTTATGGGTCCGTAGTCATTATCCTTAGAATCCGGATTTCATTCATAGCTGGTCCTTTCCCGAATACGACCAGTAGTTTGTACAAATATTTCAATGACGGACGAGAAAATTTACAAAATTAAGCGATGTCTGAAATGCATTTTGGAAGGAATATGACGTATTTAATGCACTGAATGAATTACAAATTTACTTAAGGCAACTTTCATCACTTCTAATGGGTTAACAAACTTATTTTGCCGACATTTAAAATGGTTTGAAGTACGCTCTCGAGGGGTATACCATGTCAATAGTAATATGGCTTTGAAATGACGATACTGATTGTTAAAAGGGTTGGCAAAGTTTTTTTTTATTTTCTTTCAAATCGAAGGTCCGTCGTGCGTAGCTAGTAACAAAAATGAAAGTCTGATTGCAATAGTGGAAGGTCACAGACCTCGGACCACCGCTAATTTGAACCCCTGGCTTTTGGACAAAAGTCGCAGGCTAAAAAAAAAACGATACGAAGCAAAGAAAATGCACCTAAATATCCCACTCAGCATGTCGGTCTGTATAACGTAGGATATATCTTCTAGTCCCATATTGTTCTGACATCTGACAGCCTTTTAAGAATTTGTTGGGCCGTCAGACCTTGGAATAGTATACTATATTATGTCCCAGGTCAGGCCAATCTCAAATTGGTGTCTTCGTGTCAATATGTTGTTGCCCTGAATATTAGTGAAATATTTGATGTTTGACGTTAAACCGCCACTAAAAAATCTCATATTTTCTTTTATATAAATAAGAAGATGTGGTATGAGTGCAAATGAGACAACTCTCCATCCAAGTCACAATCAATGTATAAAAAGTTAACAATTATAGGTCAAAGTAAGGCCTTCAACACAGAGCCTTGGCTCACACCGAACAGCAAGCTACATGTATAAAGGGCTCCAAAATGACTAGTGTAAAACAATTCAAACAGGAAAATAGTTTAACTGAATATCAATCCTAAAAAAAACTGTGATTATTTGGAGAGAATCGGTAAGAAATTAAGTCAGCTTCAAATTCAGAAAAACACCTATATCAACTAAACGATAATATGGATAATAACTGTTAATAGACATTTTTGGAAAAAAAAAATGAAAAATAAATTTAATTAACAGGCCTGTTTTAAAAACATATATATAAAACAATATCAAGAATATAATTTGAAGTGATTTGTATAGGAATTGACCCATACAGCTCTGACAGAGACACAATCTTTTTGTCAAGAAATTAAACAAAATTTTCCTTATACGCTGGTCAAAGTGTTTTTAGATTTTACTTTTTGATAAAGCAAAGCATGGAGACATAATAATCTTGTGGTATAGGCGGGCAAGGAGGTTTCATGTTTTCCCTCCTTTTTATAAAAAGATACATAATAGATTGGAACATGTAAAGTCTTGTTTTTTATTAAAAGTTGTTATTCTTGAGGGGTTCTTGCATCCTAACTCTCATTCCATTCCTGTCTCAATGTCAGAGAAGTTTTGTGGGTTGCTCGAGTTATTTTCACACAACGTGTTTGCTTTTGCTGTGCAATCGATTTAAATTTCGACCGGTGATCGATCATTTGTAAAGCGGAAAGAAAAGACAACCGATTAGTTTTTATTTAAAGAGGAAAAATTAAACTCGAATGGAAATAACAATGTACATAAAAAGAGTTTGTTTTATGAATATGCAATTACAAATCTAATTGCTGATATTAAATGTACATTCCCATGGCTATTTGTACATGATTCTTTTTTTTAATGTCCAGTGGCAAATGTTTCATGTATTTATAATACAAGTTCATTCTGACAGCAAATTTCATCCGTTTTATCGAAGTTTCAACCTCAATACAGTCTTCATATATAGTGATTGAACAATTTTACTATAGATGTTTCGAACAAACTTTTAAACTCACTAATTTTCGATTATATTACATGTATTATCAATTAACAACTGGACAACTTTCAGTTTTAAAAGATTTCGATCTATAAGTTAGTGTATAGTCATGACAGTGTAGATGAACAGAAATCATTTTCCTTGAAAACAATATTCGCTTCCCATGGTCAAATGATACTTTTTCGGTATTGACAGTTTCCGAGACTAAATTATGTGAACGATGAGAGACTGCACTATACTGAGGACTGTTCTTTACATTTTCTTTTTAATGGAGTGTTTTTCCCATAGATCACACTGTTAACCAAAACTTGCAAGGTTCTCGATTGCTTTATATGCATATTGTAATGGTATTTCTTAAATACCAGATGGGAGATATGGTATTATCTGTTTCTGTTTCTTTGACATACTTATAAGAAAGAGTAGTTCAAATACCACGCCAAAAACGATTCTATGAAATAATTTTTCTATTACGGCAGTAATGTACCTTCCATTATTGGACTATTGGGGTGTCAGACTAATTGGGTGTCAAACCAATGGGGTGTTGGACTAATGGAGTGTTGGACCAATGGGGCGTCGGACCAATGGGGCGTCAGACTAATGGGGTGTCGGACCAATGGGGCGTAGGAATAGTGGGGTGTCGGAATATCGTGCGACCCAAATTATGACGTCTTGAAAGGCTTTTTCAATTTTTTGCTTTGACACCTTCCTGTTGCAGTAATTTGGACTATGAATGGGGTCTGATTTAGAACAAGGCACTGGCTACAGTTTCATGGAAATGTAACAATAATATAAAAATTATTGTTACATTGGAGACTAATTGCCGGAATGCAGGGTTGGGTAAGGAACCGATTAATTACGAATGTAACAATAATATTTGGGTCTACGGTTACATTGCGTTATTGTTACATTAACGCACTGCAATGTATGATGGGAATAGTAATAAATATGTATTAAAATAAAACTTGAAAACTTTTTATTTGATGTTTACAATATTGCATACAATATTTTGATTTTTTATTTACAATGACAGTTTCTACAAATCCAGTATGTTGTTTTTGGGGCATGTTTTAGTCCGACGCATTTTCGGTGAAACCACTCTAAGCAGCCATCACAAACCAGTGATACGGCAATGTGCACGCTCTATATTGCATACCGTACAATTACATTCTGCATTTTCCCTTTATGAAGTTTAAGAAACTTTCAATGTCTGAATGCCATGCTTCAGGTGAAAAATATTTTGTTACTCTTGCGATGTTTACATTTTCGTCCAATATTTTTTTTGGAAGCATGTTAGGTTTTTTAAATACAAGTCAATTGTGAAAGCAATTAATGTTGACATTTGCCGACAGATTGAAATTGGTGGAAACAGTGTTTTCATTTTCAGAGTCCAGATATTTTGTGATCTTATCAGTCGTGACAGTACATGCTCTATTGAACAGTTCATTAAGTATTCATCAAGAGTGATATTGAACTAAACTGTAGTAGTCATGATTTTTAACAACACCAAAACAATCAATACTTATTCGCTGAATAATATTATTATTATTATTAATATTATGTAGTACACATGGTACATATCGAAGAATTAAGCAACATAACTATAGAAGGTTTAAGTTTAATAAATCTATCATACATTGCAGTCTTTAATGTAACAATAATGCAATGTAACCGTAGACCCAAATATTAGTGCCTTAGAACAAATACACCTTATCGCTATTCCCGGCTGACCCGAGAATCTGTCCCGCTTGAACTTTTGACGTCATACAACAATCACTTTTCCATTGTGGCGTCAGATATTTTGTATTGTGACGTCAAAATTTTACGGGAAAATGTGTGATGTCCAGTAATGGCGGACAAATAGCGATAAGGTGTATACACCTTATCGCTATTCCCGGCTGACCCGAGAATCTGTCCCGCTTGAACTATTGACGTCATACAACAATCACTTTTCTATTGTGGCGTCAGATATTTTGTATTATGACGTCAACATTTTACGGGAACCTGTGTGATGTCCAGTAATGGCGGACAAATAGCGATAAGGTGTATTGTTCTTGATATTTGAAGCATCCTCGATTCCTACATGTGTACCTTTGTACTACATAAGGACTACAGGAGTCTACATGCTAGTTTGGGAAAAAGAATTTGAGGTGTTTTACGTTCTTGTGTTATATCACACAGTATTAAAGCCATCCAGTAAGTACAGTATACATACACCTTATCGCTATTTGTCCGCCATTACTGGACATCACACAGGTTCCCGTAAAATTTTGACGTCACAATACAAAATATCTGACGCCACAATGGAAAAGTGATTGTTGTATGACGTCAAAAGTTCAAGCGGGACAGATTCTCGGGTCAGCCGGGAATAGCGATAAGGTCACTGGTGTATTGTAGTTGCCAATTTTAATATTTGGTCTTTTGACATCAGTGATTTTGCGAACTCACAATACTTTTGTTGTTTTTTTCGTAGCACAAACACCCAAATGCAAGTACATGTTGATTTGCTCTAGCTTATTGAAAATTGTCTGGATTTTCTACAATACTTACAAATAATATATTGCATTTACTTTGTCGTTTATGAAATAAGCTGGTCCCGTTCAAGTGAAGGAACTAGCCTGGATTGCCTCGCGACGCAGACATGTACTAGAACCAGAAACCAGAAAAAGATCTGGTAACCAGACTGGGCAAATTCAACTATGCACTCGAGTCTTTGTGTTGAAAGGTACCAGCTCTCAACTGTTCTGTGAAGGTATTTTCCTCCGTTATATATCGGAGCACCCTCACTTAGGATATAGGTTTAACACTTAAAAGATATTTTCAAAGATATTTACATAGTGTGGTGGGGTGTTTAAGTTTAAAAGTTTTTATATACATGTGATAACTGTGGATTTAAAAAAAGTATTTAAAATTATGATTTGTTTGCATCATTTATAGATCTACCTAGGTTAAGATTTAGGATTAAAAATAACATTTGAGTTTCTTTGAGACAGAGGGATGTTTATATCATATGTTTAAAAAGTTAAAAAAAATTAAAATATATAAAAAATTAAAAGATATAAATAAAGTTAATTAAAACAAAAACAAAAAGAAAGGGAGTAATTAAGTCAGTTGATATCAGCTGTAGAGGAGTTAACCAAAAATAGAATATATCTGTCTTAAACTATAAATTTATAGTGCATATATTAGGATTTAGTAAAGCTGGAATCAAATGCGTACAAAAGTGAAGTAAATTTTTATGCAGCACAGCCGCACAAAAATATAACCATGCATAGCAACATATGAAAATAAATGACCGATCCAGAAAAATTCCCCGCTTAACTAGGATATCAAATGTTAGTCCCCCAATAAAAAAAAACAAGAAATATTGTGATTAATTGAATTCAGAAACTACATGAATAAGGTGAATTACAACGATATACATTTTAAAGATTTAAAGTCTACGGTAAATAATTTGAAGAATAATAGTTTGATTTATGTTGTAATTAGTTGACGATTGACATACGGTTTAAGCTAATTGTAGGGCAAGAATGAAATTTTGCAAATGACGATAACAATTTTATGCTAATTTAGGCAAAAGACATCAATGGGATATTCAAATTCATAAGTCAAAAACAAATTGATAATGACATGGCAAAGAGGGTAATTTCATGCCTAAACCATTTTTTTTGACAAATTTATATATTTTTTTATGATTTTATATTTAATTTGTTTTTATTTTTTGTACTGGTATAGTAGTTCATGGATCCAAGGTAGTTTTTTATTTGTCTGTTCCATATACTGTGTCTTTTAATAAAGTTAATAAATTTTTATCGCATTTATTTTTTTTATTTTATTCTTTTAATGTTCATAAAGTATGGCTATACATTAAAGGTATTAAGGCAGGAAAATCTTGATAAATCGTTGCATATAAAAAAGAAGATGTGGTATGACTGCCAATGAGACAACTCTTCACAAGAGACCAAATGACACAGAAATTAACTGCTTTAGGTAACCGTATGGCCTTCAACAATGAGTAAAGCCCATACAGCATAGTCAGCTATAGCAGTTTGTTACAAATAAAACTTTTCCTCTGTCAGCTTCCATCACTTTGCTTTTGGCAGCGCAACAATATGTTTGAATTTCAAAACCGGATCTTTTCACCCAAAATCACGTTTGCTCCCATTCATGTTCAACCTCTTTCACTTTTGCATCCTTTTAAAGGTTTTGTATTGAATATTTTTTTTAATTATGTTTAAGTTATTGTATTGCTAAATAATAAAGATAATGTTTTTTTTTACTGTGTTAAAACTAGTATTTGTACATTATGTGTAATAGTCCCAGTTTAGAGTAGTTAAGTGTTTTTTTATTATTATTATTTTTACGAAATGAATAATGAATAGTGTCATGATGATACAAATTGTCATAATCATTAAAATCATGCACGGTCCTTTCCAAATCAAAAAGATCTCTAGAATTTTTAAGATATGTAAACCAAAGTTAGTTATAACTTGAATCATGTTTTTCAAACACATAACACAGATACAAAATTAGTTTTGCAAATACCAACATGACCAATTAACAGTGATCATAAATAATAAACATATAATTATTAATTATCTAAAATAATAAACATTTAATTATTAATTATCTAATTATAAAAAAAAAATCATTTAAACATTTTTTTTTTTATGATAATAGAAATATTTTGATAAATACATCTTAAAAGCATCTAACAATGTAACCTATATTTGCAAAAATAGGGCGCGTTTGTGTGGATTGCAAATGTATAGCGTTCGAACGTGTTATGAGTGCGAATGTACCCGATACTTTGAATTTCTATGTCGATACAAATGTACAGATATTATACTACCATAATATAAGGCTTTATTGGGAGAATTAAAAAAAGGGTTGAAAATGCAGAATTATGTATAGTTCCTATAGGTATAGGAAGATGTGTTCATTTTTATTTCTAAGACTTGTTTTGTTTTCTTTTATTTACACTGAGTACACACATTGTAATCATATAAAATAATGATTCCAGCTAAAAAGCACCCATTGTTTTACAAGTTGTCCTAACCTTATAACAATCCAAACATTGAGGTGTGCAATTCCCCAGGACCTTTCTGTAGTTCCTACGGTTCAATCTGAACACCCTTAAGTCTTTTTGTTGTGACCTTTACATTTTTTTAAAAGGGAAATATTAATGCACAATTTTCAATGCTAATACACAATTCTATCTAGTAAAAAATCGTTTAACAAATTGAAGAGTTTTTAATTAATACAGCACAAATACATTATACTACTTTATTATTTAAATTTTTATTTATGAAGTAACAAGTTTTGAGTTTTACACTGCTTCACCAAAAATATATGGACTTAAACAGTATTTGACTAAAAAGGCTTATAACATTTGTTAGGGTAGGCATCACAATATTGAGAAGGTAGCGAAGGCAGGAATCAGAACTACATCTTTTGTCGGTATATATATTATAGTATTATAACCAAATACACCAGTGGCAAACCTGCTTATTGTGATACTTAATGAAGTTAAAATTGTCCTGAAAAATTTCGAGGAGTTGGGTGTTGATGTTGGATTATTTTGTCCTTTGTACTGTACGATTTTTTTTTTTTTGATTTCTTTTACCTGTTCAAGAATACGAATATTATTACGCAAATTCTGGTTCTAAAATACAATTCCAAATATTTTAAAGAAAAATCACAACATTTTTTACGGTTGTGAAAATATTAAAGTTTCAAATATTTATATTCATGCAACACATATTAGTTACATTTACCACAATTAATATTCTTTTTCATTGTACGTTAAAATACATTAGCTTTGATATACTGTCCCTCAAACTATTTGATAAATTGCCGAATTTAAGTTTATTCCATTTCAATTTCAAAGACTTTTTTGTAAAGGATAGGTAAGCCTCTTAGAATACTTATCATTCTATGCTACATATGTAAGTAACATATTTGATATATAGTTTCACTTACGTTTACATGCAGTTTATTCACATTAGAATGTTATTAAAAATTTTCCTTTTCATGTTTAAACATGTCATCTCATTGATGTAAACAATCGCCATATTGCTTTGTGACGTATTGGAATTTCCACGATTGTATATATATTTTCGAATATCAGCCACTTTAACTCCCGTTGTAACCACGATGTCCACTTTATCTACCAATATATTTCAATGACGTCACATAATCTGTATATCTCTGTACACCTTATCTACTATTGTACCTCTCTGATCACGTGACAACAATCCACCTTATATCCCAATTGTAGGTTCAAGAATGAATTCTAGTAAAGTGGCTTTCTAAATTTAGGTCAAAGTTAAGGTGGCTTTTTGACAATACCAAATAAGGATTCAGAAACCTATCTCTCCCAAAAATAAATAATTTAAAAAATAAAATCTTCTATTCAATTCTTAGAATAAATATACTGAAAAATACTTAATATGGATTGCCTATCTAGTCTACACAATAAAAAAATTGAGATTTTAAAAAGTCCACTTTATCTACGTTTGTACCACCGTACAGCCAATGTGCCTTTTGTGAGTATATATATATATATATATATATATAAAATATATATGAGTCTAAAGGTTTGTGCAACGATATTGACAACAGATAAAATTATGCGAACAAGAAGAAATGACGTCGTATTGACAGATATTTCTGTAGTAGAGAATTGATAAGAAGTAGTGGATTCGTAAACGATAATCAACGAGCGACTTTAGTCGCAAGTTGATTATCGGTTCCGAATCCACTACTTCTTATCAATTCTCTAGCTTTACCCATTTCTAGTAAAACGGCAGTCTGTTTTACGTTTTGACAATGAATAAACGATATTTCATAAAAATAGTTTCGTATTTTGTCTTTTTTATTCTATAATAGCTGGAAATGATTATATCCACACGGTTGGCATCTATATATAGACATTTGACAAGTTAACATAAGTTTAATATAACTTAAATTGGGTGTTAGCTCCCCTTTTTAACACCAGATTTCATTTTTGTATATACATATTTCATTTAATGTGTAATAATTACAAATTATTTAAATTGAATAGATTTTGGTATATCTAATTTATTCAAAAAGACATATATTAATATACAGAATTTATTTATCTTGTTTTGAAAAGTTAAAAAATTTTATTTACCAAAATTTAGAACCTTCAAAATTTATATAAATATTATTTAGCAACATCATTTGGTATATCTTGTTCAAACTAGACACCGTTAAACCGTTCATAGTCAAATAGACATTATTGGCGTAGATGTCATAAATCTGCATTTTCATAAAGCTTATTTTAAAGTTATTGCATTTGGCATATATCGTTCACCGGTCAATAAACTAGTTTTATCTGTGGTATGCATTCTGAATCCCCATCAGAATTGCTCTTGCTACGGATATACAATGAATAATTATGTTGATTTCATAAACTTACCATCAAGCTGTTCATAGCTGTGATCGTCTAGTCGTTGGTAACGAAGGTCATAACGGTGATATTAACAGTGCAAAGTTCGAACCTTGTACCCGGAATGAAATTTTTCATTGTAATTTATTTTCTGGACCAAAATATTGTTTTAATCCTAGAACATGTAGAAGTATTATATATTTCATTTTCATATAATGGCGATGATTTTGTTTCTATTTTTACTGTCAAAGAAGTAGTTTTAGTCCATTTCTTTAAAAGAATATAACGCCCAAAATAAAACAAATTCAATAAACATGAACAAACCAAGATATATATATTTCATTAGATTACAAAAGCGAATAATCAATTAGACAGAAATACAGTAAAATGACAAATATTGACAATTAAGCGCTTTAAGAGTACTATTCAGAAATTGATTGATGTCAGCCATCGTGGTCTAGTGGTATCATGCATAGACTGAAGACTCTATTTGTTATGAAGAAAATACGCACGGGTTCGAATCCTACACATGCCACTCGTTTTTGAGAGGATAAAAGATCGTAAGTTAAAAGTTTATAGTTATAATACAAGTTCTCTTAAGTTAATACTGTGGTCAGTGGATTCTTGAAAAATAATCTACAGTTAGAACAATAGACTGACGTCAGAGAAATGGGTTAAGTACATTTAATATATAAATAACTTACTACTATTTTTTACTTTTAGATTGACATTTAAACTTACACACGTTCTGCGAAAGAACAAAGTTTTTGATACATTTTCTGGTCAATCGAACAAAATACTGGCATCATTTTATTGTTTTAGGACTTAAACACATTAATGAAGTATCTAAGCTTGTGACCGTGGTTCATTATACAGAATCACTTTCGATATCTAGCTACAACGATAATGCCGGTGGGAAATTTGTCCGTGAAACGTTACGGATCACGAAAGATGAAAGTAATACACTTTTAGATTTTGGAAAAGGGGTTTTCAGGGTTACAAATTATCCAAGGTCGCCTGAAGCAATTGGAATGGCTTATAAACGTTTGCTCAGTCGTGTAGACGAAGAAGCATATCACATCTCATGCAATAACTGCGAACATATAGTGAATTACATTCTAACTGGGAGTGATATTTCTACTCAAGTTCAGAATAACATAATGATTGCAAGTCTTTTGAGTGTGGTTACAGCGGAAATAAAGGATATTGGCATTACAAAGGAGTAGTATTGTCCTTTCTTGTTTCCATTGTAGGATCATTACTAAGGCACGCGTATGTTCGCATTATTATAACAACTTTTATCAGTTTAATTGCACACCATGTGAACGTTCATTGTTCTTTTGATACGATGGAATGTAACATATTAGCTAATGCTCGTATGCATTTGTCTGAAGCAGTCAGTATTCCATATATTGAAGATAAAGCTAACGTTAGTCTAATTGCAATCAATATTCAAAATGAGATGTATAATACTGTTGTATGTAAAATGGCAGAAAAACAAGTTTTGGTTTTATGGAAGTGTCAATTACCTGTCATCATTGTTACTAGTTGGTTGATTGAAACGTTATTCCTCGTCCTTTTTTACCATTGCAAACTGCTCCCTTTACTTAAATTTCATGTATTAAAATCTGCAAAAAAAGCAATGAGTGTGCGATGTATTTCGGGATGTACTTCATCTTTAATAGCGATTCCTCTCGGGATAACTATGGAGCTGTTTATTCATGGGCCGAAATGTAACTCAACTGTTTGGTTTTTAATTTTTACATTGTTTGCCAACATTGTATTACGCCTATCATTTGCCGCATTGGCAGGAGTATGTATTCACTACATAAAACCTTATATTAGCAACGACTTAGAAAATCATTTCGAAGATACATACACTAATATACAGAGTTTTACTATAACCGCAGAATCTTTTCGTACCACAAATGAAAATGCACGTGGTATATTTAGATGTAGAAAGCATCATAATGTTCAATTTGCAATATGTATATTTTTCATATTGGGTCTTATCGCAGTAGTAATGGTGATTGCTGGATCTAAAGTGAATTGAAATGACCAGATCTAGTAGACTAATAAATAATATTTCAAAATGTTAGAAAATTTTTTTACAGTGTGCGAATAGGAGACGTCTTTTATAAAAATATCAATATCAACCGTTTGGAGGCAATATGTTCAGTTTTATTCAGATTAACTGTTTTATATGACAACTGATTGTTATCATATCGTGTATATATTTAAAATTATACATAATTTCCGAATTTTTATGCAATAAGCATAAATAGTTTCTGACACACGGCGTGACATGCGAAAAAACCCCCCCCTTTTTTTTTTACAAAAAACTCAATACCTCTAAAATAAAATTTTGAATCAAAACCAAAAAGTATACAGACTTTTAGATTAGTATAACTAAGAAGTGTGTAAAATTTTAAGCAATAATCATAAATCGTTTTTGAGATACGGCGCGACATGTGAAAACCCCCCTTTTAAAAAAAAAATCAATATCTCAAAAATAAAGTTTTGAATCAAAACCAAAAAGTATACAGATCTTTAGATTAATATTACTAAGAAGTGTGTAAAATTATAAGCAATAATAATAAATCGTTTTTGAGATACGGCGCGACATGTGATAAACCCCTCCACCTTTTTTTAAAAAATACTCAATAACTCAAAAATTAAATTTTGAATCATCACCAAAAAGTATACAGATCTTAAAGTTAATATAACTAAGAAGTGTGTAAAGTTTTAAGCAATAATCATAAATTGTTTTTGAGATACGGCGCGACATGTGAAAAAAAGACACACACCTGTTTTAGTTACTAAGTCCCGTAACTCAAAAAGTTTTAATCTTATTTTCACCAAAAAGTATACAGATCGTTTGACCATCATAAGAAACAACTATTTTAAGTTTAATGAAATTTGGATAAGTCATTCTCAAGTTACGGTGCGACATGTTTACGCCGGACAGACAGACGGATGGACGGATGGACGGACGGACGGACGGACACCGGACATTTGTATACCATAATACGTCCCATCAAAAATTGACGGGCGTATAAAAATCAGTTTTGATGCTTGAAACATATTTAATTGTGGACAAGTGGATCAGACACAGGACTTTCAATTGAAAAACGTCTACTCCAAATATAATTTGTTACATATTTTAATGCGAATTACACATGTTTCTAAAAAATGCTCTAGCTTAGATAATGAATTTGGAAGGCGAAAAGTAAAAAATGGTTATTAAATAACCGAAGGGACATTTATAAAATATCAGTAAAAATAAAAGTAGGCAAAAACTTGACTAACGTTTTAAACAAAATTATGGGTAATCAGAGATGCTCTGGAAAGGTAAGTAGTTCCTGCTTCACAAGTGGCACACTCGTGTTGCTCATGTAAGTACAAGCTCGTTGACAAGTCCAATTCGGTGGTCACATTTTAGTAATTAGGCACGGGATTGTGGTTACGACAATTGTAGCATTTGTTATATTCATGTACATATTGAAAAAAAATGACGTAGACAAAATCTACCAACATAACTCAAAAGCCGGATAGCTTTAGAATGTCATATAAATTGTCAGTATCACAGAAGGTAATATACACCCTAAAAAACAAAATTGTATATTACTTATTTATCTCGAAAGTAATCCGATTGACTGATCAATTGATTGATTGATTGATTGACTGGTATGTGAAGCCACTTTAAGTATTGTTGGTTTTTTGGTGGCGGCCAGTTTTTTTTTGTGTGTCGGAAGTCGGTGTGCCCGAACAAAATAAAAACTTGCCGTCATGATATAGCAGGTAGTGCTGACAGTGGCGTTCACACCAACATGCAGTGGCTAAAATTTAATTTGTTTTCAAATACAACATATTCAGGTATAATATAACATGGTTCTTTAGATTCGATCAACGGTCAGTCTGTCGAACTGTATATCCATTGAAAACTCTGTATAGTAATTGGATATAGTTTGAGTTACCATTGGTTTTTTTCACTTTAAATAATGGAATCGTTCTTTTCCCCGGGAGACATTAATTGTCGAAATGATCATCCTGTGCCGTAACATTGGTATCGTTAATGTTATTATAGTAGTGTTCGACCTTGAAATATTTCAACTTAAAATATGACATCATGGTAGCACATAACTGCTTTCCTTTTCTGTAGTTGACAAGTCATCGTCACGACCATTAGTATTATTATTACCGTGTGTGTCATTATTAAACGTATTTAAAATTTGTATTTTTTTTTTTGAAAGATGGACAGTTTGTAACAATAAAACAAATTTGCAATGATGAGACATTTGTACAAAGAGGACCTGTCGACTATAAGAACAATGAATGACCAGAACCGTGTTGCTTTTTGACATTAGCGGACCCTTGATAAGTTTTAACTTTAAAAACTTTGCCATTCCTTTACCATCGTCAAATACAGATTCGAGGAGTACGTTTCATTGTCAAGGAGTTCCTGCGTTATATGACGGAATTCTCAGACCATTCATAAAATTTTCACATTTCCGTTTGGTATCTTGTGACTGATATTTTTGTCTGCGAGAAAAAAGTTGAATTACTTATTAGTTATATGATGGAATTCTAAGACCATTCATGAAATTTTCACATTTCCGTTTGGTATCTTGTGACTGATATTTTTGTCTGCGAGAAAAAAGTTGAATTACTTATTAGTTATATGATGGAATTCTAAGACCATTCATGAAATTTTCACATTTCCGTTTCGTATCTTGTGATTGATATTTTTGTTTGCGAGAAAAAAAATTAAATTACTTATTAGTTATATGATGGAATTCTCAGACCATTCATGAAATTTTCAAATTTCCGTTTCGTATCTTGTGATTGATATTTTTGTCTGCGAGAACAAAAACTGAATTACTTATTAGTTATATGATGGAATTCTCAGACCATTCAGGAAATATTCACATTTCCGTTTGGTATCTTGTGATTAATATTTTCGTCTGCCAGAAAAAATTGAATTACCTATCAGTTGCAATTGGCTTTGAACTAGATTTCAGTAATTGCAAGTACTCTTAGATCAATATATCAAGTTTATTTGTCTAAGTTTTTCGTGGGTTTCTTTTTTTTTTTTATTTTTTACTGCTTTTTGTTTTAAGTATTGAGCTGTTGTATCAAGCCAGTTCCAAATGATCTGGTTTTGGTTTTTTTCTTATTGTGTTATGCTACACCATTCTACCAAGTTAGGGAAGGATTGAGCGCTTACCATCATGTTAAACCTCGCCACATTCTTTATTTGACTGTTATAAGTTAGGAGCTGTAATTCGTTGTTTTATGGTAACATAATTAAGGCCGTTTGTATTTTCGTTCAATTTGTTTCACATTTTATCATGCCGGAGCCTTATGACAACGTACGTTGAATGCTGTACAGTTACATATAGCTGGTTACATTTAAATATCCTTATTTTTAAAAAAAAAAACATTTGTAATTAAATTTCTCGTTTATTTTCTTCCTTGAGAGCTGAACTTAGCCAATGATTTCCTCACGTTCTTGGTAACTGAAATAGAAAAGACAGTGTAAAAAAAAATGGTTAGAATTTATTTTTCAATTCAAGGCAGAATAAAATGCCTTTGTCATAGACGACAAAATTTTAATATTCACCATTATGTTCTTCTCTTCTTGTTGATTAAAGAGGGACGAAAGATACCAGAGGGACAGTCAAACTCATAGATCGAAAACAAACTGACAACGCCATGGCCAAAAATAAAAAGACAAACAGACAAATAATAGTACAGATGACACAACATAGAAAACTAAAGACTAAGCAACACGAACACCACCAAAAACTGGGGGTAATCTCAGGTGCTCCGGAAGGGTAAGCAGATCCTGCTCCACATGTGGCACCCGTCGTGTTGCTTATGTTATTACAAATCCGGTAAATAGTCTAATTCGGTAAGTCACATTCGTGAAAAGGGAAGGGTATTGTAGTTACGACATAAGGAACATATCCGATATCATCTGTGAAACGGTTATTCCATAACGGTCAACCAACTCGTGATGGCGCCCGTAAAATTTACGAAGGGATGATTTCAACTTCACCATTCGGAATTCTAGGTTTAATAGATAAGTTATCATCAGTTATTGATAAGGTAACAACGTCGTACGCAATAGTGTATGAAGTAGGAGCAGTAAAACAAGATCCATTGTAAACGTAACAATATTTTTTGTATTTATTGCTACTGTTTTCCATTCGTAAAAACAATCATAATTAAAATTTATTACAATCAATGCCTGCTACCGAGTAATATTACTTTTATACACATTACAATTTGTATATATCTTTTCTCATTTTGTTCTTATTTTTCTTTCAACACACATTTTAGTAATGTTTGTGATATTATACTTAAAATATTATCATTTCTTTTCTATCAACATACATGTTGTGCTTAATATACCAAAACATTAAATAAAAGCATTTCCGAGTTGAAAGACCTTGGATGTCTTGCGAACTTCTTCAAAGGCTTGTTTCTAGTAAATATTTTCTTAATGTGGTAATATTTCCGAAATGGGGGTTCTTCCATAAACTTGTCTTTGGTAAACACCTTTAATTCACATGTGTATATTTCCTTTTACCTTTTTTGCTAAAACAGTGTTTGCTTTAGCTTCAAATATTTCATAAAATGGAGTCAACCAAATACCTTTTCCCACAAACAAACTGTAGTAAATGCGAGCATCCCATGTCATACCACTTGTATGTCCAAAAGAATACAGAGCAAGACAGTTCTTTCCTTTCCAACCATTTGGTTCTGTTATGCCCCAGTTTGTGTCTATCTTCAACAGTATCATCCTTTCCTCCAAGCCAAAAACTATATTCTAAATCAGAATTGAAATACATATCCAAAACATTTATACTGACCAAGAAAAAGAGAGTCATTACTTCTTTTCGCCCATGTTGATGAAAATAAATTGTTTTGGCTTTGTTTCATTATCGATATTTAATGTTGAATAAAAAGAAATAAGAATTATGAAAAGAACAAAATGTTATCCCCTTTCCTTTTTTCTCCCAAAAACTATATAGCACTGCTTGTCAAATCAATGAAACTACCCTTTTCTTAAGAAATACTGAAATACTGATTTGTGTTACAAAAATAAAGGGTCTCACTTTTCTAGCTCTGTTTATTTCCACAAGGAATGCTTAAAGTCGATTATTTGAAAGTCAAGGGTGTATAGGAGCTGAAACAGTTGAAGAGATATATGACCAAACAGAACATAAATAATAGCCAAATTCATCCAAGTTCCACTTTGCGTTGATACCTTTGTTTACTTATTTATTTATAAACGGACAAAGTTAGAAAGGTTTGTTATCATGGCTATTAATCTAACTTTTCGTATTTCCTGGCAAACTTTTCAAGTCTATTTAAACACAATTACCATGATTACCTTACATGAATATGGGTACTATATTAAATAAACATTGTATATATTATACGACAAACCTCAAATTCCGACCATTCATTGCCAAACCGGATAGTGAACTAAACAATTTTTGGAGATATGATGTTAAAACCGTTACTTAACCGAAGACTATCCATCAGATTCTGAATGACATTGATGTTAGCACCTTTAGGTGAACACAAGGGCTTCCAAAATGATAGGCAGCTATAAAAGGTCTAAACTTGACACAATGTGATCAATTTGAGACGAGATTACCAACAGTCTTATACATGAAAAAACAAGTAACAAAAACACATACTACAAACAGCAATCAACGACAACAACTTAAATACTTGGAAAGGACAAAAGTTGAAAGTGGGGAGGTTAAACATTGTTTGTTGTCGCTCAGTTATCTCCCTTACCTGTGACAGCTGTGTTACAGCACAGCGTGCATTAAGCATAAGCGTTTTTTAGAGATATTATGCTAAAACCATTGCTATGAAGACTATCCACCAAATTTCAAATGACATTGATGTTAGCAACTTTAGGTCACCACACGGCCTTCAACAATGATTGAATCCCATACGACATAGGCATCCATAAAGAGCCCAGACATGACACAATGTGAAACAAGTCAAAAGGAGATATCCAATGATCTGATATCTGATAGAACGAGTAACAGAGACACATATTACAAACAGCAATCAACAAAAACCAGTTAAATATAGGTTTCTTACTTAGGAAAGACACAAATAGAATGTGGCGGGGTTAATATTCTGACCAAGAAAAAGAGAGTCATCGCCCTTTTTTTACTTCTTTTCGCCCATGTTGATGAAACTCCATTTGGCTTTGTTTCAATATCGATATATAATGTTAAGTAAAAAAGAAATAGGAATTATGAAAAGAACAAATTCCCCCCCTCCCTTTTTTTTCTCCCAACAACTATATAGCACTGATTGTCAAATGAATGACACTACCCTTTTATGTAGAAATACTTAGACTGAATTTTTATATTTTTATATTTGGGCTACAAAATGAAAACAACACTTTATAAACATGTGTGTGGGCGCTATGTTGCATTACTACGAAAATGTGTTACCCATATCCTTCATTATTATTATATCATTTGTACGGTTGGCAGCAACGATTAATACAATAATACATTCTGTCATAAAACGTTTTGCCACATCTGTCAATGAATCTTCTTGATCTTTGGTTTCAATTTCAGCAAGCCTTGCATCATATCCTCGACAGGTACTCTACAACAAATGTCATTCAACGTTTACATTATTTCCACATTTTCTTATTTGTTGATCATCCTCTCTTTAATGTTTCAAAACAATTACCTATAACATTTTATATTCGATAGTATTATTTTTTCGTAAACTTGGATTGACTTTCAGTTTGAAAGTTAAAAGTCATAGATCCTCCAATATTTATCAGTTAATATCAGCTAAAGTGTGTTTTAAATGCTGTTTATGCATACCCCGTCCCCTATGCCTTTCCACGAGAATGTAGTAATTTGGCATTAGTAACTGTTTATCGCGTTATATAATTTATATACTGATTATTAGTTCAGATACTAACAAATTGTAGTTTTGTTTGCAAAGACTTTGTTTCCAACTTTCTAAGATAAAGATATAAGATGAGAAGATGTGTTATGATTGCCTCTAAGACAACAGTCCAACAGAGTGAAAATTGTGTGGATTTAACCAATCATAAGTTACCGTATTGTCCTCAACAATGACCAAAAGCTATACCGCATAGCAAGCTATAAAGAGCTCCGGCATGACACAATGTGACATAACTCAAACAAAAATACCAACGGCCTAATTTATGATGAAACAATAAATGAAAAGCAGGTATAACAGACAGCAACCAACGACAACCACTAAATTACAGGCTGCTGACTTGGTTCATACACAAAAAAAAATCTGGTGAGGTTAAAGATGACCGTGAACGTTCAATCCTCCCCCAAACTTCGGTGTAACAATACAACATAAGAACACACTGTAAAAATCCTTTTAAATGGTTTGACTTACCAGATCGGTAGTAACCACACAAACCACTAACTAAACAAAAAGATACAAAGTACCTTTCTAAGAGTGCTCGCAGTTAGTCAAAGCTAGTTCAAGGCCAACAACTATCATAAATTAATCTTGATCTCCTAGACTAGTGATACAAGATCGTTAACGTTGTTTGTTATAAATCTGTTTTCATTGCGCATGGTGTTTCATTTCCCAACTCGATCGTTCGCAATAGCCGTGTCTGCAGTTGTGACGTTCAAGATTTTAATGAAATTTATCTTTACATAACTTGTAAATCAAAATTAAGTCAGGGATTTCGATACCACAAATTATTTTAACCGTTACTAAATTCTTCCAAAGATAAAAAGAAATAGTTTGACAATTTGGCAGCACCTGTAAAATCCTAGCTTATAATACGGCATAGTACACCGTTTTATGTATTGTGATGTTTTTTATAGAGTATTCACGTAAACCTGTTGATCTTTTTTACCAACTTAATTCTTATATGCATTAAAAGTTATCAACTCGACCTTGTTTGAACACTGTCTACATTTGTTGTATCATTCATTTTGTCCTTCATCAATTTAATAAAGGCACCAGAAGTATACCGCTGTTCAATAGTCATAAATCGATTCAGCGAGAACAACTCCGTGTGGAACTGTGGAAGTAGCATGAACTGTTATATTGCTGTCATTCTCATGTTTGTCCCATGTATGGTTTAGATTTAGGATTTGGGTATAATTCCCTTACACTATTTAGTACACAATCAATCAAGGATAACCTCTCTTCTGACGATAACAACAGTTTCATTAACCCTATTTCTATTCAAAAGTCTGCTTTTCTTGTTTAGATATTGAGGATTGCTCCATGCTCCTATATCCTGCAGCATTCTCCTGAACAATTTATATTTTTATTTTCTTATTCCACTATTCCTTGCATGTGGTCTTTGTCCAACACCTAACCGATTTTATCTATTTTATGTAACACACGGACTACAAAAACATTCCTGACACATATCAGCATCATTGGGATCTTTTTCAGCACTTTGTTGATCTGACCCACTTTGACCATGGTGAGCAATTTCATCAGTTGAATCTAGATTGTTTTCTGCATTATCAAATGATTATCTTATATTTGAAGGTTAGAAGAAGTACTTGGTGATATTATTTCATTAAAATCCCAATCATTGTGGCTAAAAAATGCCTGAATTGCAAGTTTCTGTTCCTTTGTTACATTTTGAATATTTTGGTTTTCCATTTTACTAGATTTCAAAAAATGTCATGTGTTACACTTTTAGGGGTGCAAGTATCATTTTGCACACTTTTGAGGGGGTTTGGGGATTGTTCATATTTCTAACGTCCAATTAAGTGTTATTTTATCTTTACACGATCACAATTATAGTATATTAACCTGTGATTTATATACCTTAGATAAATAAAAAAGCTGCTGAACTGACAACATATTCTAAAAAATAAATATATTCTTCAGTCAGTTGTTTCCCAAGTTAACCCCAGTTAAATGATAATGTCTTGCATTTTGACAGGTGGGGGGGGTGGGGGGTGGGGGGGGGGGTGGGGGGGGGGGGGTGGGGGGGGGAGGGACTCACATGTCATTTATGTTTTAAAGAAAGTTTACAATAATTGAATTACAAGTACAAATTAAAGCTCAAAAATATTTTCAAAAACCCTCATGAAAAAGTACAGAAACAGATTTCTGGTTTATATCTTTTTTAGAATAAAGTTTATTTGTCATCCACCCCTGCTTTCAGTGGAAATTGGAATGTCCAACATCAGTAGCTATCAAATTTTGGAGGGAAATTTAGAACTTGAACTTTTCTAAAATATTGAAGCACTTGCAGTAAATATGAATGAAAACATGGAAAATATCAAACCTGCAGAAAAACGAAAATATATAAAAGATAACATCGAGAGCTTAAAAAGAAGGAATGATATGAGGAAAGAAAAACCAAAATCAATTGAAGGAAAAATTATTTTTTCTAATGGATCTGTTGATGAAAAGAATTAGATAAATGAAATGACTTACGACATTAAAAAGGCAATTGGTGGCGGGAATCCAAACAGGACTACAAATAAAGACATGTTAATTGAAGTAATGACATTCTACATTAAAAACAATATAACACAACCGCTAGAAGATCAACATATGGCTGAGGAAAATAATGTACCTTTTTTGGACTGTTCTTTTACAACATGTAATGAGGAAACATCAATACAGAACCTTTTTTGTCACTGCCGTAACATCAATCGAGAACCTTATTCAAAGAATGACAAACCATTGAAAAGTTTGTAAAAGTCAGTTACATCTTAAATCAACTTATGTTAAGGGTCATGTTGGAGTATGCAAACTTAAATGTTTTGAAAAACATGAACTACTCTGGTCTAGTATCTTCGTAATTTAAGAATGTCTCATGGATTTTAAGCCTCAGGAATACTACCAAACCAATATTCAAGATTTTGTCAGGCATCTTATATTTGTTACATTGACGAGACTACGACTAAATAGTATTTTCCAAAATATTCCCCGGTAGTGTCGCGACTGGTGAAAGAGTCTTATGAAACTGCTCTGTTAGAGGAAATTGCTTCTGATAAAGAACTTCAAGAAGGGATTGATATTGTCACAGATGCAAGGCATGGTACCAAGAAAAACTCTATGTACACAGACGTAGTTTGCCTTGGTTCCAGAACACATACTGTTTTACGTGTTGAAACAATTTCAAAAGTGGATTGTACAAGTGCACAAAAACATGAACTTATTGGAACAGAAAGAATTTATGACTATTTCAAAAACCTTAAAGATGAATACGAGGTGACAATTCGCGTCCACTGTCATGACAGAAATACAAGTGTAAATAAATTTATCCATATAAATGGAATAAAAACAGAATCAACAAATGATACCTGGCATGCCACCAAAAACATAGCCAAAGAAATCAAGACCATTTGTTCTGGATCATGATATAAGGAAGTACAAACGTGGCACCCTGGGTTATCGGACAAAGCTGCTAGTATAAAAACCATTTATATTGGACAATGAAAAATTGCAATCAGGATCCATTCAAACTTAAATTAGGTCTATTAAATATAGTTGGACATTATAAAAACAATCATGAACACTGTAGTAAAATATCGAGGTGTAAAACAAATCAGAATTACGAACCAATGAACACCCAGTTTTACAATCGTCAATTGATTATGTACATTGTATAGACAGTTATTATGTGGAAAGTTTCAAGAATGCTATTCTTCAATATCATGACAAGAGAATTAATTTCTCAAAACAAGTGGATATTCTTCGGACAAACCTTGCCGTATTGGATTAGAATGAACATGTAAATAGGCAAACCACTTCATTAAAAACTGTTCAAGGTGCGAAAAACCTACGTAGACAAATACAAATAAAGGTTTTGAAAAGAAAATCTTTCAATATGTGGTCTGAAACCTTGGATCAGTTAATTCAAATCTACTTGGATTTATAATATTGTTTCACCATTTAAAAGTCAAATCATTAAAACATAATTGTAAGTTAATATTTGTTTCCGTTATTTGTGTAATGATATCTACTACAAACCATAACTATTTTGACCACAGTGAATAAGATATTTAAATCGTCTTCTACAAATTCCTCAAGCATGTGCATTTGTTTTGTTTACATTTATCAGCTGCTGTTTATATACAACTTGTACCTCCTACATCACCTTATCAGTCAAATCTTAATTGCAGATGTCTTCTCGATCAGGTTGATTGGATGTTGCTGGTTTAAGGTCCTACATCTATGGATGATTATATTTTGGCATTGCAATTGGTCATGCTTATCTCAACCGGGGATATGTACTGATTCGTGTTGATTCAATTCCAACATATTTAACAGTTTATTCTTATTTTGATTTTACACCACTGTCCCCGGTTAAAGGACAAATTGAGATTGTGCGCCTGCTCCAAGTCTTTTTTTCAGTTGTATGGGTTAGTGTTTGTCTATTTAGGTCTTTCTACTTTTCTGTGGAAAGACCTATTGGTTTTCTTCTGATTATTATTAATTTTTTCTTCTTCCGCTACTTTTTTTGTCAAGGTGGTTTTTTGTTTCGCAAGATGTCGCTTAGATTTTTTGCATATGATATCGAACAGTAATTGTGATTTTGAAACTGACCATGTTAAGCCATAACTTTTTATTGTAAGAGTTATCTCCCCAAACACTGTTTTTTCTTGTGTACACATCTTCTTCGCAACCGTTACAGATTACGACAAAATTATTTCACCAATTTCCTCAGGATCTTAAGAATGATTTTGACCGAAGCGGTCCGGAAACTCCATATGAGAGTTATTTCCCCTTCTATATTATGTAATTGTAATTGGTAAACAATAAGTGATAGAGACCTAGGGTCTTTTGATTTGAAGTCATTGGCTCCCCAAAAAAAAGAAAATAGGGTCAAGGTCAAATGTCAAGGTCATTTTTAAATTTGAATTTTGGCTTAATTTCACCTCTTTTTAAACACGATATAAGATATCGACAACATATTTTTACTTAATTGTTAGTTGCGACATGTCGTAACACATACATATTGGTTTAAAGGGTACGCTTACATTGAATTAGAGTTTTCTCCCCTCTTTTATTTCAAAATATGCGTATGGTGATATAACTCATTAACCAAATGTAATTAAGACCTAGGGTCTTTTGATTTGAGGTCCTTGGTTGATGACCTTAAAATTGAGCTCAAGGTCATAGGTTAAATTGACGTTCGTGAATTTGACCTTTGGTTTTACCTCATATGTATACATGATAAAGCCATGGGACTTTTTGCATTTGGTTTCAAGCCATTTAACCTTGAAAAAACCAACCGGAAGTAACCTTGTGATAACCGGAAGTAGTTGTTTTGTAGTTTATTATTATGCGAACCCAATGAAATTTTTCCACAGTGCCATCTCTATCTGGTCAAGGTATTTAAACTTTTGCAAGTTCACCTGTCCTATTGAATATATACAATAGCCATTGTTCTCTGTGTAGTTTATTCACTGAGACCTTTAAATTTCTTCTAAGAGAAATCTTTCACTCATTGATAAATTTACCTGAGTCATGAAAAAATGTTCTTATATATAGACAAAAATACTTTTTTTATACTCATTAACTGCCTGTGATAATGTAATTATCTAAAATTGATAATATATTATCAATCTTTTCAAAATAAACACTGATTTAAACATAAAATTTTGATTTCTAACAAAAGTTTAAGTAATGGTCCCTTTGAAATTTGCATTTTTTTGTTTTTGTTTAGTTATAGAATATATTTAAGTAGGTCTTAATTTGAACATCATAATTTTCAAGTTTTTATTTGTCAAACACACAAAAAAAAAAAACTCTAAAGTTTTGTCAGAAATCAACTTTTATTAATGTTTGAATCACTGTTTACATTCACCAAATTGAAAATATTTTATTAATATTGAATAAATACAACATCACATGCAGTTTTGAGTATACAACATGTATTTTCGTCTATTTAGAAGATTTTTTTGTACAGGTAAATTAATCAATGAGTGATAGATTTCTCTTAGAAGAAATTTAAAGGTTCCAGAGAATAAACTACACAGAGAACAATAGCTATTGTATTTATTCAATAGGACAGGTGAACTTACAAAAGTTTAAATACCTTGACAAGATAGAGATGGCACTGTGGAAAACTTTCATTGGGTTCGCAATAATATAAAAGTATATAGAACCAGATATTTTTGGAATCAGTGTCAAGTAAACAATTCAAATAATCCCAGAAGTAACATTTTTTCAAACCGGAAGTAACTAATTATCTCCCTTATTTTAAAAATATTGTATAAAAAACCATATATGTTTGGAATCAGCGTACAATAAGCTATCACTTGATGCTGGAAATGACATTTTAAACCGAATTTTACTATTTTCATATTAAAATACATGGGTTTTTTTTTTTGTGGAAAGACCTTCAATTGTTCTTTGAACAATTGGTTTCTAATTTTATTTATTTCACTCCTACCAGATGAAACAATTGGCATTCAGAGGTGATTTCTTATTGTGATAAAAAAGCTATGGCCATGTTTCCTCTGACTGCTAATGACGTCTTTACATTAAATCTATTGGATATTGGATGTTGGATGTGTACTTATTGATATTTTAGACAGGATTGATTCCCTTGAATAGTAGATACTCAGTCAGCCGTAAACAGTTGAACTAAGGAAGTACATTTTTAGCTCAGTCGGTTATATCGCTTCTTTGTAACACAGAGGTCCAGGGTTCGAAGCAGGAGGATGCCATGTGATTTTATAATGAAAATCATGCTCTCCGGTTATAACTGTTTATATTTTCTTTAAACTCTGTTTTTGTTCTACTTATATACAGGGATTATTTTACACCACCATTCAGTTTTCCAACTAAATTTTTATATATTATTACAGAATAAACACCAGCTACTGAATTAGGATATGACAAATGGAAATGTATAGAAAATATCAAAGAGACTTTCAAAACTCATAATAAACAGAGAAGGCATTAAGGCCTAGACTACGTTAGGTCAAATAGAAGCATGAAAAGAATATCCAATATTAACTACGGTCAATTGTGCATTGATGTACCATGTACTAGTGAAATTTTCGTTTCATTGCCCTTCACAAAAGGATGCTAAAAATCTTCCTGAAAATTAAATGTATAGACATTAGAATTAAATAAAAACAAAACTGCATTACAAAAAAAAACGACATTAGAAAAGTTCGTATTTTGTTGGTTACAAATATTGAGCTTATTGTAGCTAAGAACTATATCAAATCATAAAAGAATCTGCGTGTAGCGAATGTAATTAGTATTTGAGGCAAACAGTTGCATCAAATCAGATAAAAAGCGGAAATTCAAGATCCTTGGTACTCGTAATTAATGTCGTATTACTTCATACAAAATTTTTAATACACACTAGTTACAAAATAAACTAAAATCGAATGTTAAAAATTAATAAAACCAAACACTGATTCGGGCACACTTGAACCTTTGTATCTTATGAATTATACAAGCTCTTTCTCATGTTTCTTGTCCAATGGTGCATTATGTTACAAATTCAAAATCTGAGAGAGACGAAAATGAATTGATCTGGAATGTTTTGTTTAAAAATATTTTTGATAGATTAAAGGTGTACCGATAAATCTAGTACTTCCTTAAAAACTGGCGTGAAATTGATAAACAAATGTATTTAGATGATTTCATACTGGGACAAATAGTCAAGTATAGATAACAACTTCAAAGATTAGCAAATTCGTTTTATTGTTTGAGCAAACAGTGACCTGTCGTCATGTATTGTATACTGTGTTATCATTGTGTCAAAGTACACGATTACTTTTGTTTACATTTGATTGACCGGTTATTTACATATGATGCCTCGGATAGGATCGACGTTGTGCACATATTTAGAATATTTTGAGCTTTGAATCATTCTTCCTCTTGCACATCGAAACCAGTGGGCTTTGTTACGTACTATCTTCACCTATTTTACGTAAGGACTGGTGGACTACTCCACGCATTTAGATAAATGGAAAACTTATATATCGGCTGTTTAATGCACACTTTATAAATGGATACGAAAATGTATTATACAGCTGTTGAATGGCAAACACTCGTGACTGTGATTCGCTATGTTTTCCAACGTGCTTGCTATATTGGTTAACTGATACATTTGGCATGTTTGGAGCATTATGTTTTAATTTATAATTAAACGCGTTTTAATACTGCGTCAGTTCTCTGACAAGATTTGGTTTAGCAAATTAGACATATACATGTCTTGACCAGTCCTAATAACAGTACTTCTCCAGAGGAGATCTATTCACAGGTCTACTATTTACCGTAATAAATTTCGGCAGCAACAGTAAACTGATGTACAAATCTCATCAACCGATTAAGACGATACAAATCAAGGCAGCACACAAATTAAAATTAAATTTCATAACGAAAACTAATTATGATATACAGCAACAAACCACTAACAGGCACCTGACTTAGGAAAGTAGGCACTTACAGAATGTGGAGGGTTGAACATATTTGCGGGCGCACTAACCCTCTATCTACCTTGGGACAGTTGGTTAACAGCACCACATCAGAACAAAATATAAAAACCAGTTGGAAAGGGCTTAACTCATCAGATCGATAAAAAGCACAAACACAACTAACAAAAACACTTATTTTCTGCAAACCCTGGAGTTTCACATTTGTCACCGCGGTTTTGTTTTGTTTGGTTTGTTTAGCTTAGTTTCAGTGTTCGTTGTAATGATAGTGTTTTATATACTTTTATTTGTCTCGTTTTGTTTGTCTTTTTGTTTTGTCATTGTTGCATTTTATATAAATTATGAATCACAAAACGAACGCAATGCTGCCAGTTGGGTTTTTCCATTTCGTATAGGTAAACCCAGGCAGTCATATTTTATCACACCAGTTACCTGCGTCGTAATGAACTTTAATTGTGAAAAAGGGGGAGAAATAAAAGGAAAAAGTGAAACGCCAGATATATAGTTAAGAAGAGATCTCTTTAATTAACGAATACCCATGTTGTTACTATGGTAGTGTAAGTTGAAACATGAAAATAATTCGTATTGAAAGGTGAATTGTATTAATGGGGCCGAAATAAAAGAAAAAAAAAAAGAAACGCCAAATGAATAATTAGGAGGAGATATCTTTAATAAACGAATACCTATAGTCTCTATGTTAGTTAGAATTAAAATATGGAATTGATTTTTCGTTTTCAAAACGCATCTTATGTGTTAAACAGTAGAGATAACGATAACACTAGTCGGTTTTTCCATCTTAAATTTACAGAAAACTTGAAACTATCACATAATCGGTCACCTACATGGAAATATTAAAAACACGTGGCCGGTCTTTTTGTATATCTCCTTCCTTAAATATTAGATATTTAACCAACCAACCGTCTGCACTGTTAACAACTGACAGAGTTGTAATTGCAGGCATTACTTTCTTAGAGCATGTAAGCATTTTCTCATTTATATCATACAAGTTTTTCTTTGTTTTCACTAAATGAAAAATGTTTGAAGTCAAATATCAATAAAACAATAAAAAAAACATGTTATATATCTGGCACACAATACTTTTTTTCTGAACCGGAGTTATAACGAATAGATACTTTTAAATTGGAATAAACAGTTATCCTACGGTCTATGTTTCATTAAATTAAATAAATATTAAAGTAGTTATAGATACAAAAAAAATATATTAAAAGCATAATACAGACAACATTCTATGATAATCTTCTTTCAATATATATATAAACAACATAAGGTGCAATCACAAAACAAATAACCCAAAAGAGACAATTTCCAAATTTCAAATTATAACCGATGTCAAAAGTTTCTGCGGTGAATAATGTGGATTGATAATTCTCTATCTGACAAAAAAGATTACCCCACTTGCTATACGGAGGAAGCCTGATAACATCCAATCCGAACTTGAAAATAAAACAGTATCAAGTCCAATCATTTATGGATTCTGAAAAGTGAATACATCCACGAAAATAAAGACTGCCATAGGCGATGTTTGTTTTCAATCAACAATATTTACGTGCGATTTATTTTCCAAATTTATTCTAATAGGGTTTTAATATGCCCTTATCGTTGCATCGTTGAATAATTTAACGTCACATTCCAACAGACTGTAAGTTTGCTAACCACATGACTTGATGGAAACTTCCTTTTTTTCCATTTCAGCATAAGTCTTGCTAAAATAACAATCGGGTGTGTCCATATTAATGCAAGCTATAATACATTGCATTACAATCATTACCTTTGTGTAAAAATCTATTGCAAAGAACTTCCCTAAATCTTTTTCTCGTCATAGACATCTTAACTGTCTGGCGTCATACGTTCTCTTTTAACGAGTAACAGGGGTAAACGAGTGGTCTAAGTAGTTAAACTACTGTATCACTAGCCTGTGAACTCTGAGGTTGTGAGTTCGAACTAAGCAACTGCGTTCGACTTCAATCTTAATCTGTTAATTTACAAGGATTGTTAGTTTCAATCAATTTTTAAACTAATATACTGCGGTACATTTGAGTACTGTTCAGACAATTCGCTCGCAGTAAACCAAAATCTTTTTATTCTATATTCAAACTGTTCGTTGCTTGTTATTTACATGTACACATCAATATCATACTTAATTGTTTACAAAGCCACTGAACAGTCCCGAATTGAATGCAAACGAATTGTCTTAACAGTACTGAATTTACCGGAGGGGATAAGTGTTAAATTTGATCGAAAGATTGAACACAACTGATTATTTCATGACTTTTCACATGATGTTAAGATATAAATTACAAAAATGCATTTACTATTTACACAAGTGTCTTAAAAAGATCTATTCCGAATGGAAAAGCAATAATTCATTCAAAAATTTTCTTTTGATGGCACTTTTCGGTTTTGGTTGGAATGATCATCCGTAAATGGTAATTAAAAAGTCAAAGACTTTACCGATTGTTTATAGAAAAAAAGAAATACTGATTTTTCTAACATTTGTTATTATGTTAGCTTAGTCTGCATGTCAAATCAGAAGAAATGTATTCATCAATAACTGTCACTGCAATAGTCAGATAATCTCGAGAAGCAAAACATTTGTTATATACATATATAAAAAAATACACAATTACGGACTGAATTCTGTCAGAATCTATGTTTTAGCATCACCATGATCATATTTTCTCTGAGTGGCTATGACGTCTTTACACCTAATCCATTGGATGTGTTTTGATGGATATATACGACTTAGATACATAATTTTTATATCAGTTGTTATCGGCTTGAGCTAACCGAGGGAATCACCGGCTCAATAGCGAATAATATTCGGTACTGACATTAACAAAACGGTTTGATTTTAATTTGCTGAAATCAAAAAATCGAAATCGTTTTAAATTAAGGATTGTTTCTCCTCATGCAGATCTCGGATTCTTTGTTCTGGGTTTTAATTTACTTGCGGTCCTTTTTGATTTTAATAATACAATTTTATATCTTCAACACTTTGTAGGTGTTTGGACATTCAAAAAGTTAAGCCTCGAGTGTAACTGAAAAGACATTTGTTGTCGCAATGTGCATCTTGTGCAGTAAAAATAGGTACCGTTTATGTCATTTCTGTAACTGCGAGTATTCTCAAATAAATTATATGTGTCTAAAGTCTTTTTGTTTGACAATGATTGTTTGTGTGGTTTTTTTGTGTGTCACCTTTTTCATTATCTTAGATATACAGAAAGTTCAAACGCAATTCGAATATAGCATATTTTATTTCTGGCACACAAGCTTCTCCTAAACCAAAGAAGCTTTAAATTATAATGTACAGTAATATGTATATGTTACATTTTTATTATTCTTTATGTAAAACATATCATAGATGTGATTGTTTTATAGTCCGTACAGACTTTGTTACAAGTATGTGTTCAACCGTCAACAGTATGCTGCTCTTGTGCAAAGGTTGAGCTTAGCGCAATTGTTGTTTGCATCCTGAAAATGCTTTACGAAAATATAATTGCTGTTAAATATAACTCCTGTCATTCTTGTCGTATTGGAACACAATGCTATACGAAGTTTTTTACTACTTAGGAATTTGTCCTTGGTTAAATGCTGTATTTTCAATGATTTTTATTTTGCTTTCGTTTGAATTTGAGTTTTTATAAAATATTTGAATAATAGTCGGATCGTATGATATTAATTATTTAATTATTCTCGAATGGCTAATTTGTTCTGTATGGATATTGCTCAACTCAAAAGTATTAATTAAATATACCATGAAATCATTTTATTACTCGGAATGTAAGGATCTACTAGTATAACAACAATAACTATATGCTACCGGGGGGAAACACCGAATAGAATATGCATTTAAGATAATGCAGATTATATTCTTTGACTATCTTTTTGTAATATTGTTATACTTTAGAATGAAAAATTATAAACCAAATCAAAATGAGTGGATTTCCAAATTTTAGGTAATATCCGAGGTCAATAGTTCCTTCCGTGTATAATTTGGACTGATAATTCACTATCTGACAAAAAAGATTACCCAACTTGCTATACAGATGAAGTTGAATAACTACCAACCCATTCTTAAATTAAGTATGAGCTGAACTGAATTTTCCTTCACTCTACTGGACACGGCAACTATTTGTTCGCATCCTTTCATGATTTTCCCGATATCAGGTCGTTGTTTACAAGACAGCTTTTGGACCAAGTGGTATGAGTCGTCAAGTTGAGATCATCCCTTGTTACGGTTTACGGAAGCCATCACTATTTGGTTGTTTTTAATGGGACCATTGTCGCATATCTGTTTGATCGGTGACCACGAATATCATCCCAATTGTCGAAGCAACAATTCTGCCCTTTCTTCCGTCGTTGAGACTTATAACCATACTTGTAGTAACCATCAGCAACATGACGGGTGCCATATGTACAGCAACTGTGATAATCCCCGTTTCTTGTTGGGGTTCGAGGTTCTTAGGTTTTATTTTCTATGAAGCGTTTTTTTTTTCATAGTTTTTGGAATGGTGTTGTGAGTTTTTTTTCGACTACTATGTTTTGAATTTCCCCTTATTATCTATAGCCTCCTATTTACACATGTATCCTTACGAACAATTGGATATTGCTACATGTATGTCTGCCAAATGCGTTTTGAAACTTTTCTTTTATATCATTTACACGGGCTTCATAGTGACTATTCAAATAATCCTCTGATGCTGTGTGAATAAGATGTGGATACTAAAAGTTTCCAAATATTAGTAAGAGTGTACCCAAGTATCTTTCCTTTCAAAATAGGATAAAAAAAACATTTTTCGCTTCTACTCTATCAATAGTATTCATCATTAAAAGAATTAGTCCAACTCTGTTTCATATTAGGAAGAATGCCCAACGCAGATATGATACACATACCTTGCTTTAGGAAGGGATTACTCATACTCGGTACAAACAAGCACAGATTCAAACAAATCTTCCTCGAGTCTTACATCATCAACATGCTGTATATATTGATTGTATTGAATTTTCAGAAAATATCTGACGCTTTATGATACTAAGTGACCTACATAAAACAGTATTAACGCGTAGCTGTTTATTTTTTTATATCTTCTTCCTTAAATTCAGATAGTAGACCAAACAACCGTTTACAGTGTTGAGAACTGCAAGAAACTCATCTGAAGCTAATATTTTAACACGTGTAAGTAACATTCGAATTTCTATTATATAAGTGTATGGTTGTTTTTTACTAAAATACAAAGCTTGAAGTGCAATATCAATATCAATAGATGTTCGAACATACAATACATCAGGTTTTTTTTATTTCCCGAGTTAGGACAACAGATTATACGAAAAATTTAAAAGTAAAACTATTGGCGGATACTGCAATTGTTGCAGATAATCAAATTACGAGCGAAAATCGTTATTGTCATTCAATCAAACAAGCGTCTATTGTTATGGTTAAATTATTTTTTTACCTGAACGATGCTTTTATTATTGATTATATCTTGATATAGTTAAATCAATATAATACCGGTAACCTAGATAGTTGTCACAGGTGTACAACCTTTTTTGTAAAAGCTACGGTTGATTAGTTACAAAATTGACCGGACCTTTGATGTAGTTATTAGGTTATAAAATCATAAAGAGTGGCTTACAACTTTTATATAATGATATAATTTGCCACTTATTAATAAGGGTAAAATACCCGACAGAGTACCTTACACTGTTATGTAATGATGCAATCAAACTCGCTGCGATATTACATTTCATGCTGATGCGGCGTAAAGCAGTATCACTTAATCAATATTATGTTAACTGACACTCATGAATAAGGGTATACATATATATGTAAAATGCCATTTCGGTTTTTATGTTGTTAAAACTAACATCTACCGTTTTTGACGTCGTTGCTAGGACTACAATGTCGAATGAAGTCTTCAGGGTTTCAACTTGTTTCCACTGTTATATTCTGTACATGAAATCATGAATGTTTGAGATTATTTTACGATTGCTTTTGTTAAAATTTGACGGAACCAAATTAATTAATAATGGTTGGATCGGATGTAATCAACTATGTAATAAATGTGTTAATAACACAATTTATCTATAACAAAAATGAGGATGATATCGGGGGATGTGTCAAAAAGACAACAACCCGACAAAAGAGCAGAAAACAGCCAAAGACCACCAATAGGTCTTCCATAAAGCGAGAAAATCCCGTTCCCGAAAGCGGGCTTCAGCTGGTCCCTAAACAAATGGTACGTTTTCAGTGAAAAACATAACAAAATAGGTGACAAAACAAATATTAGAAAACAGGAAAATATATTATGTAAAATGCAAAATAAATGATACAATAAATTTTTCAAAGATTCCTTCATAATTTATCAAGTAACTTTGCAAATGTTGACTTTTCCAAACAGTGTTCATTATGTTTTTTTTCTAAATTTGTTTTTTATCGTCAATAGGAAAATATATTATACTGTTGTTTTTCTCCTCTATTGAGGCATATGATAGAAAATTTCATATCGGATGTATTACATTTGGCGTCCGTCGTCCGTAAACTTTTAACTTTTTGAACTTCTACTTGAGAACCACTTAAAATGATCAAGATATTAAACTGTTATTTTTCTCTATTGTTGAAGCATATAATAGATAGATCATAACATGTCATTTTTCATATCAGATGTATTATCAACCCTCGGTCAATATCAGCCCTCGAGCCTTCAAATGCCATGTAATAATCTGATATCCTTTTCTACAGACCAGACAATATTATCTTGCAATATTCTGTTAATAATGTTATACTATATGATAAACACTCATAATGCGAATCAAATGCAGTGAATTTACAAATTTCAAATAATATTCGAGGCCAGAAAATTATATCGTGTATAAAGTAGATTGATAATTTGCTATCTGATAAAAGACATTACACAACTTGCTCTACGGCAGAAATAACAAAAAGTCCAACCCAATCTCGAAAATACGCAATGTTAGATAAAATGTTAAATTAAAGCATTAAAATAAATTATAAAGAGTGAGTATTTTCACAAAAATGTAGATTGCCATTGAATTTGTTATTAATGTTATAATTTTATTTATTCAATTTTATTTGTATAATTATAATTAGCATGGAGAATGCTATTTACCAACAACTTTCTTTTCCGGTATTATCGGAAAGGTTTTGAATATGCACATTTTAAATGTTTCATTGCAATTTCCAAAAAAAAAGAAAACATACAATATGACGTCTGCATGGTAATGCAAAAAGAAAAAAAAAAGAAAAAAAAGCATAGTATTTCATTATTTTCGTGAACAAATCTAATAAATAGGGATTCACTTCAACGTTATGTCGTCTTCAACACATAAACGGTCCGGCATAAAATATACGCTTCTATTGATCAATGAGAACATCAGACGATTTGTGATTCGTACACACTTCATAATTGAATAAAATTCCTTAAAAAACAGACTTTAGATGATAAAAGGGACCATTATTGAAGAAATCGTTTTATTCAGGTTCAACGATGAAAGCTTTAAAACTTAGTGTAGCCAATGTTGTCGAAAAATCTAAGACTTTGATAGGAATGCAAAAATACACACAAACAAATACTACACAGGATTGTATCAAAATATGTGGCCACATATGTATTTAAAACCATCATTCAATCAATTTTTTGTTTACGATGACATTTTATTGATTTTTGGTTGGAATAATCAGCGTTTTAGAAATAATCATGAATAGTTATTAAAAGCACAAAAAAGAAATAACTAAAGTAAAAAATTTATGCAATCATGTCAATAGGAGATTGAGTTTACACCAAAGATAACAGCCCCTCAATATAAGCAGTGATGGCAAACTCATGTAACACAAATCCACAATTTCATGAGCTCAAAATTAAACAAGGCAAATCAAGAATTGAAATGAGTTTTGCTGATTTAAAATCCAACCATGAAAATAATTACTGAAACTAGAATGAAAGAAAAGACGAAAGCAATCTTAGATACATGTAGAAGTATAAAAATAGAAAAAAATACATAAATCACAAGCAACAAGAGTTTTTACAATTGTGAAAGCATGCCTCCACCTAAAACAGCATTTTAATTATCGGTAGACCAATGATATAGAACAAAAAACTGCCTACCACGATTATAAATATTGATAAGCTAGAACGTCAAAACATATATTAATATGATACATATAATTACATAAAACATGCTTAATGTAAATGATTTAGCGAATTTAGGTTTATCTTTATAAGTTGGTGAAGTGATCTAGTAAGAAGTGTATCTACTGTATCGCTTGCCTGTGGATACCGAGGTTGTGTGTTCGAACCCACCACGTGGCAGGTGCGTTCGACTTTAATCTTTATTGACTAGGATTGCCAAAAACGAAAGTCGGTAGTTCTCTACGGGCAATCCGGCTTCCTCCATCAATAGAAATTGGTCACCATGAAAACGCCACCAGTGTTAAAAGTGGCATTAAACACAAAATAATCACTTTTACTGGCATATCAATCATACCTTATACCTTATGGATTCAAAAATATAACGTAAATAAAAATGTCGTATGCGTGGTTTTACCAAGGAAAACATGTGTTAGGATGTTATTACCTTAGTGTACGTATAATCATAGCTGGCCAGAAATAATCAATGCAACTGTTATTGTCACATCAGTGTTCTGATGATCTGTAAAAGCGAACCAAACATGATAGCGAATATAAACATAAATAGAAATAGATTTACCGAAACTTAACAATAAGCTTAGCAGTGTTATAAATAATTGCATTTAAGCGTCATTTATTGATATATATTAATTTGACTTAAAACACAGATTCTGGTTTTAGTATTGTCTTTAAGTTCTAGTTAATTAGACTGATAAAAAGTACACATGTGGATCATCTAAATATCAAATACGATAATATTTTACAGAATGTAACAAGGAGTGAAATGATTATATATACAATGTCATGTTGGATTAGAACTATTTGCCTATCTGCATTATTATTGAAATTCAGGTAATTGGTACCATTAAGGGCATACAATACAGTTACAAGGGACGTAATGACGTTGCTAACGTCAAATGTTATTTTTCGCGACGTCAAACTGTGAAATATCGAGAAAAGATGCATTTTCAAATGATGTTAATCATTAGCTTGAAAACGAGTGCATGGACACTTCTTTTTTAAAATTACATTTGGCTTGATTATGTATGACGTTCATGTGTACCAATTGTTATAAAGAAATAACCGTTGAATTATTTTTCCAGTTTCATACAAAAAGGGTCGAACAAAACAATTAGACAGTCGTAAGACGTTAATCCTGCATTTCATTGCAGAAAATTTTGTCGGAGGTATCAACATATATCTTTGGTGTTTCAAAGCACCATTCTTTATTTATTTAGTGTTTCTATAAAATATTTGAAACTTGAGGTTACATGGTTACTAAAGCTTGTACACAGGAAAAAAGGGGTGGGAACATATGTAATTAAGTATGTTCTGCTTCAAGAATGTTATTTCGAAATTGCAAAAACAAAGAAATCAAAGGTATGTTTTTTTTTCTATATGTATTTGCATCGGGCAACATTTTGTCTACAGATAATTATTACAAATAATTGTATGATTTTATAAAACTTTATCAAATTTAGTTCTTCATTTTATGGAATGTCTTAAAGGCATATAAATTTGGCAACACTCATATCTCTTTCCGTTTGAAAGTTGTGTATTTTTTTCGGAATAGTACTTAAGCGTAAAATGTTGTGATTAGAAAAGTCAGTCATGATACTGTATTTTTCTTTGCATATTTCAACAGTGTATATCAAAATTGACTTTGTGTCAAAATTTTAAGAAAAAAATCAACTATAGATCTTTTATGTATCGTATACCTTTAATATACCAATACTGGACCAAAACGTTTAATTAGCTTAATTGTCATCATGCACGTTTTTATGGACTTTGGCCTTTTTGAATTTACCTTGGAGTTCAGTATTTTTTTATACTTTTTCTGTTACATAGATCACTTAACTTTCGACTTATGGTATCTTTCGCCTCTCTTTTTGCGGCTTGATCTGGCATTATCAGCGACGTCACAATTTCTGAGGAGAAGTTAGCAGCGACGTCACAATATATGAGGAGACGTATCAAGTTTGCATTTGTCCGGCGTAAAACTGTCAAAAGGAGGTGGGAACATATCAGTGATAGAACGATACATAGATTATCGGGTTTCATACGTAAAGATATACTAGAAGTACACTAGACACAATATGAAACTTTTTTGCTCGTTTGCTGTTCCTTCTCGCGAAAAATGTTCACATTGTGGCTCGCGGCGGATATTATACGATATCAATGTGTAGAAACCCGATAATCTTTTTATAGCTTTTTTATCACAATAAAAAATCACCTCGGAAAGCCACTTGTTTCATCCGATAAAAGTGAAATGAAAATGTATTGAAAGACACGGAAAATACTAAAGAAACATTCAAAACTCATAATATGAAGGCAAACTGACAGCACCATGACGAAAAGACGAAGATGAAAAGAAAACACTGCACAGAAAATTTAAGATTAAGCAACACGAATCTAACAAAAACCGGGTCGAACTAAAGTGCGTCGGAAGTGTAAGCATGTATTGCTCCACATGTAGTACCATTCGTGATGCTCAAAAGACATTCCATAACTCGACCTACTTTTGATGGTTTATTGAGGAGATGACGCATATGTCCAGTAATGTATATCGATCAACGGACGGATGACAGGAAGGGCACCATTGGCTAGACAACGTGAGCGTCAAATAGACTCATAAAAAGAATAGCCAAATTTAACAAAGGTCAATTTTGCTTTGATGTACCATGTATTAATGTGATTTTTGTTTCATTGCTTTTCACAGAAGGATAATAAAAATCTTCTTGGCATTCAAGTGCAGAGATTTTATAATGTAATCAAAACAAAACTGCATCAAATAACACGACATTAGAAATTTTTGTATTTGTTGGTTGGAAATATTGGGCTTATCATGGTAGCGAAGATTTGCATGTAACGAATGTAATGAGAATTTAAGGCAAACCGTTGAATCAAATTATATAAAAAGCGGAAATTTAAGAAATTTACTTAATTTAACATAACCCTTTTATATCCTTGGTATTCGTAATGAATATCATATCAATATAAACGTTATATTCATAATTTTTATTTTATTACAAACTAGTTACAAAACAAATTAAGATCATATGTTGAAAATCATTAAAACGAAACACTGATTTTGGCACATTTGAACTTATCTTATCTTATGAATTATACAAGCTCTTTCTTGTCCCAAGGTGCATTGAGTTAAAAAATACAAAAACCTGGAGAAAATGAATATAAAAGAGAGGAAATTGAATTGATCTTGAATGTTTTGTTTACTGATAAATCAAGTACTTCCTTAACAAGTGGCGTGCAATTGATAAAAAGAATATAATAAGGTGATTTCATACTGAGTCAAGTAGTAAAGTATATATAACAACTTCAAAGATTAGGATTTTTTTTTATTGTTTTAGCTAGCAGTGATCTGTCGTCATGTATTGTATACTGTGTTATCACTGTGCCTAAATTACACGATTACTTTTGTTTTCGTTTGATTGACCGATGATTTACAAATGATGCATCGGTTGTCGCTGTGCAAATATTTGAAATATTTTCGGTTTTTAGTAATTCTTCCGTTTGCAACCTAAACCAGTACAATTTATGCTTTGTTACGTTATTATCTACATACAAAGAGACATCATACGTAGTTACAGGTTGCCTACCCACGCACTAAAAATATTTGTTTACTTTATAAATTTGAACATTGCATTCTTTAATACTGCGTCAGTCCTGTGACCAAGTTTGGTTAAGCAATCCATACATATACATGTCTTACCCAGTCACTTTAACAGAAATTCGCTACTACTACATGGGTGTTTAACGACCTTGACTGACTACTAAACAGTCCTAGTTATTCTCCAGAGGAGATCTATTCACAGGGTTACTGTTTGCCGTAATAATTTTAGGCAAAAGTTATCTCAAACCTCATAAATCGACTAAGAAGATAAAAATCAAGGCAAACAAAATAAAAGTAAATTTCCTTATTCTCAATGGTACGAGCTGAAAGTAATCCGCAGTTTTAATGGGATTCGTATAGCTTAGTTTTGTGTTGTCTTTGTGATATGCTGTATACTGTTATTTGTTGTTCGCTGTTTGTTTGCCTTGTTCATGGTTATGTCTTTCTCTTTTCGACTTATCGTTTTTGATTTTTTGTATATTCTGACTTTCATTTTACCGAGGAAATCACTAAGTATTGTAACAAGTCTCTCATGTGCTCTTCAAAAATCAATTTGTGTATTTAACAAGCTCGAAGCATGTCTTTCACCTAAAAAGGGTTTTGAAAATTAATGTAAATATTCCAAAGTTGAAATTATTGCAAATATATGGATCATGCAAAACAAAACGAACTCAATACTTCCAGTTAGGTTTACCTGCCAAATAGGTTAACCTAAGCAGTCATATCTCATTACGTAGTTTCGAGACTTAAACTCTACAAATGGAGTAGAATTAAAATTTTAAAAAATGAAACGCCAAATATATAATTAGGAGGAGATATCCTTAAACAAAGAATACCCATGATGTTTCTATGGTAGTTGAAATTGAAACACTAAGTTCAACATGAATTGTACAAAGGGTGAATAAATAAAAGGAAAATAAAAAGAAACGTCCAATATATAATTAGGTCAAGATCTCCTTAATAAATGTATATCTTTAATTTCTGTGGTAGTTAAAATTGAAATATGGAATGCGTTTTCGTTTTCATAACACATCTAATATATAAAAACTAGAGATAAAGATAACACCTGTCGGCTTTTGTATCTTCAAGTTACAGAAAATATCTTAATATATCAATTAATAGGTCAACTACATGGAAATATTTTAAACATGCAGCTGGTTTTTTTTATATCTTCTTCCTTAAATATTCGATATTTACCAATCAACCGTTTATACTGTTAAGAACTGCCAGACATTTCACTGGGTACATTACTTAAAGCATGTGAGTAACTTTTTCGTTTATATTAAATGCACAAAACTTGAAGTATAATATAAAAATAAATCCAATATAGCAGTTTGTTTTTGGCATGTCAGTAACTGCTAGTAGTCCTTTGTTAATTTATGTATCATTGTCATTTTGCTTAGTTTCTTTTGTTACCTATTCTGACTTCGGACTCGGACATCTTTTAAACTGAGTTTTACTGTGCGTATTGCTATGTGTTTCTTTATTCTACATCGGCTAGAGGTATAGGGAAGGGTTGAGATCTCACAAAACATGTTTGACCAGGCCGCATTTTTGCGCCTGTCCCAAGTCAGGAGCCTCTGGCCTTTGTTAGTCTTGTATGTTTTTTAATTTTAGTTCATTTATATGTTTTGGAGTTTAGTGTGACGTCCATTGTCACGCTGCGTTGAAGACCCATTAGTGGCCTTCGGCTGTTGTCTGCTCTTTGGTCGGGTTGTTGTCTCTTTGACATGTTCCCTATTTCCATCCTCAATTTTATTTTAAATATTTACTGAACCTGATTTATAGTATATGGAGTCTTTAAAGCCGGAATGTACAGATATCATACGCTCTATGATATACATAATGATTATACTTTATCTAAAACTATCAATAAAGGATACAACATCGTAATGTTGGCATAGAGTTGAAATAAATTATTTTGAAAGAAGCGTTACATTAACTGATAGTCAGTACATTAATTTTGTTACAAGTACGTGTTGGACTCGTCAATAAAGAGCGCAATTGATGGCTTACTCCCCTGTGTGCTTTACGGAAATAACAATTGCAGTAACAACCACAGTAAACAAAATTGTCAGTCAAATATTACCGTTGTCATTGCATAAAATACAATATCGTATGACGTTGTTTTTTCTTACTCGGTATAAACTGCAGATCAAACTATTAATATTTTGCTTTTGCTAAAATTTGACAGGCAGTATCAAATAATTCTCAGATCATATGTTATCAACTTCGTAAACAACCTTTGCTACTCTTGTTTCGTATAGCCACTGATAAACACAAAATTATTCTTTCGATAGACTGTGAAATCATCGTATATCTCGTAATGTTTGAACCTACTGGATTTACAAGTATTTGCTGCTGAAAAACTACCCGAAAAAGATTGGCATGTAGCAAATATTTAGAATAATGTTGTTCTACTTAAAACAAAAACATATCTTACAATAGGTCAATTACATAGATCTGTTATGAACACGTAGCTGGTTTTCTACATATCTTCTTCCTTAGATAATATATGTATTTAGCAAGAGTATCCAAGGTTGCCTGAAATTCAACTGAAGGCATGATAGAAAGCTTTCACATTAAACGATCAGTTTTCTTTCTTTTCTCTTCTTGTCTTTTGAAGAAAAAGATGTCTTGAAATCCACTATCAATAACATTACGGAATAATTTTGAAATATGAAAAGCTATTCTCTCATGTTTGAATCCTTTTTTGGGGTTTGGATTTTATTCTTTAGTCTTTTTTTTTTTGTTTAATCAGCTTCTTCAACGTTAGGATTCGGTTACGGGCTTTCAAACATTTTAATGTCGAGCATAACTGAAGAGACATTAGTTGTCGAAATGAGTAAACAGTGTAGTAACATTTTACCGTTAATGTTATTACTACCACTGAGTCAATATCTCTACCGGTTAACTGTTTGTCTCCGAGGATTTCACCAGCCTAGAAGCCATAAGTTCGGTACTCACGCAAAAATACGGAGTTTGTTTGATCTAAACCTTGTGTGATGAAATATCGGAATAGTTGAATTAAGAAATGCTTTTCCTTCATGCAAAACTTGTTTTTTGTTTTTTGTTTTTGTGTACTATATAAAGTTAGAAAATGTGGTATAATTGCCAATGAGACAACACTCCACCAGAGACCAAATGACATAGAAGTTAACAAATACAGGTCACCGTACGGCCTTCAATAATGAGCAACATTTATACCGCCTAGTCAGCTGCTGTATCAGTATGCATATGTCATCTTGAATTTACAGAAAATCAAAAAGTATCAATTTCAAAAGGTCATCTACATGACACATTTTAACAGATAAGCACATAGCTGGGTTTTTGTCATCTTCTTCCTTGAATATTTAATATTTTTTCAATCAACAGTTTAAATTGTTGAAAACTTTCAAAAATTTAACTAAGGCATTGATTGAAATTGATGAGATTTTAGTTCTTTGCCTTGGCAAAAATAAAGATTTAACTCCACTACCAATAACAATTCGATTATAGCATGCCATGCTATATAACTGACACATATCTTTTTCATGAACCAAAGTTGTGATGAATGATAGCTTTTAATCGCAATGTACTATAATCATACGCTCAATATTATATATTAGTATTCTCTTTTTTACCTCCAAATATTGTTTCATTATATAAACTCTTTATTTTTGCATACAGTTGAGTTTTTGGTAGTCAGTTCATTCGTTATTACAAGAATGCATTCAAAAGTCAATCAATATAATATTCTTGAGCTTAGTGTAGTTGTTGTCTTCATCCTAAAAGCGCTAAACGAAAGGAAAAGGTGCAATGCAACCATAGCATGAACAGGTAAATTATAGCGGAATTGAATGTCGCCTAATTGGAAAACAATATAGTATGAAGAATTTTTACTCGGTTGTATGCTGTATTTTCAATGATTTTTATATTGCTTTGCTTTAAATTTGTTAGAGAGCATAATATTGAAACATAGGTCGGATCTTTGGAAATTTACTACATAATCACTCTAAGCTTATACGTTTCGCATGGATATTGCTAAACACAAATGTTTCTATTAATGTACTTAGAATGTAGGGACCAATAGTAACTAATTACTGCCGAAAAAAATCCGAATAGAACATGCATTTAGAACTCAACTGACTACATTCTGTGACAATCTTCTTCTGATATGTTTATACTATATAATGTACACTCATTAACCAACCTTAATGTAACGAAATTTCAAATTTCAAATAATATCTGAGACAAAAAGTTTCTTCCGTGTATAAAGTGGATTGATATATACATATATACAATACTGCTTTTGAATAATAGTGTGGATAAGATCATAAACAAGTGAAAATAAGTCTAAATATTATTGGATCGTTACTTAAAAAATCGAACACAAAAATAAATGATATTTAGAACAAGTTTTATCAATTCCCAAAGTACTTGTGATTGCACAAGATCGTGTTTTTCTCCGAAAGTTTTTGACGTCTGTACATTTAATTCATTGGCTGTGTACTGATTGAGATGCAAGTCTTGGATTCATGATTTTGTTATGAGATGCTATTGAATTTGAACCCTCTTTCAGTAACTGTGAGTACTCTCAGAACGGTACTTGGTGTCATCAGTCTTCTTTTTAATTATTTTTGTTGTGTGCTTTGAGTTGATTTGATAATTAAAGCCCTTTTTACCGATTTGCATAGTTTGTTGTGATGTTGTGCTGTTACACCACTGTTCAAAGTTAGGGGGTGTCTGCAATAGTAATTGACCTCGCCGCATTCTGTGGGTGTATATCCTAAGTCAGAAGCCTGTAATTTTGTTGTTTGATGTTGTATATCAAATTTGTTTTTTTAATAAGTTTTTTTTTACATAAATTAGGTCGTTATTTATCGTTTGAACCGTTTAACATTTAATTTGTTATGTCGAGAACTTTAATAGCTAGGTATGTGGTATGGGTTTTGCTCATTGTTGAATTACGTACGGTGACCTACAGTTGCTACCTTCTACGTCATATTGGTCTCTGACGGAAATTTGTCTCATTCATGTCAAAAGCAACAAAACAATATCATTAAAAAAAAATTATATAGATATATGCTTCTATGTCATTAACTTATTGAATTCAAACGTCTTTTTGAATTTATTGGTATACATTAATTTGGTTAAAATACATATTTTTGTTTGCTTCTATATATATATATATATATATATATTAGCATGGGTAAAGGGTCCAGGGTGATGATAATAGCCACTATTTGACCCCTGAAATTGTATAAACAATAAACTTACGTATGCCCTTCAAATTGTATTGCTAAATACACCAGTTGCTTTAATCAATCAATTTTTTCACAAATTCCTTAACAAGGCAATAAACGTACACCCAACCTAACTATGATGCGGGTTCAAATTATTTTTTAAATTTATCTCACTGGCTAAAAATTAGGAAATCTTCTTTTGTAAAACATTATATTCACAGCAAGGACAATCGGGAGAGGTAAATATAAGTTTTGAAACACCTCGCGTGTACCTAAAGATATTTTCACGTGGTTATTTTCTAGCAATTGTACAAAAACAAGGAGCAGATAAATATCTTGAGCAAAAACTAAACAAATTGGAGTTTGATTATTAATTCATATAAAAATTGTTGACTTTTGATATCAGTTGATAAATAGAGATTCATTGGTACCAGTGGATTATCGGATTTATCCAATTGAGATAGTTAAATTATCAAATCTGAAGTCCGAGCCTCGGCGAAGACTTTAAAATTCAATGATTTAACTCTCAAGGTGGGATACAGCCAATAATTCCCGAATAACTATATAAGAATCTGTTTCTCTTATGCTTATGAAATAAATTTTCATTTTGATAAATGAAAATCACCTTCGAGTGCCTTTCACGATCATGATTTCTACGTCATACAAGTATAAAGTTATCAATTTCTCTAGCATTTGTTAGCACATTCCGATCCATTCAGAGAGCTGATAAAATATATGACATTTTGACTTTGCCAATCATCTATCTAGGTCGTTGAATATAATATTTCTTTGGTTGATAAATCATCATTGTATCAAACTTAGCAAAAGTCAATAATTGTATAATATCTAAAATAAGATAAAAATGTTAGTTTTTCTATATGTCTAAAAATATTTACGGAGTGATTAGGTATTTTATTCATCCAATTATTCAATTATTCACCTACTAATATAAATCAATTTCATGAATAATTAAGAATAATATCTGTTCATATTTGAATCAAGGTGTAGTTTTAGTGTGGGCATTACACGTTGTCATCGATTGCAATATTTGTTTTTATTAAAGATATATCGCTGTTGTTTGTTAGCACATCACCATTACACCATTAGAACGCATTTAGTTTGTTAAATAATGCTTATCAATATCATAAGTAATAAGAAGAATATAGCATTCAATGATTTTCTAGAGTTTATGATTTACTTAGAAAATAAATTTTCTAAAACAAGAATTATACTGATCAAGGATTTTGAAAACAAAAAAAACATTTAGTATTTTGTTAATATTTTACGCGTTGTATCTTTCCCAAATGTTTATAAGTAATATATTTTGTTCCTGTATACATGTATATGCTAACACTTGTAAACTCTTTTAATATGTGTATAGGAAATTAACTTGCATTTACTTTTAGGAAGATTTATCAAGTAATATGATTTTTTATTTACATTTTTTCAGATTTCAACAATGAAGTTCCAAATCAACTGTAAACTACTTATCCTTTTGGTAGTCATCATAAATCTGTATGGTTTATCTAAACAGGAAGAACATCTGGGTAATACCAGTCAATGTGAATTTGATATTGTAAATGGATATAAAGTAAAACGAACATTTGACGATTTTTCCAAAATGGATAATGTGTGGCTTATTTTCTTCAAAATTACCTTATTGCCTAATACATTCATTAAGGAAACCAGATTCGACGGAAGACAAATTAATGATTTAACCAGATGGATTTGGGTTCCAAAGAAACATTCATATCTTTTAACGTATCCAGTGGATCTAGATATCCTAACATTTCGGATATCTAAAAATGTTGATAAAACCATATCCCTTTCTGCGAACGCTTCGTGTGCGTTCAATACAATGAATTTAAAAACTTATTCGATTTGCATGGAATCACTTTATGATACTTTTTTGAAAAACATATTGAACGGAAATAGATCTGACTGGTTGTTTTGTAATAGATATTTTGAAGAACAGTCCTATAAACACGTTTTTTATGTGTTAACTGGATCCTGGCTCGGGTATGATTTTGCTTGCTTTGACTCTGTTCATGATACAGTAGCCAGAGTAACGTACATTAAGAAGGGAACAGTCAATATTGTCATTAACATTTTCATTATTATACTTTGTTTGTATATTCCTCTCCTTTACTTGTTACTGCCCTACCGATACAACATTGATAAAGACGACGTTCGATTTTACAGAAAGGGAGAATATCCTAACAGCTTTGCGCGACTAATTCTAAGGCTACACGATACTCCTAAACAGGAAATAGCAGAGATAAATTCTGTCGAGGAATGGTATAATCAATTTGACATTTATCAGTTTAAACCTGAAATTCATATATTTTCCTTTGTGTACATTGTAATTGCAAGCATGTACATATTTGAAAATCAAAACACCAAGCTAGAAATTCCAGATTTCAATTACTTACCAGAACATTTTTTCCGTTCATGGACTTCCAACATATGTGTTTTCGGCAACGTGGCGATACTCACAGCTTTATATTTTCTATCTATTCCATTGTATATCATAGCGATGTCATATTATTCACAGTGTAATAGTAAATTTATGTCCGTATATCCATTGGGACTATTTCAGATTAAAGATGTTCTGACCAACGCAGAACAAGAAGAGGAAATATATTTTGGTTATACAAAATTTGCATTGAAATTTCTTAATAGAATGAGTGCATTTTTTTCATTAAATCTATGGGCCAAATCTTTTAAATGTCCGTATACATGCATATGTCCATGTAAAAGTACATTCTTATGCTGTATTTCTAATATACTAGTGCCTTTTGCATTTTTTGCGAACTTTTGTCTCCACTTCATTTTTCTTTAGATTCCAAGTTTCTATTTCCTACTTGACTATTTTGTAGCTTTCCCATACTGCTTTTTGTATTCTTTGTATGTAAACATGTCAGAAAACTAAAGAACAGACGAGTGCTAGTTATCGTTTCTCTTGTTGTTGTGTATGGTTTGCTTTGGTTTTATTGTTATCTTCTTTGGCTTTACCTTCTTTTTGTGATACAGTTTATCTTTAAGTCTATAATATATGTAATTTTTGTAGCTGTTCCTCTTTTTGTTAACGTGTCGTATACTACTTATTCGTTTTGGGCTATTATTTTATCGGCTGTTATTTATTTAGTTAAGTATACAGTTTCCTTTCACATGAATTATAAAAAACTCTTAGATTTATTGTTAGAAGTCAAAAGAGAACAATTGCATTGGAGAGAAATTATATCTGTTTATGATTTTGATAGAATTGCTGAAAAATACCTTCCACTTCGACTTCAATTTTTTTTATTTCTGTTTGAAAATCACACTCACTAGTTTATTTCTATATGTTACTTTTGATAGTATAGATAAAAGAGGGAATGATAAGTTTACAACTTCCCTACTCCCAATGTTACTCACTGTTGCAATACCAGCACTTGCAGAAAAACTTTGCTCTCCTTTTAACTTTGACAAAACGCTTCAAATACATGAAGATCAAATTAAATCTGATTTTCTTGACGGACTTAACGTTTATGCACCCCAAACAACAAGTAACATTACAGGTGATAAGGAAAAAAAGAGGCTAGCTATCCTTCTATGTCCTGTTTTCTATTCAGTAGGGGTTTTCTTATGTTTCATTCGTAATTCAATACGTAAGCGTTCATCACCTGTCGAATCACGTCAATGTCCAACTGAATTTACAAGTTGCTGCAAAAACTTAAATAATACACCTAATGCACATGAAGTATCTTGTGACGAGGACGAACTTCATGGTGAAGAGGATGAACGTCAAGAACAGATTTTACTCACTCAGATGAGACCATTAGGGGAAAGTGAAAATGAAAGCTCTGTGCAGTTTGATTGATAGTCGCTGTTTGTTGGCTTTAATAATTTAATATAGGGAATATTTAAATATTATCAACCTATTGTACCAAGAAAACTAATAATGTATTATATACGTGCATCATACGTTTTGTTCACGTATATTGATTACATTACAACTGTGTTATATATAAATTAATCATAAAAAAAAAAACTAATGTCACCTTTATTTAAAAACATATAATTCCATATATTAATACATTTCATATGAATGCTCACAGTAAGGTCCCTAATTGGTTTACTATGATCTGAAAATATGTGTGTTAAATTGACGAAAAAGAAATACAAGTACAACAGTTTTGTCGACTTTTTCTTGGGATATCACCACAAAAAACTAAAGGCGACAGAGATTTGATAAATATTGACATACATTTCGATTTCTACAACATTTCAGCTAGAAAATAATATGACAGGGTACGACAAATTTAATTTCAAGTCAGAAATGATATAAGCTATAATTTATATTACAAATTTGTATAATGACTTTTATTTATTGTTACAAATAGGCTAGCACAACATGTATGAACAAATATATTTTTGAAATCGCATGGCCACTAATTTGGCCTATTGTAAATAAATGTATTACACTTTGTCTTGTTTAGTTCTAGAAGCGTTTACGAGCCAATCCTGAATGTCAAAAAATGAACGAAAAACAAATATGATATACAGCTACAAACAACAACCACTGAGTTTTAGGCTCCTGACTTGGGACAGGCACATACATACAGAATGTGGCGGGGTTAAACTAGTTCGAGGGCACGCCAACCTTCGCCTTACCAAGGACAGTGGTGTAACAGTACAACATAATAACAAACTATAAAAATCAGTTGAAAATGCACTTAACACATCAGATCGATACAAAGCAGAAATATACTAATAAAAACACAGAGTAGTTGTGGCAGGGTACTTATACATCCACACAACAAACATGACAAATGCATTGTATATGTAATGTTAAAACTGTAAGCTTGTTAACAACTTACCCTGGCAGTAACTTGTCAGTATATGATACAAAATCTCCGTCGGCTTACTGGCGTGATGAAGACGACTGTTTCTGTTTGGTTATGCTTTTTTTTTTTTTTTTTCGATTTGCTTCATTTTGTTTTGCCTTAGATTCACTATACACTCCGCTTTCTAAATTGGACGGTATATAGTGATGGTCGAATTGGTGCATCCGTCCGTTTTTTCGTCCCTCTGTCGATTTATTGCATTCATACCCAGATAGTAGTAGACAATACGAATCACATATAGCTCATGAAAAGTGGTTTTTCTTGAACATTAAAACGATGCGCAGCAAGACAACCTTCTTCTGTAGCCCCTGCTTCTTAAAGTTTTATATAGAAATAGCACTGTATCCACTTGTGTCCACTTTTAATTTACTTTTTATATATAGATATAATGATGTGTTCAGATTAGAACTGATTTGTTTAAGCCACACGTGTATACGCGTCCATGTATCCCTGAACACAAAATGCATGCTAACTATATATTGCAACGGAAATCGGAATATCTATTGTGGAGAGACAAACTGAGTTATTTAAAGGGGCACTAACTACGAGATATATAAGAAATATAAAATATGATTTTTTTTTAATGCAATCATTAATGAAAGTTATATAGTGACATAATATATCGCATGAATTTGACAGCTAGTGCCCCTTTAATTATTAAACATATTCTAATCATATCGCTTAATATATATACAAGTCTAAATTGAAAACAACGTTCAAACCTATGATGGCGTTGGATAAAAACCGCAATTTTTATACGTGTGCATGCAAAACAAATTTCTGGTTAGAGGGGCCTTAATACAGCACTAACAACATTTTCCAAAAGACCAAAAAAGTGAAAAAGTATATTTTAACAAAACGCATTTGACTAACAGGTCGAACAACAAATGTTCTTAAACCCTGCTGACTGCCATTGGCGATTGCCAAATAAACGCTTAATATATATATATATATATATATATATGGACTTGTGGTCGTAAAATCCGTCATTCCCATTCTTGACTCTTACATATATTTTTGTTAAGTTTTGTTTCAAACAAATACAAGTTAATGTGTGAATGTATGAAGATCTACGTAAGACCAATGTACGTCTTAAAATTTGGAGTCGACGTTAACTGTTCGCTTCATGTTGTATCAAACACACCACAAAGGTAAACTATTATACTACGCCGGGGTACTTTTCAGTGCAATTGCATTTTGAGAAAGTCCACACTTAAATCTTGTATCGGTATTGGTATGTCTTCTCTATACCTTATGTTCTTAACATAGCACCACTTCTTCCAATAGACAACTAAAACACAAACGTATGTTTGTCGACTAGCTTGCTGCTTGTGTATTTTCTGAGCTGCCGATTTTATTCAATAAATATGTACAAACATGTCACATCAATACACATTAAAAATTGTGGCAATCATAATGACTTCTAATATCTTCTACTTATATCTAATTGTTTCGTGGCCGACCAGGAAAAACTACTTTTAGAAACCTGTGTCCTTTTGTCAATGCCAGGCGAAACCCCAGGTGTGGGACCGCACTTGATATAAGAATGTTCAAAAAAACATTAAAGAAAACATTTAAATGCAAAAAATCTGCTATCAGTCAAAAGACTGCGGCTATATGAAAATAGTTTGAAGACAGAAAAGAGTCTGAATAAACAAATCCGATTACGTTTGTATAGCCATACCACCTATATATAACAAAAAGTTTTAACTTTAATGTTAATTTTAACATACTTATAAACAAAAATATTTTAAAAACGTTTCTTAACGTACATGGTAACAAATTTGATGTTCACTCAAGTAAGGCAGGGCTAGATATGACCATATATACACCTATCATTTAACACAATAATTTTTCCCGCCCAAAAATTCATACGTCTTCGAACTACTACGTGAGAAGACAATTAATTCCCGTTACACTACGTGCCACGGAAATTAGGAATTAACATCAGCGCAGTATTTAAACCCCTTTCTTAACACGTCCTATATTACAAACTACACGTAAACATCGATGATCGACTTGAGAGTAGATTTCATGGATCAACGCTCTCGGCAAATTAAAAACTCTTGCAACAATTATTTGAGTGGTCCGAATGTGGCCTGCTGTTGCAAGTCTAAATGTTTGTCCTTATTCAATATACCCTCATTTTCCAGTGGCATTTTAAAGTTTCACGTCCAACCTCACTGTTGACCTCCTATTGCACGACCTACCTATTGTGTTTAAATCTATTTGTTATAGTGATGAACATGCATGAAATATTTGCCACTGGACGTAAAGCAAACAACAACCAATCAACTTCATAAATTGTTTCATGTCCTTAGCACACAAAGAAAAGATCTTGTAAAATGCTCTGATGTACAATTTCCATTTAAATTTTTATGTTTTTTTTTTCTTCAATTTATTACATTACTGACTGCTTATAAAAAAAGTTTTAAATACTTTTTCACTTTGCTTTTTATCTAATGTTTTAATACGTTTTATAACATATGATTTTTTGTCAGGCAATGATAAAACTAAGAAAGGTAAAAGTTTTTTCAGGTGTTTTTGCTTCATTTAGACATGAAAATAGAATAACGGACGACTAGAATAAAAGAGTTTGTTTTCATATAATACATTGAACTTGCGAAAATATCTCAACTCAACACGTTTTAATCGGACCAGTGAAACCTAGTTGATGCTATTTATGTTACATTTAGGTTTTTTTAATACGATTTTATTCATTGAAGTTTGCATGCATAGTTTTTATTTAAAAAAAAAACAAAAAAAGCAAGATCTATTAATTACTTGGACTGAACAGACAACACTAATTATTTTGCATTCGCATGTAACGTAGTGTTGGAATATTACAGAATCAAAAACAAAATGAACATTTACCGGATGAATATTGTGAAGGGCCTTATACATCTAGGTCTGTTCGATTAGAAGTTCTGAAATAAGCAGGTTAAAAAGTTATTTGTAGGAAGAGTTTACTTACTGTTTTCTAAGATCTGGTCTTTACGAATCTATTTCATGATTACTGACAGATTAAAAACATCAAATATATAATATAAATCAATTGTTTTAAAACAATTGTTAACGGTCTTTCCCCTCCGAAACATGATTGATTGATTGATTAATTGATGGATTGATTGATTGATTGATTGATTGATTGATTGATTGATTGATTGAGTGACTTATTACACACGTAGGATAGGGTCGCTTGAAACAAGCAAACACGAAACAAATGAGATCTTGGACCTGTATTAAACACAAGGGACCACAACAAGCATGTAATGGTTGGTTGGTTGGTAGGTAGGTGGTTTGGTTGGTTGGTTAAACACTTGGGGCAGATCCATTAGGACAACGCAAAAAGGAAATTGAGAGTCTAGTGCCCGTGTTTAAACACGGAACACGTGAAAAAGGCATTGAGAGCCTAGTGCCCGTGTTTAAACACTTGAGACCTAGCCTCTAGGAACACGCGAAAAAGGCATTTAGAGCCTAGTGCTCGTGTTTAAACACTTGAGACCTAGCCTCTAGGAACACGTGAAAAAGGCATTGAGAGCCTAGTGCCCGTGTTTAAACACTCGAGACCTAGCCTCTAGGAACACGTAAAAAAGGCATTTAGAGCCTAGTGCCCGTGTTTAAACACTCGAGACCTAGCCTCTAGGAACACGTGAAAAAGGCATTTAGAGCCTAGTGCTCGTGTTTAAACACTTGAGACCTAGCCTCTAGGAACACGTGAAAAAGGCATTGAGAGCCTAGTGCCCGTGTTTAAACACTTGATACATAGCCTCTAGAAACACGTGAAAAAGGCATTGAGAGCCTAGTGCCCGTGTTCAAACACTTGAGACCTAGGCTCTAGGAGCACACGAAAACGGGTCCGTGCAACATTTTAGTTATATTCAAGTTATGATATGTAGGAACATGCGAGGATTTAAACAGGCCTTCAAAAATATCCTTGCATATTCCTTTATAAATGTTCTTTTTTTTTATAGTGCTTCCCGGAATTTGTGTCTGATTTTTTACTTATTGATCTTATTGTGGGTGCATTGTATTCAATTTTGTATTTAAAATGGCCCGACCTGACCTGCATGGATCTTTTGTATTTAACCTATGTGATTAATTCTTTCTGAAAAGGGGGAAACCCCAATTTAATTTAGGTAGCAGGCGTTGCACCGGATGGTTGACATGATTGTGACGTCACCAAGCTGATTGATATACACAGAAAGTTTATTTAATTTAGTTGCAGAGAGAGACGTCGTTCTGACCACACCTATGTATAAAGAATGTGCAAACGGATTTAATTTTCTTTCATTTACAGGTCATTGAAGTCTGATCATGCATGCTTTTTTCGTTCACATATTTACGGGAACACAGATTTCATTTGAATGCATGTTTAGACATTTGATTCTAGGATTTTACTACTATTTACGAACTTTGGAGGGACATCTACGTAATAGATTTTAATTTATCAATCTAGATTGGAACGTTAAGCGGACTGCACGTGATTTATACTGCTAACGGAAAATATATTTTTTCGATTTTTTTTACAGGTAAACTATTGTCCAATCGCTGACCACTGGTCGACTCATTCATTGCATGCACACAAAAATAATGCTGTTGTTATAGTTCTTTAACAAAACGTTTATCGATTAATTTTCAGAAATACATGTACATGATTTGGAGCAGATATTTTTGTATTTTTGTATTTCAGAAAGAAATTTATTCATGAAAAAGAAGGATTAGCATTTTTATAATAAAATAATAAAATAGAAATTGGATTCCTAAAAAAAAAAGGGGGGGGGCTAAATTAGTTGTGGGCATTGCATGATTTACAAAGATAAATTGCTTGTACGCATCATGAGAGCTGTAAAGTTTGAAGCTATAATTAGTCAGTTTGTTGATTTTTCCATTTCAGTGGCATGAAAACCCCCAAAATACTACGCGTATTATTTCGACAAATATTCACGACATAAATAATGTCGCGACTAACATTTTGCTCACATTTTTTTTCAATTTTACCCCTAACTTTTTTCTGAGCAAAAGCAGTTTGAAGTGAATGTCAAAATTTAGAACATGACCTTGACCTTTGACCTTGACCTTATTTTCTAAGTTGGGACCCAAGGACCTTCAATAAAGCGACTCTAGGTTTATACGGCTTACGGTTTATGAGTTTATATGCATATCACTTATATCAAATGCATAAGGGGAAATAACTCTCATATGGAGATTCCGGAGAACTTTGGTGCAAAACGACTCATCATCTTGAAGATATAGGAAGCACTTTGGTAAAATAAATTCGTCGTAATCTTTTACTGTTGCAAAGGAATAGTGGACACAAGAAAAAATAGTGTTCGGGGAGATAACTCTTACGACATAAAGTGTACGGTTTAACAGGGTCAGTTCAAAAGCGCAATAACTGTTCGATATCATATGCGAAAAATCTAAGCGACATCTTGCAAAACCACAATACCACGCATGAACAAAATGTGGCGGAAGAAAAAAATAAAATCTCAGAACAAAACCAATAGGTCTTTCCACGGAAAAGTGGAAAGACCTAATAACAAGACGTTGTTGTGCAGAATATTCATTGGTCAGTTATAAATGAGGTCTGTATAGGGTTTTAATTGCCTCATTTATTAAATAAGAAATCATTATTTCGAAAAGTTTGATTAAAAAATTTGAATTTACCCCCTATGTTTGTAAAACTATTATTTGGTGTTGTTTTAATGCTAACAAATTTATAATAAACAAATAATTAAATGATGAACTGCCATTTAATCGGTCCGTTTCCATTGCAATTTGGTAACTGTTAATTGTACATATCAGTCTGAGTACTGTTTAACTATCAATAAAGTTGAACATATTTAGACTCGTCCAATTCATGGGAATTAGGTTTCTATAAGTGCTTTTTGTGTACTTTTCTTATGTTTTTGACGGTTTGTAAGTCAGTAAAAGTTCAATGATTAAGTTAATATTGACATTAAAAGACCTCCTCACAAAAAGGGCTGTTCAAATCCCCTCGCCCTTGGGGCTCGGAGATCTGAACATCCCTTTTTGTTCGGAGGTCTTTTAATATCAATATTAACTTATCATTGAACATTTACTATTACATATCGTTAACTTGGATATGTATGATGGCTTATTTCGAAGCTGAGACATTTTCACATATGTGGATAAATTTTCAGGGTACGAAGTGAGATTACTTTTTCCGTAAATTAGCAAACCCCGAAAATCCTTTCGTGATGCGGATCCTCGTGGTAAAATATCCCTTTTTATAAAATTTAAAATTTAATACTTTGAACACATTTAATAGCTCCATAGGTTTTACATATTTATTCTATGTTCCCCTACTTTCTTAATCAACACAAATAGTTGAGCTCAGTCACTTGTTTATCAAAGAAACGTGTCAAATATTTTTTGTTTACACACAACTTTTGAGTTCCTCATTTTGAGGCGTATTAGGAATATTGACATATCTGGGACTGTCACAGTCAGGATTTCTTCCGTGATGGAGGTCTGCAGCGGGGAGGGTGGCGGATTGCCATCCCCCGAGGCCTGTTTTTCTGTCTGTTCTTTCTTGTCCATCTGAAAAAAGTTAACCTTAGAGTGCAGGGTGTCCATGGACACGTGCACTCCCGTGGAGGCCGAACATCCAGGACACTTGTAGGCGTCCATTTGCTCGGCCTCCTCAGGAGTGATGTTCACACATCGTCCATGAAACCATTTCCTGCACTCGTTGTACCTGATAATCAGACCCCCCTTATCTGGCCCCTACATGAATAATAAATGTTTTTGCCACTTTTTCCTTTGGGCCCCAGCTCATCTATCTCCTCCAAATTTTCCCCTCTTATCACCTGGGCTTGTAATTGTCTACACCAATTGGGGACTTCCCTATCTGGACACAACTTAATCCGGTAATGGTGTGCCACTACTATAGCCTTCCTCATTTTGACCAGGTACAGATAGGGCGTGATACTTTCCACACCACCCGCGGGCCCTTCCATGAAGGCATTAATTTCCTACATTTTTCCCTAAATGGTTGCTGTATTTAAATGATACACTAAGTCCCCCACCTGAAACCTTTTGACCACCACCTGGAGGTCATAATCCCTTTTTAGACGTTCTTGTGCCGTTTTGAGATTGGCACGGGCCAATTCATGGACCTCTTGGATCGCCCCCTCTAGGTCGGATACATATTGCTCCTTATAGTTGATGCTTCCCCCTTATGACCCCTTAAACATCAACTCCGCCGGCTGATTGACTTCCCTTCCGAACATGACTTGATTGGGAGTAAACCCTGTGCTTTTACTGACTGACGCTCGGAACTCCCCCGCTAATTGCGGGAGGAATAGATCCCAGGACTTCTGATTTTACCCCACGAAGCACCGCACTGAAGCCATCAAGGCCCGGTTGCAGCGCTCTACTTGTCTATTGGATGAGGGGCGGCATGGGGTGGTTCTACTTTTGTGTATTTGAAGTAGGTCACACATGGCTTTAAACAGATGGGACTCAGTATTCCTTCCTTGGTCAGTGAATACTTGAAAGGGACTCCCGAAACGAGAGACGAATTCGTTCACTGCTGTCTGGGAAGTTAGCTCGGCGCCCTGGGATGGGAGTGGGATACATATCACCCATTTGGTGAACTGGTCTAACATGAGGATGTGTTCATTACCTCGTTCAGTTTTGGGGAGGGGTCCCACAAAGTCTAGATGAACTCTTTCCATGGGTGCCCCTGCATGATGTTTTACCAAGGGATGTCGGTTGGAACGGGTAGCCCTTTTGTTCTGGCTACACAGGGCACAACTTGCTACATACCTTTCAATCTCTTTCTTCATTACCCTCCAATGAAACGACGATTTGATCCTTTGGTATGTTTGGAATGTTTTTAACATTTTTTTATAGGCCATTTGTCTGTTTGACAGTCCGTATTTTCACATCCTTACCGCCCATGGGTCCAGAAATTAGTGTAGTATTTTCAACAAAGATTTTACCCTCGATCTTTTCAATTTAATTTTATGGAAAAACGAGCAGAAATGCATATGATTTTTTTTTACCTTTTGATAGATATATATATGTATAGTTTCAGGAAAGGTATCACACTAATGGATTGAAATTTTCCTTTGGGCCAAAATTTTTAGTCTTTTGTGGCATGTTCACCACCCTTTTTGCAATATTTTGTATCAAATAAATGCAGATTGTTGCAATGGTTACACCAAAAAGAGATAATATTTCACCATTATAACTATTTTAAATAAAATTTATGGAAGAAGCTCTTTCCATAAATATACACATGCATAGCACAAATATAAAGTTTTATTTGTTAAAAAGGAAGGGAAAAAAGGTGGTTAGAAATTATGAGTGTCAATTTTAAGTTTTTTTCATAACTGTGTATTGTTACCTTAGTCCCTGGCCGATGTTTGATTTCCATATCGAATTGACTGATTTCTTCCCGCCATCTGGCTAGTTGTCCCTGGGGTTCCTTGAAATTTGTTAACCAGGTGAGGCTGCTATGGTCAGTTCGAACCACAAACCGCCTTCTCAGCAAGTAATGTCTGAACAGCCAAGTGACCCTGACAATAGCCAACAGCTCCTTTCGGGTGGTACAATATTTTTGTTGTTCTGGGGTGAGGGTGAAGCTAGCATATGAAATGTCCCCCCTGGACTTGCAATAGTTCTGCCCCAAAGGCCTTATTAGAGGCATCCGTGTCCAAGATAAAAGGGTCTGTGGCTTAGGGTATTGATAGGACGGGGGCTGAAACCATTGCCTCCCTGAGTTAGTCGAAAGATTTTTGTTGTTCGTCATCCCATGAATAAGGGCGCTTTCCGGTCAAGGCTTGAAGCGGTAAGGCTAGGTTCGTATAGTCCTTTATGAACGCCCGGTGATAATTAGCAAACCCCAAGAACCGTTCTACCTCTTTTGAGTTCCGGGGTTCTGGCCAGTTCTGAACATCTTTTACATATCCTGGGCCTATTTCCATTCCCTCTGGGCCCACAACCCTACCCAGAAACTTCCTTGGTTTGAGTTTAAGCCCGTACGTTCCGAACCGTTCAAATACCACTTTTAAATTGGCCAGATGATCCCCAAAATCCCTCCTAAGAACCAATATATCGTCCAAATAGCCAACACAACCCTCCATGTCAACCTTCTGAGTACAAGGCTACTAACCCATGTTGTGGCAACTCCATTTTATTAGAATTCTCTGCCACCTCCATCTTGCACACCTTCGGACCCTGGTGCCCCCAACATCAACTTCCTGAGCCTGGGCTAGTAAGTCTTTTGTTATTGCAAGAGGGCTATCTGAGAGGTTGATCAAACACAACACTGGGTCTTGACCCACCTCATGTAAGGTCCTGGGTATAAGCAGATTGCACTCGGCCTTTGCCTTGATGATATATTCCCGACCCATGGGTTCGGCCAACACCCCCATCACTCTTTTAACCGAATTTGCTAGGACCATGTGATTCTTCCCTGCCAGCACCTCCATTGTTTGGGGCAACACCTTAGTCTGACCCCATGACATCTGTACGACCTCCCCATGGATGGATAGTTGATTCCTATGTAGGTCAAGTGATATGCCCTGTCCCTGAGGAAGTCTATTCCCAATAGCATTTGATCCCTTATTGGTGCCACATATATGTCCTAGGTGTATTCCTGTGTTCCAAGCCCCACCTGAAAAGGCCCAGCGACAAAACCGTTCATTTGTAGGCTTTTTCCTGCCGTGTACAACAGTTATTACAGAGTGTGTGTTTGTTTGGTAAATTGACGGTGATTTGGTACATTATCCTGAGGGTAGAATTTTCGTCGCATTCATTTGCAAACAGAAAGGCAAGGAAAAGAAAGAAAGCGGAAATTCACACGGTTAAGTCCAGATTCAATTCCGGAAATTATCAAAGTCTGAAATTACAATCCAATAAACATTATAATTGATAAAAATGCGAACGTGAACAGAATACTCTCCGTCTGAAATCTGTCTGATATCACTATTCCATACAATATAACACATGTGAATGTCACAATAGATCCAAAATATGTACACAGAATTATAGAGGGTTGATTTCTACGAGAAGAATCATGTCCACGATTGGTCGTGTGTAGGTTGTGGCTTTTTCCATTTACGATTACTCGTACTTCTACTTTTCGTACATGTTCGTCAGAACTCCTAAACGAGTTCACTATGATTCATACGAGCCATTGTGTACGGCAAAGGTTTTTGTCTTCTAGAAGAATGACGTCTCCTTCGATGAGATCACGGCGATCTTCGGTCCATTGTCGTCGTTGTTGTAGTAACGGAAGGTACTTTTTCCTCCAACGGGACTAGAAACACTGTCCAGAGCCTGTACTCGTCTCCATTCGGCAAGATATAGATTTTGCTTGTCAAATTCTCCAAGCTCATCTGAAGTAAAGATGTAATGGATCTTCTGTGTCAATATCATAACTGGGGTCAAGATTAACAGATTTTCTGGATCTGTCGATACCGCCATCAGAGGTTTTGAATTCATTATTGCTGAAACTTGAACATGAACGTATTTAATAGGGCATGCGTTAGACCATTCCCAGCGGCGTTGACAAGCATAGAATCAAGTATTCTCCTGGCGACACCAATCATTCGTCTCCAGGCTCCACCCATGTAGGACAAATACGGCAGATTGTTGATCCAAGTTGTACCATGATCGTACAGGAAGTTCTTAAAGGGTCCATCCTAAACGTTGATAGAGTCAATCCTCAAATCGTCAATTGCGCCAATAAAGTTTGTTCCACGGTCAGATTGGAAAATCTTAAATGTGCCTATTATAGCGGTGAATCTTCGGAAATATGAAGGCTGAAGAACTTATTTCCTCGATGAGTTCGATGTGAACAGCTCTCGTCACTAAGCATGTGAATAGAATTGCCCAACGTTTTGAGTTGGCGTATCCATCACGTGTTTTGCGTGAAACAATTAGTTATGTTCAAAAGGTGTATATTCCAACGTTAATAAACGGAGGTAACGGTTCAAGACGGTCCTCTGGTTAATCAGACATGATTTCACACTCAGTTTTATCTCTTAGTTTTCGGCATGTCACACATCTATGAAGAATAGACGATATCAGGCGTTTTGCATCAACGATCCAGAAACCTGCAGATGTAATCTCTCCATCTGTGAAGTGGCGACCTTGATGTTTAATCTTGTTATGGTAGTGCCGGACTAATAGTGTCGCTATATGATGGTGTCCAGGAACGATCAATGGTGGCTTTTCTCGACGGTTTAAGTCAGATTTGACTATACGGCCTCCTATTTGTAGTAGTCCTTGGTCGTCCAATAACGGATTGAGGTTGGCTATCGGGCTTCATTTAGAAACTTGTTCCTTTCGTCGAATGCTTTCTATTTCTTCCCCATTAACTTCAAATTGTGCAGACCTTAAAATGAAATTTTCGGCGTTCGAAAAGCTTTCTACAATAGTCAATGGTTCTGGCTTTCTTGTCCCGTGTAAACGAGAGAAACGTTCCAAGAAGGCTATCGCACTCCAGTTGGAGAATAGATGAAATCAGTCAGTTTCGATACCTTTACATACTGGTTTTGCACATATCTTTCAAACATTGACAGTTTCACGGATTTTTTCATCGTCAAGTGACTACCGAACTACTGTTATAATGCCTGAGCTGCTATTCTGAGTTCAAGCGTAGCAACGGCACTTGACGGACTATTTCCGAAAACATGAACTCTCATTCGGTAGTCGACAAGGTTTTCTTGTAGGTCGTTGTCTTTATGCCATAAAAATCTCAGATAATTTCGTTTGACTTTTCTAACTACAAAACAGTGAAACATGTGTTGAACGGTAGCAGGTACTGCGACCATTTCTTTCCTGAAACGCAACAGTACTCCCAAAAGATCATTGATCAAGTCTGGACCTGCTAGCAGGACGCTGTTAAGTGAGACTACGTTACATTTGGCGGATGCATCAAACACACTCCTGATCCGATCGAGTTTCTTCGGGTGATCAACACTAAATAACGGCAAATACTAGAACTCTTCATTGTCGTCCAAAGCCGGAGCAATCTCTGCATGATTAGCGTCTTCAGATTAGCACGATGAACAGCTTCTGGTCTGTTGCCTGGCAATGTCTATCTTGGCACTCGGAACGGTAACGGTGCTACCCAACTTCCCTTCGAGTCCCTCACAAATTCGTTGTTCATCTGCTTCATAGACATTTTGTCTTCATATGACATTCCCGGCTTACCATCGTCCCTTGTTTTATCAAAGAATGGCGATTGTAAATCCTTCTTAACGGGTCTGTGTAATTATACCGGATGTCAAAGTTGCTTGTGCATGGTTAAAACGTTGGCGGTTTTCCTGTAGGTAAAATGTTGGTAATGTTGACATTTAATTCAAAAGGTACGTGTTAATGCACGTCTATCCTATCACTACCCAACACAGTTTTAATTTTTGTGCATATGGAGTTCTGGGTGGCCCTATGCGCTGGTCAAGGACGTGGTGCGCTTCTATAAAGTCTCCAATTAAGAGTTAAATTTGGCAATGTTCCTCTAGGAATTTGGTCCCTATTATTGGAAATATGATCACATTTTATAGGTACAGGCATTTTATTTGTACATCATTTATTAATTCCATGATGAAACCTCGTCCTCTTTTCCCGGAAGTATCTACTCTGCCGGAGCATGTTGATATGGTGTAGTTTTATGGTTTATCTTGTACGTCAAAAAGACTTAAGAATTTGAACGAGGCAAGAGACCGGTTGCTTTGGTCGACAATGATAGCGTACATCCGGATAGCCTTGCCTTGGTTGTCCTTGTGATAAACATTCGCATGTAGTATTTTAGCACAAGATTTCCCGCTTTATTTATCCTTACAGATTTCGGTGCAGGTAGAATAAACTGTGGTTAACTTAGTTTCAGTCAGTTCTGTTGGCTCCCCGCCGTAGGCTAGTCTGAGCTAACTAGACTGAGAATTTTCAGGTGGTTGTGGTCTAGTAATGTGAAGTGCGGTGTGTTGTTTACTTCCAAATGCTGTACAACCTATGCGTGCATTGCATTTTCGACTTCTCTGTGAGGTGGAATTGCAACACTTGTAACAGACATTGTTTTGTTTCAATAGGCCTTTGCGTTTCTCTGCTGACTGCCATTGGCGATTGCCAAATAAACGGATCACAAGATGTAACAGAATGAATTTTTATTATTAATTTAATACCAAACAGAAAACAATAAATTTGCGGAAAAGATGGTAAACATGAGGTGCACAAATTTGTAAACCATATCCGGATTTCGACAATTAATGTCTCTTCAGTGATGTTAGGAATCGAAACGGTATTTGGAAGGCCATATAATTTACCTCAATTTAGAATAAACTCTTGAATTTTGAAGAGTCGAAATCCGATGAACGGATCATATAAACCCGAAGGCAAATATAATACAAGCCCAAACGAAAAAATATAAATAAGTCTAAATTGAAAACAACGTTCAAATCTATGATTGCGTTTTATAAAAACCGCAATTTTTATACGTGTGCATGCAAAACAAATTTCTTGGTAGAGGGGTCTAAATACAAAACAAACAACAATTCCAAAAGACCAAAAAATAGAAAAAGTATATTTAAACAAAACGCATTTGATTAACAGGTCGAACAACGTATGTTTTTAAACCCTGCTGACTGCCTTTGCGATTACCAAATAAACGGATCACAAGATGTAACAAAATGGATCTTTATTATTAATTTAATACCAAACAGAAAACAATAAATTTGCGGAAAAAATGGTATATCGCACAAATGAAGTTTTAAAGTTTGTACATTATATCCGGATTTCGACAATTAATGTCTCCTCAGTGATGTTAGGAATCGAAACAGTATTTGGAAGGCCATATAATTTACCTCAATTTAAGATAAACTCTTGAATTTTGAAGAGTCGAAATACGATGAACGGATCATATAAACCCGAAGGCAAATACAATTCAAGCCCAAACGAAAAAATATAAACAATTCTAAATTGAACACCGCGTTAAAATCTATGATTGCGCTGTATAAAAACCGCAATTTTTATACGTGTGCATGCAAAACAATTCTTTTTGGGAGAGGGGTCTTAACACAGCACAAACAACATTTTCCAAAAGACCAAAAAAGTAAAAAAAATATATTTAAACAAAACGCATTTGACTAACAGGTCGAACAACGTATGTTCTTAAACCCTGCTGACTACCATTGGCGATTGCCAAATAAACGGATCACAAGATGTAACAAAATGGATCTTTATTATTAATTCAATACCAAACAGACATCAATAAACTTGGGGAAAAGATGGTATACCGCAAACATGAGATGAACAAAGTTGTGCACCATATCCGGATTTCGACAATTAATGTCTCTTCAGTGATGTTAGATATCGAAACGGTATTTGGAAGGCCATATAATTTACCTCAATTTAGGATAAACTCTTGAATTTCAAAGAGTCGAAATAGGATAAACGGATCATATAAACCCGAAGGAAAACATATAATTCAAGCCGAAACGAAAAAATAAAAACAAGTCTAAATTGAAAACAACGTTCAAACTTATGATTGCGTTTTATAAAAACTGCAATTTTTATATGTGTGCATGTAAAACAAATTTCTTGGTAGAGGGGTCTAAATACAGCACAAAAAACATTTTCCGAAAGACCAAAAAAGTGTAAAAGTATATTTAAACAAAATGCAGTTGACTAACAACTAACAGGTCGAACAACGGATGTTCTTAAACCTTGCTGACTGCAATTGGCGATTGCCAAATAAACGGATCACAAGATGTAACAAAATGGATCTTTATTATTAATTTAATACTAAACAGAAAACAATAAATTTGCGGAAAAAATGGTATATCGCACAAATGAAGTTTAAAAATTTGTACATTATATCCGGATTTCGACAATTAATGTCTCTTCAGTTATGTTAGGAATCGAAACGGTATTTTGAAGTCCATATAATTTACCTCAATTTAAGATAAACTCTAGAATTTTAAGAGTCGAAATACGATGAACGGATCATATAAACCCGAAGGCAAATACAATTCAAGCCCAAACGAAAAAATATAAACAAGTCTAAATTGAAAACAACGTTAAAATCTATGATTGCGCTGTATAAAAACCGCAATTTTTATACGTTTGCATGCAAAACAAATTTCTTGGTAGAGGGGTCTAAATACAGCACAAACAACATTTTCCAAAAGACCAAAAAAGTGAAAAAGTATATTTAAACAAAACGCATTTGACTAACAGGTCGAACAACGTTTGTTCTTAAACCCTGCCGACTACCATTGGCGATTGCCAAATAAACGGATCATAAGATGTAGCAAAATGGATCTTTATTATTAATTTATTACCAAACAGAGAACAATAAACTTCCGGAAAAGATGGTACCCCACAAACATGAGGTGCAAAAATTTGTACACCATATCTGGATTTCGACAATTAATATTTCTTCAGTGATGTTAGGAATCGAAACGGTATTTGGAAGGCCATATAATTTACCTCAATTCAGGATAAACTCTTGAATTTCAAAGAGTCGAAATAGGATGAACGGATCATATAAACCTGAAGGAAAATATAATTCAAGCCCAAACGAAAAAATGTAAACAAGTCTAAATTGAAAACAACGTTCAAACTTATGATTGCGTTGGATAAAAACCGAAATTTTTATACGTGTGCATTCAAAACAAATTTATTGGTAGAGGGGTCTAAATACAGCACAAAAAACATTTTCCGAAAGACCAAAAAATGAAAAAAGTATATTTAAAAACGGAGGTTCTCAAACCCTGCTGACTGCCATTGGCGATTGCCAAATAAACGGATCACAAGATGTAACAAAATGGATCTTTATTATTAATGTAATACCAAACAGAAAACAAAAAAATTGCGGAAAAGATGGTATACCGCAAACCTGAAGTGCAAAAATTTGTACACCATATCCGGATTTCGACAATTAACGTCTCTTCAGTAATGTTAGGAATCGAAACGGTATTTGGAAGGCCATATAATTTACCTCAATTTAGGATAGACTCTTGAATTTCAAAGAGTCGAAATAGGATGAACGGATCATATAAACCCGAAGGCAAATATAATACAAGCCCAAACGAAAAAATATAAGCAAGTCTGAATTGAAAACAACGTCCAAACCTAAGATTACGTTGTATAAACACCGCAATTTTTATGCGTGTGCATGCAAAACAAATTTCTTGGTAGAGGGGTTTAAATACAGCACAAACAACATTTTCCAAAAGACCAAAAAATGAAAAAAGTATATTTAAACAAAACGCGTTTGATTAACAGGTCGAACAACGGATGTTTTTAAACCCTGCTGGCTGCCATTTGCGATTGCTAAATAAACGGATTACAAGATGTAACAAAATGGATCTTTATTAATAATTTAATACCAAACAGAAAACAATAAATTTGCGGAAAAAATGGTATATCGCACAAATGAAGTTTCAAAGTTTGTACATTATATCCGGATTTCGACAATTAATGTCTCTTCAGTGATGTTAGGAATCGAAACGGTATTTGGAAGACCATATAATTTACCTCAATTTAAGATAAACTCTTAAATTTTGAAGAGTCGAAATACGATGAACGGATCATATAAACCCGAAGGCAAATACAATTCAAGCCCAAACGAAAAAATATAAACAAGTCTAAATTGAAAACAACGTTAAAATCTATGATTGCGCTGTATAAAAACTGCAATTTTTATACGTGTGCATGCAAAAAATTTTTTTTTGGTAGAGGAGTCTAAATACAGCACAAACAACATTTTCCAAAAGACCAAAAAAGTAAAAAAAATATATTTAAACAAAATCCATTTGACTAACAGGTCGAACAACGTGTATTATTAATGCTGACTACCATTGGCGATTGCCAAATAAACGGATCACAAGATGTAACAAAATTGATCTTTATTACTAATTTAATACCAAACAGAATAACAATAAACTCGCGGAAAAAATGGTATACCGAAAACATACGGTGCAAAAATTTGAACACCATGTCCGGATTTCAGTGATATTAGAAATCGAAACAGTATTTGGAAGACCATATAATTGACCTCAATTTAGGACAGACTCTTGAATTTTGAAGAGTCGAAATACGATGAACGGATCATATAAACTCGAAGGCAAATATAATACAACCCCAAGGGAAAAAATATATAAATAAGTCTAAATTGAATACAACGTTCAAACCTAGTTTATATGATATCCTAGGGCTTGTATTCATAATCATGATTTCCTTGATAGAAGGTTGCTGATCACATGGAAGCTATCCATCCGAGAATTCCAATTGGTGAAATTGAAATCATTCAAACAATCACAAGTTTGTTGACCAATATGGAATTTCTGTTTCACAGTTGTGAACGGATATGTTCTAATTATTGGAACTACAATCCAGTCCCCCTTTCCCGGAATGTGGCCTGTCGAATTAGACTTACACACATGTATCACCGGTATTGTATTAAGATGTGTCTCATAACGGGTGCCACATGTGGAGCAGGATCTTCTTATTCTTCCGCAGTACCTGAGATCACCCTAAGTTTTAATGAGGTTCGTAACGTTCAGTCTTCAGTGTTCCACGTTGTGTGTTGTGTACTATTGTTTGTCTGTTTGTCTTTTTTTAGCTATACCGTTGTAAGTTTATTCTCGACTTATGAGTTTGAATGTCCCTTTGGTATATTTTGCATCTCATTCAAAATTAAACCCATTTTATAATTCTCTAAAGTACCGCCTTGATTGCATTTTTGAACAGTCACTAGTTTAACAAGAATCTTTATTCAGAAATGCATTTAAGATCAGACATTGTGCAAAATTGTGCCATGACTATAATGATAACTTTCAAAAAGTCGTTCAAAATCCGTGCAAGTGTTTAGATTAGAAATAAGCATGAAAAATAAGTCAGAAATAAGTGTTTTCTCCACATAATCATATATATTTTGCACGCGTCTCAGTTTGAGTCCACTATCCAGTTTTCATTTCAGTTTTCATTATCAATCTTATCAAGTATAAAAGGACATAAACAAGATAAACGGAACTCAGATAGCAGTTCACTGCAAAACTTCTATTAGGTAGGTTTTTTATGAATTCTATTTAATGATTATTTTAAGATAATTGGAAAGCTTACATCAACCTTATTTAAACTTTGATGAATTGTTGTCTAATTTGTAATCATACCACATCTCATTATTTTAAAAGTAAAGTGCAGATTGTAAGAATATATTTAGTTATATTATTAAAGTCGTTGTTATATACATTTTGTAAGCCTAAACGAGCTTTCTTTGATTGACAGTATATGCAGAATTACTGCTTTTAATATTTCCATGATATTGTTGTGTCCTTTTGAAAATATATTACAGAAACCTTACTTTGTACTGGAAATGCTACATGTTAAATATAAACTGTTGAACATAAAACTAACTTAACAGTCAGTTGTGTATCCATGCGATGCAGGTTTATACTTTGCATGATCGTTTTTTTTTTGTTTGTTTTTGTTATCGACAGTGCTTCATTGGTCAAGGTTCAATGAAATCACTTTTATGTTGTTGTTGATATACAACAGACAATGATTTACATATGTTTCCAAGTATACTCGAGACATCGGCGGCTGAGTGGTCGCAGTATTGCATTTACTGTATCAAATGTTTGGAGTGGAAAAATGCGAAATTTTGTCATTGTCTTAACATAACATGCATAATGTTTCATATTTTTAAATTTTTCATTAACAAATCTTTACAATTATAAGCTAGGTTAACTTAAAGTTTTCATTGTCATTTTTGAGATGCCTCTTTGACGCAACAATTATACAGTTATTAGCTGACAGACTAGAGTCTCATAAAATCTGAAAGCTAGTGATTGTACCTTTTCAATGACTTTATAAGGTCTTTGTTCGTCGATGATATCTTAAAGATGAGATAATCAATCAAAATCAAGACACAAATCCTTGTTAATCTCAAAATTGTTTTTGTGTTCATTGTACCTTACTACTTGGGAGATGTTTTCATGTGCATTACCTATCTCAATGGCAATAAAAGTGCTCGTCGAGTAGATGTCATGATGAATGTTTCGAACCGCGGCCTGGTCAAACAAAAGACTTGAAAATCAGTAACCGCTGCTTATCCTCTAAACTCGTGTACACGTTATTATATAAATGAAGGCAACTACTGTTTAACCCAAAGTCAGATTTGCGGTTTATGCAATATGTCTGCGACCTTGGTTACTTTGTTTCCGTATAAAATGCTAAACACAACAGTATTCTGTAAATATGATATGCTTCAAAGTGCAAATTGGGAATAGATATCTAAACTTCAGAAATATATCAATTATGGCTGTCTTCCTCTTTATGAAAAGAGTTTTTCTGTTTTCAAGGGCTTTTTGTTGTCTTTGCTTTTGTTTTCAGTTGGGTTTTTTGCTGTTTAATTTTTCGATGTCGATGATATCTTTACTGGTAAAAGTCTCGTTATCTTTTGTTCTCGAAATCCTCGTTTTTATTTGAAATTTTCAGAAGCGATCAAATCTTACGATTAGTGAATATGTATTTACAATTGTTTTTTCTTAATTGTTTGTATCTTTGAGTGTGACGAGAAACATTAAGTAATGCAATATTGTAACATCTCTTATCACTGGGTATGTGTCACTTCTTAATCTAAAAAAGAGTGACACGACGGTTATGACACGTGGAGCTAAATCGTGGACCCTCACACAGCACTTAAATTCACTCAAATGGGCTTTGACTTTCTATAGTCCTTGCAAATTTCACATCTTTACCACAGTTGTCTCGTAAAATATATGATATGCAGCCATTTCCTTAAATATCCTCTTGTTACTTTGACATGAAATCTGCAAGTTCTAACATTTAAAAAAAAGATGTGTTTAATTTGACCGTCATCAATGACAGGGTTGCTAGACGAAATTGTTACTGTAACATTTACTAAGGTTTCAACTCCCTCAGACAAAATTAACAAATGCACATTTGAAAGTGTTGTTTTTGTTTTTTTACAGCACTGGGTCGATACCGCTGCTGGTGGACTATCAGTCCCCGAGGGTATTATCAGCTCAGTAGTCAAAACATCGGTACTGACATGATTTATAACAAATCTTCTTTTAATTGTCCGTTTATAAATTCATAAATTATTAGAAAACTCATTTGACATGATAAAAGACAATTGACGTTCTTTTAAAATAAACAAGGAGTCGAGGAGCGGAACAATCAAATTAATAGGTAACTAGGATTAATACATGTCACAACGGGAGAAAAACACGAACACCTTACCGGGTACAAGTTAGACACAATACAAGTACGTCTTTATGATCTGGTTCACATTTTATCCCGATTAAGGAAACTTTGGTTAAATTATCACTGAGAATTGTATGAATTGTAATTTCTTATTTCAACTATATTTTATCATTCTATAAATGACACAAGTCACCTCTAGGCTTAGGAAGTACGCTAAAATGTATGGAAAATTATCACAATCAACGTTATTGTACACATACAGCTGCTAACAGTGTAAAGAATTGTCAATGACAGAAGTAATATATACAAGAATATCATTAGTGTACTCCCCAATACGTATTCCAGTCAAAGTGATATCAAGTTAAGTAGCATGCATTAGTTGCAATACACATATACTTCACCTGTCACAAATCCACCATTGCAACAACATGAAAAAGCTACAAGAGGTATTGAACCCCTATCAGTACCTACATATTTGATTTGACCTTCCAAGTGTTTTGAAATACAGAAAACCAACAGTTTGATTTATGACAAAATATGTAACGAAATTTGCAAATATAATAGACAATAATCAGCGACGACTACTAAATTACAAGTTCTTGATTTGGGACATGCATATAACAAATCTGATGTGGCTGAATATATAGTTATGATAGTTCAAACCATCTCTAACCTTGGACAGTACTATGACATCACAATGCAATCAAACACTGTACTTATCAGTTGAAAAGTACTTAACTCAACATATCGGCTCGAAGCACACAAAAAAAAAAAAAAAAAACGCAGCTAACATGAAACTGAAAGACGCCAGTTACCGCAAAAAGTATCACAAAAGGTAATGCACTATTTCCATCATTTACAGCATTATATGTCAAATTAATTTTAAATAGTAAACGTGAATTTTTAGCTATGCAATAGAAAACGTTATAGCCAAAGAAATAAACATATCTTTTATAATTTAAATAGTTTCTTTTTAATTCTCAAAGTTATACTCCTTGTTAAGCTTTTCAGCAAACAAGTGTATAAGCTTCTATTTTATCTCCAACCTAATCGCTACTTTACAAGCATCAATATAACAGCTTCGTCTTGATGAACATAAGGAGGTCCCGGATTCGCTTTTTTAGTAAAAATCAGCTATACACAGCGTAACAAAAGTCAAAACGACAAAAAAAAATAACTTCATGACGCAAGATGCAGACAATATGAATTGAACACGGTGACCCCTAATGATTTTTTTCAAATTGTTTAAAAAGAAATTTAAATAGATATAAGTCTATGGACGGATCATCAGAAATTGCAATTTAAAGTGGAAAAATGCATATCTTACATCCAATCAATAAATCTATATACTTATTTTAAAAACTTCCAATCGACTGTATCTTTGTAAGCATAGCTGGTACACATGTACTTTTTTTTACGGTTTTAAAATGCAATTCAGCAAGTTGAAAATGCATACAAGAGCATTGCCTACTTATGTATACTATGCCTTAAAATAAATCACAAGGAAAACGTCAAATGGTTTTTGATGTACGTGGGTGGGTCAAGTACCTGTAAATATTAACATGGATTCTCTGTAAATATCAACCATGCCAGATTTAGGTTGTGGCACGCATAGTCTCAGAAAAGCTTCAAACTTTGTCAGTTAGTAAACTTTTATGTATAAATGAAAAAAAAAACAATATTGATATTGTTGCTATGGACCATGGTTGCCATTGTAACAGGATATTCTAATTTTACTTTCAAAATTGTTTTTTTTCAACTATGAAATAGGTCTACTTTGGGCATTAATATCCACTTAAATAGCAATATATTGGTTAAAATACCTATTATTTATATGAATATCATTACAAATTGATATAATGACTGAATTCAAAAATATAAAATATTTTATGTTACCCTGACTTGATCCTTGGATACATGGAAGAGTTCAACAGGTATATGTAATACCCAATCTAGACAGTTTTTGAGGATGTATAGCAAACTTACGCAGTAATGTTGGAATAAGAAATTATACTTTCCATTGAGGCAACATACTATAGTTTCGATATATGGAATAAAATTCTTGGGTATCTTGTTCCAAGAGCGGTAACCATGGAAACAAAAAAGTAAAAACGTCAAATGTTTTCCTGTTTCTTCATCAAATAAATGCAATTGAAAATTGACCAATAACTTATTTCATCTTAAATTACCTTTTAATTATTATTTACAGGAGAAATACAACTTAATAACACATAACAGGGTCTGTTACCATGGAAAAATTGTGTGTCAAAATTGCAATTTTTAGCCAAAATAGGTTAAAAAAAATAATATCTGCAAATTTGAAAGAAAAAAAAAAAAAAAAGTTAAGAAACAAAATTACATTATACTGACTATCATTTATGTTAACCTTAAATCTAGTATTGAGAATTGATTAGCATGAAAACGTATGGCTTATAACTGAAGATCTGCAATAATTTCTAAGTACATGTTTTCATGGATTGTTTATTTGAAGCAAATCAAAATCAACACTGTTTTGCTTGTTGCAACAAATTTGAAGTGTAAACAATTGCTAAACATATCCTATGTAGACATTTGCACTGGTTATAATGTTGTCATGATGTTTCTAAAGCTTTGATATGCAAAAGTAGACAATGCCATTTCACAGATTTTAGTTGCAGTAACATTTTTGTCTTAATAAAAATTTAGAATGATTTGATCGGTATTGCATCATAATGGATTTAACAGATAAACAAAAGCCATATTTTGAATATAAGAGACTATACACTGTACACGAGGCAATAAAGGTGAAATGATCAAAAATGCCACATGTAATGTTGAGGGACAAAATAAAGTGATACTGACAAAATAAACATTTTATTCATAAAAAATACAGTCAATATTTACAAAGACACAAGTATTTGAGCACTAGGTCTTACATGTAAATCATAAAATAAATGTATGACAGTAGTTTAACTATTCACTTATTTTCTGTATGACAGTACTGGAACATTTAAAAAAACTGAAATAATAGCTTTAAAATATATCAAGCCAAGATGTTAATTTATCATAACAAATTTAAACTTATATGCTCATCTTTTTAATAGTAGTCCTTGAATGTTCATACTTTGAAAAATGTTCATGCAACACTGAGTGATTCATGAACTAAATGAAATTTTCAATTATCAATACAAGAGGCTCTCAAGAGCTGGTGTTGCTCACCTGGATCTACTGTGGTTTTGAAAATCATGTCAAATAAAGTTCAAATCATAATAAATAGTATTAGATACCCTAATAATGATTGAGGCCAAATTTGATTTAATTTGGCCCAGTAGTTAAATTTACAACAGGTCATCCCATTGCAGTCTTACAATAGTTACTGATTTCAAGTTGTGACCATTTGAAGTAAATTTTTACAATGTTCCCTTAGACTTCTATAGTAAATCCCTATGTTTTATTTTAAGCCATGGTTGCCATTTTGGTATGATGGCAGGTTCATCAAATATATATATCAATCAAGATACTCTATTGCAAATTGTTGTCAAATTAAGTTCTTTTGGCCCAGTATATTAAGAGAAGAAGATTTTTGTAATTTTGCCAAAATTTCCGATTTTTTTTTAAAAATTGACTATGAAGGGCAATAACTCTTTATGGGCTAAATTGAAAATGTTGGTCATATTGACTTATTTGTAGATCGTACTTTGCAAAACATTATTGCTCTTAATAGTTTATTTCTATCTATAATAATATTTTAGATGATAACAAAAAAACGCAAAATGTTCTTAAAATTACCAATTCAGAAGCAGCAACCCAACACCAGGTTGTCTGACTTTTTTACCCTATGTCAGATTTGCTCTAAATGCTTTAGTTTTAGATAAATAAGCTATAAACTGCATTTTACTACTATGTCCTATTTTTAGCCATGTCAGCAATGTCTGTTGGCAGACAGGGTCATAGTACAATTTTTTTAAACGAGATACCCTAATGCTGATTGTGGCCAAGTTTGATTAAATTTGGCCCAGTAGTTTCAAAAGAGAAAGTTGCAGGAATCGTTTATCTGTTCTAAAAATATAAATGATGCCATTGTTAAAGTCATCTATAAAAATTGGAGTTTTCTCGGATCCCATTGTCCAGAATTGTAGTTGAATCACCTACAGGCAATGATATATACAAATATTTAATTGTACTGCCCACTGATAAATTAAAGCAATCTTTACCCAGATTACCCTTCAGTGCTTACAAGCATTTTGAATAATTTTTTCCAACTTTGCCAAATAAGGGGAAATACCTCAAATAGTAGGGGAGATAACTCAGATAAAGTAGTTTTATACTAGAAAGTGTTGTGAATTTACCTATTTCAATATGTACAAATGTACAAATGTAGCGAGAAAAACAAGTTTGGTGACCCCATTTACTTATCTTAAATTTCTATGGTGCAGTTTTCTTTTTATCACACAAAATTGTATTTTACATGCATAATCTATACAAAATCTGACAATTTTGTACAACCTGTAACATGAAAAAAGTCCGGTGACCCATACTTTTTATAATATTTTTAAAACAAGTGAAAGTGTGAGCTACTACTCACTGATGATAACCCGCCAAAATATTTTGGTTAACAGGAAGTTGTTGATTGATGAATCAGAAAATGCATCACACAGTGTAGCTGACTTATGTAAACCCTGAAACCAAATTTCAGAATTCTTTGTATATTAGTGTCTGAGAAAAATGTGACAATAACTTTCAACTTGGCTATTATGTATAAAATGTTACAAGTGACGGACAGACAGAGGTAAAACTGAATACTCTCATTTTTTTAAAGCAGGGGTATAAAAAGTGTGATAAAAACTTCATTTTGACAAATTATCCCTAAAAAAGTATGAATTTTAATTTAATTAGGACCCCCCCCCAGCTACCTTAACAAATTTTTTTCCCCTAAAATAACCTGATTAGTGAAACACTTCATTTTATTGGCCAAAAAGGATCCTTAGAACGCCTGCTTTACAAACAAAATCGAAATTAAAAGATATTTTAACTGTTGTTCGATTCCAAAAGTACTTTCTTTATATTTTCTTTTCTATCTTCTTCCTCTGCTGCAACATAATCTTCAGAACTATTTTTTTTTCTCTTTCTGACAAAGGCGGGAGAAAAATGAAGAAATTTGTTGTCCGGATAAAAAATCCTCCTTTTTATATAAACCTGAATTTCTCATTTCATCATCAGCAACGTACAGATCTACTTTGTTGCCAGTCACCTTCCCAATATTAAATGTTTCCGTCATATACTGCTTTTGTTGTTGATTGAATGTAACTCTCGATTTAGTGAATTTGATGCCCCATCCCATTTGAAGATCTGTATTTGAATTTAGTGCCAGTAAATTATTAGTTAGTTCGAAAGATATGGATTTTTGAGGTTGATTCGAAAGGATCTTATCTACGTATAATATTTTTGCTTTTTCTGATATTTTCATTTTGATGCCATTTAAAGAACAATTGCCTATGAGGACATGCTCATCTACTGCTGCTGATGTAGAAAATTCTCTAGTGCAGCTGTCCTCTGGACATTTAAAAACTGAACTTCTTGCTTCCTTAATACATATTCTACAGTCTTCTTCATTTCCATTCTCTGAAATAAAAAATAATAATACATTAAAGCTGTCACATAAGAGCTAACAATTGTGTGTACCTTGTAAAAAAATAATTTGAAAAGGCCCCGTGTAGCACCTTACAACTGAAAGAATATTTTAGTTCAACAATGAAGGACAGAAAATTTTATTGCGAAATAGTTGCCTTAAATACATCGAGTAGAGAATGGAGAAACAAAGAATGAGTCAAGGAGACAACAAGATGACCAAAATGCAGCCAAAAGGCACAAATAAACCTTAACTACTTATCAATAAATCCCACACCCAGTGGTGAACTAGAGCTAACCCTAAAGACAAATGTATTCTAGTTCAGAATATATGTTAAATAAGTTATTTTGATTGGCTAAGAGCTTCATAATTTATTTTATAGTATCTTCATAATTCATTTTATAGTATCCATTAAAAAAGAGTGTTTCAGTCAATGTCATCTCTACTACCCAATAAAATTACAAAGAGAGAGTGGCTTAATTATGCTGTATTATTGATTTGTATATACATCATGAAATGTTTTCTAACTGGACATTTGTGTAAGGAGAATTATACCACATGTAATAATTCTTATTAACTGAAAATGACCATCTTCATCTGTCCTTATAATATCTCCTCCAATCCAGTCTGTAATTGTCTTGAGCTCTGTTGTCTTTTAAGGAGTTCCCAGCTGATTCCATTTAAGTTGTTTTCCTACAAGAAAAGCAACGAAATTTGTTCAACTGCATAGCTACAAATAATAAATTAAATTCATAAACTCAAAAAGTATAAATGCCCAAGTTGGCACTCCATAGCAGTTGGGGACTAAGAAGGAGAACTATTATTGATGATTATCAAAAGTACTGCTTAAGTCGACGCTATGGCAGTCTTGAAATTGTTGTACGGTATAGGTGATTTGTTCATTGTTGAAGACCCTCTAGTTACTATCAAAATTAAGAACAGGAATAAAAGCCCTGTTTAGTGATTATTTGTTATTTGTAATTTGTTTATGTATTTTGTGTGATTTTGTCCCATGCATATTTACTACATATCTCTTTAATTTCTACTGATGAAAGTGTAGTCGAGATTAAGCAAATTAATCTAAAAGCAGAGCTTAAGTTACCATCATTAACTTATAGTAATTTTGAGATGAAGACCCTCAATAACAGATTGATGGATTATGTCATGGATATTCATATATAAATTAATATCAGATATTGTTCAATTAACTTATACACTGTTCTTTTGTTAATTTATTTTACAATAAAAAAATACATATTTACTGTAATTTAAACATGTATTGGATACTAAATAAAACTATATCATTACATATTATTGTATATATACCTTCACCAATAGAAAATGCTTTCCACATTCTAAGGCCACTTTCAGTGAAATGGAAGTTGTACATCAGTGATATGGAAGGGATGTTACTTTTACTGGACACCACATCAACAATGTTAACAGAAAAAACAACTTTAACTTTGATATCCTTTTTCCTCTCTCGGTCTATTGCCTATAAATTAAATTTTGTGAAATCATAAAATCTTTTCAGGCTTAATAAATTTGTTTTCATTGCTAGGAAAAAAAATCGTGACCTGAAATTTTAGCAAGGTTGTGTTTAAAATCTATAGAATAAACACGTATGGCTTTAAATACAAAATTCAATTGAAAATGTGTAAGGCTTTTAAATGCAGTTAGCTTGCACCAGCTTTCATAATGCCTATTTCTGAGCATTTGTGGTTATTCCAAAACATTTCACCACTCAAGATTAAAGGTGTTGATTTATAATATTGAATAATGGTTAAAGCAAAAGTTACTATTTTGTTCTCAAATATATATTCATGTATTAAGTTTCAAGTCAAAATCAACAGAGTCATTGAGTTTTATCCCATTTAACCGAAAATAATATTCTTTGAGTATACTAATGATATTTAGCCGTAGCAGATTATATTTTTACTGTCAACTTGCGACAAAAGAGAATAACATTCCATAATCATAATATCATTTTGTATTATTGTACCTCTTTCATCTGTTGTGCTGTAGTAACATCATGACCTTCATTAATGTAACGTCTAATAATAGATTTTACACGTGAGGCTCGTCTATCACAAGGGCCTGGAAAAAATATCATAATTTAATGCATGAATGCCTTAATTGGAAACTGACTAATAAAGATAACTTATATTTGAATCCGCACAAAAATATTGTAAAAAAGATTTATAGAAAGTGCAGAATTATAGATAAATCTGTTGCCATAACAAGTAAGGGCTAAGGAGATTAACAACAGGCTCTCAATCGCCTGAACTGCTCACCTTTAATTTTTGCTTAAATCTTTCATCAATGATTATTTTACCTTTTCAATATATATTAATGAGTGGCTTAAAAATGTCATTTAAATGATGGAAAAAGGTCACAGTTCCTTAGGAACAGAGAGCAAAAAATGAAGACTTTAAGCATACCTTTTCCATTTTGTGCCTCACAAAAATTGTAAGAAACAATGCTGTTTGAAAGTTCTTGTTGGAGTGTCAGGAGTGTGTATGAGCTTTTATAGCATCCAGCATTATCAGAGAAGAAATGGATATGTTTCACATCTTGTCTTTGCAGCATAATATCTTTGGCTACATCAATCATAATTTGGGACGTGACAGCTGCATCCTGCATGTGTGTAATAGTGCTAAATGAAGACTGATTCTTCAGTAGAGACACGGAAATGTGCCAATTGATACCTCGCTTGGCAAACCAGTCTACTTGACCTAAAATATAAGATAATGTCAAAACATTATTAACAGTATTTAATACAGATGAAACCATGAATAAATAAAGATAACTTTAACCATAGATAGACTCGTTCTATTTGGCTATGACAATATGCTACATCAAAATTGTAAGTTTGAGCCCTCTGTTCAAATTTAAAAGATCATGTACCTCTTCAAAAATTAAAACCAATATGCAATAGTATTTTACATCAGGCTGAAGAAGTTTAAGGGCACTTTAGGTTTGCACTCTGTCCGTCTGTCTGTCCACCTGTCCATCCTCCAGTCAGGCAAATCAGTTTTCCACACTTTTTTCTTCTCGCTTGAAGATATTGATTTGATATTTGGTATTTTGTTTAATCATGACAATTTTCAGATCTAGTTACAATTTTGTTCTGGTCTGATGATTTTGAGTGGAGTTATTGTCCTTGGACTTACAAAATGCACTTTAATTATCAGTTTTGAACACTTCATTTCGTCATACTTTAAGATATTGACTAGATATTTGTTATATAATTTCCATCGTGACAAGTTAGAGATCAAGTTGGAATTTCTTTTCAATACAATGAATTTTTTATCGATAGGGGACTATTCATTGTCATGCAATACTTGTTATATTTGCTTCTTGTGATTTTTGCTTTTGACATATGTTTGGAGATGATTTCTAATGAGAAAATTTTAAAAGTTGTCATTACTGTGCTTGTACTAGACGAGACATTACATACTAAAAATAAAACATAAACAACAAACCTTCTCGATACTTCCTAGGCAGAAATTTCATAGCCCAATCTGAAGTTATAACCACATCAGTGTGCGTCATGTCCTCAACAATAGACGATCTTGCCTCTTCCTGGTTTCTTGACCTAATAATGTGAGCCTTCCATTTTTTCACTGCTAAAATTGACTCTTCAACCTAAATAGAAATGTAGGAAAATAGTAATTATAGCTGGGAATCTGAATCTTCACAGACCCATTGTAGATTTGATCTCATTTTGTGTATCAATAGATATAACTCAATTATACAGGACTAGCATGAATTATTATACAATGTTATGCTTTAATTTTTTTAAATTATCACAAGTTGCTTTTTAAAGATATAGATTTTTTTCTGTCTATAAATAAATTTTGCTAGTATCAGGGGTCAAATGCATAGAAACCAAAAGAGGGTGGTGTATTGCCTTACCCCTTTCTAAGACTTTTTTTTATATCATATTGTTGTCATTTTGTAACGTACAAAAGACTATACCAAGTGTTACACAATGTATACTTATTAGGTTTGCATTAACCAATTTGTCTTTGTTACAACCTGCGATGGATGTTGATCTTTTTATTTATTTTGATGGCTATGTTTTATACTTGGCTAGATAATCAATTTTCGAATGCCAGTGTCAGTAAGATTGATTTTTTAGTCAAAAGACGAGAATGTTATATAAAAAAAGATGTGGCATGATTGCCAATGAGACAACTCTTCACAAAAGACCAAAGGACACAGAAGAAATAGAACATTACTATAATTGAATATGTAGACAGCTATCTCACAAGCAAAAAACCCTAACTGTAAAAATATAAGGGCATTCATACTTATTAATGAATTAACTTATAATCTGATCTTACTGTGTACATAACAGCTTCACAAACTTGATTCATGAAAATGAAACAGTAATAAGATTTAAACAATTTTTATTATTTTCAATGTCTTCCTGGGACTACAAATATAAAATTCATATTTGAACAATTTGAAAATGATAGTGTGCAAACCTTAAGCTCAGACTTCAGATATCGCTTGGCATTTTGCAGATTTTCTTGAACAGATTTGGATTCAGCATTGTTCAATCCCAGTTTATGCACTACAGACTCTAAATCTCTGGAGGCCCTACAACCTTCCATTACAAAATTGTCAAGACCCAATACTACGCCTAACTAATGCTGCACAGTCTTCTAACAGTTTGTACAATGTACTAGAACCTGAATAAAAAGATTTAATTTAAGAAGCAAGTCATATATATGACTAGTAAAATTAATTGTAATCAAACCAATAAAAACACAAAAAGATGTATGCTGAAATGTCTCGCCTGCTTACTTTAGTATTGACTTTATATTGAATTTGAAAGTCCTTGTCTAAGAAAACTGTTTATTTAATTTTTTTATCTCTATCTGTAAACCTAAATTTGTTCTTATTCAGATCATATTGTATGTGAAATCTCTGCTTACTTTTTATAGTTCTATCTCTGAAATTATATTTCTGTAATCTGTTAAGATATTGATCATTATGCTAAATTTTTCTATGTTGCATTATATTCAATTATGTTTCTTTTTTATACATTTAAAACAACCTTACCTAATGGTTTGATATTTTCTTCTTTGCATAAAGCTGTATATTGTTATATTATCGTTGAAGTGGCAAGACTTCTTATAACACTAGGTATTTTTATAATTTCCCCATTTGTTAATTTCAAAGTCTTCTCTTCAAACGGTTGATCCTTAATAATGTGTCCAGAGGTTATAAACTCAATGAAGTGTTCAAGTTGATCAGTATCAAACTTTTCCCTGGTCTGTTTGGTTTTCATTACAGGCTCTCCAGTTCCAAACTCTTTGCAGTGCTTCTTTGCAGCCTTAAACTTGTACTGAGTAACATCTGGAATCAGCTAAAAACAAATAAATAAATAAATAAATATAAAAAAGTAAAACACGATGTGTCCACTTGTAGAGTCATAATCATGAACATCATGTAGGTCAAATTAAACTATTTTAAGTACTGGTCTTTTTTTTCAATTCAAATCCACATCCACAGACAAAATGCCATTTCTTTTTTATGTATAATTGTTTTCATGACAATATTTCAAGATAGTATGTTTAAAACAACAAAACTTTACATTAATTATCAATGCATACATTCACGACGCCTCAAGTAATTTTTTTCTTGTTAAACATTGTTTTTATGTTCACATGATAATAATAAAATCTAATAAAACATATGATTATTATATACTGCTTGTTTACATGATCTGTTTACAGCAATACTTTAATAATTATTGTAATTTCACCCTCAAACCTTTTATTTTCAAATCAAAATAGTGAAATGCCTTGTAAGAATAAGTTGAAACTTGACTAGAAGTACATGTTTTGGCATTTTTTAAATTTCATACATTAATTAACCTCCAAAAAAGATTATCATAAGCTATAATAAGTAACTTGTTTAATAAAAACTGATTTCAAGAAATCAAATTAAATTCTTATTGATATACATATAGTCTCCAGTTTTACCTTCTTCACATCATCAAAACTGTGTTGGTCAGCAATAATTGACAAGATCTGCCTCTGAAAGTCCCAAGTATCTGCCATTTTGTAAATTTCTACCAGTATCTCTAAGGTCACCTTCTCGCTTTGATCTGTTTTATCTTCTAACAATAAAGCTGACTTAAGAAATTCACCTCCTCCAGGACAAATGGTGTTGCACATTACATCTAAGCACTGTCTAGCCTTTTCTATATATCTCTGCTGTGTTCTTCTACTAGCATCACTTATCTGATCTTGCAACTCTTTAACAGGACTTAATCCTTAAATCATATCAAATATCAGATTATAATAATCTTATATTTACAAACAATATGAACTGTCATGCTATATTTACACAGAAGGAAATACTACATGTATTTACGACAATGTTGATACAACAAAATGACAATTTGAACTTAATTCTAGCTGCTTTTTTCAAAGATAAACCAGCAAACAATGTTAACCAATATTGTTAAAAATAGCTTTTTAGATATCAAAGTAAATTATATATAGACTAAGGTATATAAACAGCAGACCAATACATGTATTTTACTTACATTATATTGACTAAACAACTCTCACTTACATTGTTGCATATTTTTTTTAAATCCAAAAAAATGTATTCAAGGTGGTACCTTGTCTTAATATTTAATTTGGCTCGTTTAATTTTCATAAAAATTTCATTGGTTATATGGCAATTTGACAAACACTAATTTTGATCATTGAGAAGCTTAATATTTCCTTAACAATACAACGTGATTAAACGTTTAGCTGATTTGAACAGAGTTATATCCCGGTAGTGCTAGGTACCACCTTAAAATACAAATTGCATAAAAAAAGTTTCCATTACAAAAAAAAATATTCATACCTGAAAAACTGAGAAGACTGTTCAAGGCTTCCAGCTTCATGGAATTACAAATGGAGGACTCTGAAGTTTGACTCAAACAAACTTGTTCACTTTCACATGTTTCCTGACTAAATGTATCTTCTAGGATTGAAAATGGATCACTTTTAACTGTAATTGTCTGCAATGAATTCAATATGAGAGAAAATAACATAACAGTATAATTCTTTACTACAGATATTTGATTTTAATGTGTATATAACAATGAATAATTGTATGATAAAGCTCCACGTCTATTAGTTTTAAATGAATCTTTGTTTTTATTGTATTTTGGTAATGGTTTTTATGCCTTTATTTGGTGTCTTATATATGTAAAAAAAAAAGAAGACATTTTAGTACTTTCCAATGGAACTTTTATTTGGGGTTTTATTCATATAATAGACATTTAAAGACTTTTTAGTACAATTCTCAAAGTCCTTTTATGTTTAGGATAATTATCCCAATGTTAAAGGTACTTGTTTTCAGATTTTTTGTTTATTTCATTTTTTCCTGTTAAGGATATGTATTGCCATATTTTATGTATTGGATGTTTATTCCCATTAATTATTCCTGTTTTCAATTCAATTTGAATTTAACATTTTTGATATTTATCCCCATGTTTCTTATGGGATGCTTATTCCTATGTTTCATGTTAAGGATATTCATTCTTATATTTCTTACTTGGGATGTTTATTCCTATGTTTAATATTAAGGATATTTATTCCTATGACTCATGTTTTAGATATTTATCATGTTTATTCCCATGTTTCATGTTAAGGATATTATTCCCATGTTTTGTGTTAATGATATTTATACCCGTGTTTCATGTTAAGGATATTTATTCCCATGTTTTCTGTAAAGGATATTTATACCCATGTTTCATGTTAAGGATATTTATTCCCATGTTTTATAGTAAGGATATTTATTCCTGTGCTTCATATCAAGGATATGTATTCCCATGTTTCACTTTTAGAAAATTTATTCCCATGTTTCATGTCACAGATATTTATTCCTATTTTTCATGTTAAGGATATGTATTCCCATGTTTTAAGTTAAGGATATTTATTCCTAAGTTTTATGTTTAGAATATTTATTCCAATATTTCCTTTTAAAGATATTTGTTCCTATGATTTATGTTGAGGTCTGTATTAGGATGTTTATTCCCATTTTCATTTTAAATGACAAAGTTTGTTTGAGTCAGTATTTTCTAAGACGAGGCAGATTTAAATATGTCTTTCTAATTGTGAAGTACTGGAACCACTCCTTTCAAGTTGTACCAGATCATACTCCTGAATCTTCATTAACAGTGTTCTGCTATTTACCTGTCTTGTTCTTTTGATTGGGCCTGAATCATCCAAAGCTGTAACTTGATCTATCTGAATAAATAAAAATAAAAATGTATATTTGGACAGTGAAGATCATGATTAATCTGTATTTCTAATGGAATTCCTAAAAAAACCATTACCAACATTATGCTAAAAAATTAGCAAGCTCACTTATATAAAACCTTTTTATAACTTTAATTGTTTAATGAACAAAATAGGCAACTTATTAGATAAACTATAATGGCATAGATTTCAACAAGTAAAATTCATTTTTATGACTTCTTCAGAATCTTTACTTCATAGATCGAATCATCGTTTAGAAAGATGTGATAATGAGAATTTGGAACATTATAATATACCTTTCTTGTTTGTTTGTTGTGCACTTCAGCAAGGTTGTTCTCATCAAGTATCTGATTTGCAATCTGAAAAAAAACAATAGAATAATACAAAGGTATTGAAATAAAGGTCTTTAAAATGACTCATGCAGAAAACCATAATGTAAACACTATATTATGCTTCTTAGTTTGAATTGTCTCATAAAACACTTGTTTTGCTTGCCTCACCTGTTAAATGAGAAAATGAACTTATTTACTTTTTATGTAATAGGTTATTTACCTTTAAGTTATCTTTCTTCATCTTTTAAAGATGCTTTAAATACATAATTCTATATACTTTGTCAAGGCAAACAGTTATGCCAAATAGATTTCCAGCCTATACTTAGAACAATTGTTTAGTAAGTTTTATACATGTACATAAACTGATCTATTTGTTAAGGTCAGGGCATAATTTATATTTCCCTTGATGATGTCAGATGACAAATCTTGCCATTTTGGTCTGTGTAAAAATTAAATGTTTTGTATTAGGAACCATACATATCAATTGTAATATCATAACCATATGTCATTACATGTAAGTAATACGTACCTTTTCTTGATTAATAGATTTGTTCACTGCTTTGTTTTGGCCATCTTGCAACAATTTTCTACAGTTTCTGCAAATACCTGGAATTATAAGAGAATCATTAACAATTTACATACACATTATGGCCATTTTATTTAAATAGAATATACTTCATTCAACCTGTAACTTTGTGGTTATAACTTGTTAAGGTCAGCACAGCATCTAATTCAAATATATAATAAGGAAGCATAACCTACCATACATGTACTTGACAAATATTCATTTTTGGATTCATAAATGAAGTGACTTAAAACCCACTCAAAATTGTCCTTATCATGCTTACAGAGTTTTAGACTTGCAATTGTGAGATTATTTTTATAAAGGTATATGAATAAAGGCAAACATGTATTTGCCTGGCAAGGAATTTTATACAAAGCAAACACACTTTAAATAAAAGAAATTTGGTCATGAACATGATGGAAATAGCTTGAAAAAATCACTGAAAAAACTAAGTCCAGATATGTGAAAAATTTGGCCAGCATTTCCCCTGGAAAACCAGCTTTTACAATCCTTGCAGTTCATTAGCAAGGCCTTTTAAGTTTGGACAAAGAAAGAAAATGCAAAGAAATGGGACAGCTCCCCTTATGCCTAAAGGAACATATTTCTTTGCCAAAAAAATAGAAATCTATAATTTTATTAAAAAATATGCTTACCTGTTCCAACTGGAAGGACAAGTCCATGAAGTGTGTTTATAGCTTCCACATTTGACAGTGACATTTCTCTGTCAGATCTTCTTTTTGCATCCGGCTGTTCATGCGAGTTGATTAAAAATGGAATTTCACATAATGTTCTCCTTTTTCTTTTTCATTTCTTTCCAAATACATAGTAACATGGCTTGAGCATATTTTTAAATTACATGAAAGTGATAGGAGCAGACCACTTTCTGTACATACTGCAACTTGTTCATCAAAGTTGTTATGTTCACTCAAATTAAGTATGTCCTCTGAACATTGTAAAGCCTTATCATTCATATACAATTGGCAAGCCATCATGAAACATGTATATAGATAACATTTAAAATTAGATATAAAATGTAAAAAATACTGATTAAAAATAGAAAAAGTTGTAGCAGACGTCTGTCTCTATTGTTGTGTAGGTAAATAAATGACTTTTCTATTTTTATTCTTAGGTGAGTTCCTAAAAGGGAAATAGCTCTTGTATAATTCAGGCAATATTTTGCACTTTCATTCCAATTTTATGAAAAAAATTTAATTAGCCCCAAAAATGTTATTGCATTAATGAAAAATATATATCTTCTTAAATATAAGCTATAATTCAGTTTATTTAGGAATGGATGCGTTAAGAAAAAAAATATGAAGAAAGTTAGTGCATAATTGCATTAGAATATGCTGAAATTCATACTACTAACTAGATTAAAAGGGTCAATTGGAGTTGTAGATCAGCAAAAAGTGTAAAACTTTCATTCAACATGTATTTAACAAATTTTGATATGATTCAAACTGCAACAAACATATTATTTTACACATAAATGACTGTAAGCCGAGAATAGCAAAAATCCTCTATTTTCTACATTCCAAAGCCTGTTGCCATGGTAACCATAAACAATTCAGGGTCACATGTACAGACTTTTTTCCATAATTTATGTCAATGGTTGTTGTCAGAAAGTTTCGACAAAATCGGTGACCACCTTTGCCCAACTTTGGTTGATTGTTACAGAGAATGGGTGTTGAGTGTTCTTGTGACTTAATGATCATAATTATTTATAGTTATTTGTCATCCTTATGTTGGTAATTCAATAACCAATGTCGTTGTTCTTTACATGTATGCTTCCATTGATATTCATGGTTAGTGTCTTCTTGGACGATGAAATGCACTGGACTCGACTTTTAACACAGTCATCTAAATATTTGAAAATATAGCAATGAATTTGTTTAGAATGAGTGTGTAATACTATATGATTTTAACTTTCGTTAATTTTTTTACACGGAGGGTCTCTTCCACTGAAAAATTATGCATAGATGTATGTGTCATCCTTTCGTAATGTCAAATATATCAATGGGGTATAATTGCGCAAAGGTAATATAACAATGGGTAGAAATGTATATGTAAATGGGTCATTAATCGTACTTTTCTTTGAAGATATCTGTAAAAGCAGGAATTTTGTATATAAATGAACATCAAGGGGACATGCTGAGACCTCCGTTTGTATGCTTTCTTTTGTAACATATTTTATTCAAAGTATGTCACAAATATTCTAGATTTCGGAATGCTAAAGAAGTAATGCTATGTAAATATGAAATATTATAAATGAAAAAATAATACAATTAGACGACTATATCTGTGTTAATTCTTTTTTGACATTATTGTAGTCTCATCAATTTCTACAACACAGTTGTTTGCAAGATGTTCTAAAAATTGTATAAATACTTAACAAATTACAGGATTAACAACATTATTCATTAAATATCCTCTGTAAAAACACAACACTACGACGTATTCAGCGTCTGTTAACGTTGCCCAGAAACTTGTTATCACAGATTCTATAATCATCAATGCAATTCTAGGGAAATAGGTGATAAAAAATAATAGTGTGATAAGGAAAAACATTATAGAGAATCGATGTTTGCGTTTGATTCGACTGAATATTCTAATTAATTTTGATGTTCGTCTTGTATTGAGTGCAGAAGGGGCAGAGGACATATGACCCGGCATGTCGAATCCTCCATTCGTGCCCTGTTTTTGGTTGTTTGTTGTCTTTGGTTCCATGTCCGTGTTGTAGGATTCAGATCAACAGAATAATCTGCACCTGCAAAATTAGTTGAACCAGATTCTTTTATAAATTTGTTCTCGAAACCATGATGTACACTGATGCCTAAAAAACGTATGGTTGATCTATTTCTCTTCCTGAAAGATTCTTGTTTATATATGATACGAAGTAATACGCAATATAATGCGATGAGCGCAAACATTCCAGCTAAAATTATTAGTAATAGCGTAACTGAATAACCAAACAGAAAGTTTTGGTTCACATTAGATAAAGCGCCACGATTGTATCCCGTAATTGTTCTGTTTTCGCTTTTCAATCGGACTTCCGTTTCGTCATACAAGACAAAACACGGTAGTGATATAACAATTGATACAATTATGATTGCTGTAATTGTCAATCGTTTACTTCGTAGGCTCATAGAAGAGTTCGATAGTCGACTGACCTTAATATACCGTTGAAAAGCAATTGCTAATAGCATCAGACCCGAACTCGTTGCAGTAAATTGATTTGCACTCCAGATCAATTGACATATTACGCCCTTTCGAAAGTTCAACGGATTAAAGTTCAAACAAATCCCAAATGATACTCCAAGGCCGCATGCGATCATATCAACAACAGCTAACCATGGAATGAAATATCTGTCATCCGTTTTTGATTTCATCTTGAATGTATAAACGTACACAACTAAACAATTACCAACCAGACTGGCTAGTAAAAGCACAAATAGAAATACAGTGTTTGGTATTAATAACTTAACCATAACATTGTTCAGTTCCTCAAGGTGTATGTTGCTGTGGCTTTCCTTTAAATAAACCATCATTCCCAGATACTACAATCTAAAATTATAGAGTACATATGTTAAAATAGTAAAATTGCTTCAAGCACCTATTACTTTAATATATAATGTATGTTAGTGTAAACTTGCACTTACGAATACACATTTGTTGATATTGCTGCTTCCGTTTAACCATCACTTTTTGTTGTTCTTTATTTTTCATACAGTTTATCATTGATAATTTTTCTATGCGTTTAAAAAAAAAAAGACTCAGCTAGACACAAGTCACAACCCACAAAAAAGTTCAGGAATATCTATTATAAATAAATGCATTGAATATTCTACATTAAAAAAAACACTTAAAAAAATGTGAAGGTCTATTTACATTTTCTTTCCTTTCGGTAAAATGCTACACTATCCTTTCAATTAAATATTCCGGGAAATTCCATCGGTTGCGCTAAACTGCAGTCAAGTATTTTGTTTGTTATGGTAAACATTTAACATAATGATATAAGATACAGTAAATACCTAAACCACATTCAGATTATTTGGGTAACATGATTAAGTGAATTGTACATTGTGGTAATCTTGTATTTGTCGTTTGTATTTATGCATGATTGTTTTTGGCTTTGCTTTGTTTTCCTTAAATGGGTATTCTTTATCTATCAAAATATTTATTTACCTATTTGATTTATGCGATCTGCTAACAATTATCTGTCTAATCACCCAATGAACGTGTTTGTATAATATCCGATTTTTTGTCTTTTACATTTATTGAAGTAAATAAGCATACCAATCTGTGAAATTCAACACTTAAACTTATAAGACTATATTATGTTAAAATTTCTACTTTGATTTACTTGATAGATAGATCTTAAGATATACATGTATCTACTCAGAAGCATGTCATCATGTGATATGTATTTATAACATAAGTGTTCTCACTAACATTAAAATGTCAAGCAGTTTGTACCTGTCGGGATGAGTATGTATTACTTTGGTACATAAAGAGCTTTGTACATTTGTGTAAACCATATTTGTAAAGAGATTACTTATATATTTAAATACAGGTTCATTTTCATTTTTTTTTTTCTTAAAGATCATTTAAGAGTCTATCAAATTCCCTGGTATTGAAACGTAATCAAAACCGCCAATATTTCAAATCAATGGATAAACAATTTAAAAAAGCATGCACACATGCAATCGTGTCAAATATGACAAAAGAAAAGTATAACATCAACAATGTTCGTCTGTAGGGAAAATATATATTTGGGTGTAAGTCGCCAATTTCATTTGCTTATAACAATATGCATGTGACATTACGAAGGAGTACACACTATGTTTCATAAATTTTGATAACATCTTATTTTCTTTTTTGTTTGATTAATTACAAATCAATTATTTTATCTTTAAAATTATGCAACTGAATCGTTTGAACATCAATTCTAGATATGGAAGATGAGCCACAAAATATAATATACAGAAGTTGATTCAAGTAACATAATTCTACCAATTTGTGTTTGTTTAACTTGAATATAAAACAGCGTTACACTTCTGATAATATTTGATTTATTGCAACTAGATATTACTATTGATAAGTGTATCATGTATAAATAAGTTGATTTATCAACTGAAGATGAAAAAAAACGACTCATCATTCAAATGCTTTTGATTTTTTAAAGGTATGTTTTTGTTTAAGATTATTTATTTGTCAGATTTAATCAGAGAAATATGTTCATCAACGTTGGCACTGTGTCTTGTATCAAAAATAATGTCTGAAATAAGTTTTCCAAATAGACATCTCCCTTTCTTTTTTTTTTTTTTTTGGAAAGAGTATGACTGTTTTGGTTTTATACATCCTTGGCTTTCAAATATTCGGCTTTGAGTGTTCCTGATGAATGTAAATCCAGAAAAGCACTTCAGATGAGTTAAATTTACAACGTGTTGTTTTCATTTCTTTCCGAATGATGGGCCTTGTATCGGATACAGAGATTTAAAATCTACGAATAGATCGTGTATGCATGTTTTCATTTCAAACAAGCAGGTATCTCCAAACATGAATTGTGTCAGAAGAAAAAGAACCTAACAAAAAAAAAAACTTAAGAGAGCAAAACCTTTCAACGAATTATTCAAAACATATTTAACAGATTTGAAATAATGACTTATACTCGCTTGCATGCTTAACGTAGCAGTAGTTGGAACGTTCTGGATTAAGGGCAGAAAATATGGACTGCCACTGAAAAAAAACAGTACGTAAGATAGCAACAATAAAATTGCTTGCAACAGACCTACTACGAAACTCTCAGAAAATTGTTTCAAGGTGATGTGATGTGCAGAGAACGTGTCACTCACGTATAAGTGACATTTAATTTAAAGTCCCCACAATTTTACTTAGATTAACAACATCACAGCTCCGTGAGTATATTGCGATGTTCTATCAAAAGTATGGAACAATTCTCTCAATCCTAATCGTCTGAAGCTTTTTGGAGATTGTTTCCAAAAAAATATCAATTATCCCCCAAAAGTAATTACATGTATCCCCAAAAATGTCACAAGATACCAGGACACCGTGCTTCATTACAATATCACATGTTTGATGAACTACTATTTCGGGTCAAAACATTAATTTGATTTATTATTTTTTTTGTTTAAATGTCTATAGAACGAAACATACGGACGAATGCACAGATCACAATATATAATATTTTTATACTTTAATAGATAGTGTAAACAACTAAAATGTTTTTTCTTGACAAAATTGCAATGAAATATTCTGACGTTATTCTAAGTTAAACGTCAAACATTTCATAAAAATAATATGCGAGCAATGATGTTAAAGTACACATGTGTATTCAAAGAGCAAAAAAAAAAACCCAAGCAGTCTATGCTCCTCTGCGTCATGGTTCAATTAATAGGCTGTGATACGGTAAGAAATGTTGGTTATGTCGAGTAATGTCATTTTCTTGGAAATCTCTATTAAGCTATCAAAGGCCATCACATGTCTAAAAATGTATGCAAATTAACATTTCAAACGAAAAAAAAAAACAGCAACATGATTTAATTAAAAGCAAAAGGCGAAAAGTTAATATATGAGAAAGAAACCAACGGAAACCATTGAATTACAGACTCCTTCGTTGGAATAGGCACAAACATGAATCGGTTGGGTTTAACTTACGAGCGTTCAATCTTCCTTTGAATAGTAAAACAGCACAACAGAATAACAAGCTTTGAAAAAAAGTTGAAAAGAGATTCATACATCAGATCGGCAAAAAACATAATAATCAACGAAAAAAAAACAAGGCTCCACAAACAGTTTTAATTTAAAATTGCTTGCAGCTACTAAATTTTTCTCTAGTCTAGGTCAATTACTCACTATACTGTAAATCCCAACGAAACTCTCATATATATATATGAGGGTCTGGATGGGGTTTACAAAATAGAGAATTAGTGGCAAAAACTGCAGAAATATGGGCAAACAAAAATAGACCAAACAAATAAAGAATAGAAAATAATGGGTGTTAAAATATAAATAATAGAGAAAAATGGACAACACAGAATTGAAGGACTCCACATCCAGACCCTCATATATATAATTACAAATACGGCATGCTTTTTATTTTTTATTACAGAATATTTTTTTATAAATTAATTGCATATACACGTATGAACATATACTATGATGATCTTTATTAATAAGAATCCAATCAGTCCAAATTTCTCAAGTTTAAAGATTTACTGAATAACACTCAGACACAAATGTTTAACATGAAGTAACATTTGTATACATATATTGATGACGAAACACACAGATACAACACATGGTAACCAAGACATAACTGTACATATACGATTCTTCATTGTAGGAAAATAACTTATGACAATGAATTACATATTATTGAATAAATTATAAAGATAGGAATTAAAATTCGAATTTCGAAGCTGTCTAAAAGTCAAAATTTCAAATTATTGACTTTTAAAATATCAAAATTTCAAAGTAAAAATGTCAAACTTGAACTTGAAACTTTTCGACTTTTTAAATCTTGAAATTTTAACTTGTTATTACACATTTTTAATAGCAGAAAAGTTCGACTTTTTAAATCTCGAAACTTGAAACCTTTTCAACAGCAGAAAAATTGTTAATATAACAGTTTACACTTTTAAAAACTCGAATTGTCCACCCTTCTCTCAATATTTAAACTTTCGTGATGGTCATTTCCACAAATTATAGCGGATGAAGATACATGAAAGCCTAGACGGGGATCCTTTATTTCTTTATTCTTTAATTTTGTAGACCATTTTTTACTATTCTTTTGTTATTTTGGTCAGTATTCTCCATATATTTCAGCACCGAATAATTCTCTATTCTTTATTTGTTTGGCCTTTTATTCTGCACTGTTTTTCATTTCATTTATTCTCTATTCTGCAGCCCCCAAAGGCGAATTGGGAATAGAAATAATGCCACCTTTGATTTTCTTCCGACCGGCAGTAAAACCCTCGCCAAAGTAGGACGTCCGTTTGGTTGTGTGGGATTTACAAGTACGCAGCCACGTCTTGTCAGAATGCGGACGTTTAATCCGATGCCTCGTGTAAAGAGAGTGCAACTTTCTTTGTACGCTAAGAACCCTTGCACCAATTAATTGAGGGGTCCTTAAGTGGCTTGTTGCAAGGCTAAATTTCTGTCCATATCCAATATATCCTGATTTTCCCGTAGCAGTCCAAATTTCACCGACCTTAATCCCGTAAGGCCTCTATTACAGGACCTAACTATTGTATTTATTGTTGAATTTAATTTGTTCTCGTCCTGAACATGCATGAAATATTTGCCACTGGATGTTAAGCAACCAACAATCAAACAATCAATTAATTTATTCAGTAAATCTCATCCAGACCCTCATAAATATTTACCTTAAACTTATATATTGGTCTTAAAAACATATGGACTGCTCATAGTACCAGGAAAACTCAGAGTTTGAATCCCAATAACGGTGGCCAAATAAAAAATGTTTCCTATAAAAGAAATGAATGTATTTGTATGCAAACATATTTTTTTTATGTAGTATACATTTTACTGAAATAACAGAATGTTTAAGATATGGCTATGTGTACTGATTGATAATTTAGTCTTAGATGCATAATTTTTTTTTTATTAGTTGTTATTGGCTTTGAACTAGCTGTCAGTAATTGTGAGTACTCTCAGATCTGTACTTAATGTCTTTTTATTGATGGCATGTAAAAGTACCCGTCCACGTCCACTTTGTGTTTTTATTAGATATATTTCTTTTTGTTTCCATCTAATGATGAGTTAGGTCTTTTTCAACTGATTTTTATAGTTGGTTATTATGTTGTACTGTTACACCACTGTCCCAGGTTAGGGGGGAGGGGGTTGACGCCTTCAAACTAGTTTAACCCCGCAACATTCTGTATGTGCCTGTACCAAGTCAGGAACCTATAATACAGTGGTTGTCGTATGTTGCTGTGTTACATATTTGTTTCTCGTTCATTATTTTGTACATGAATTAGGCCGTTAGTTTTCTCGTTTGAATTGTTTTACATTTTTCATTTCGGGGCTTTTTATAGTTGACTATGCGGTATAGGCTTTGCTTATTGTTGAAGGCCGAACGGTGACCAATAGTTGTTAATTTCTGTGTCATTTGGTCTATTGTGAAGAGTTGTCTTATTGGCAATCATACCACATCTTCTTTTTATATGATACATTTCAAGGAAACAATGCTATGTGAATCACCTTTGTATGAACTATTTAAATTTAATGACAGCTAATAATATAGATGCATTATATTAGACTGCACTGCTGCTGCGAACATTTCATTATAGCTTCTAAAAAAAGAAATACACAATTTATTTGAGATATATATTTCCACCACAGACACTTTTTTTTTCTGATTAGATTTAAATCTTTGTCAACACTGAAAAATATATTCCACAAAAGTCTCAAGCAACAATATATAATGTAAATATATTTTGAGATTTGGGATATATGCGTCAATCAGACGATAAGCAAACGGAAAATAAAATCATCCTTGATTTCATGTGCGATTTTAACAAAATTGGCAAGCGTTCGTTATATACCGTATATCAAGTTATTAATCTTTCTAGTTTGAACAAGGCATAAATAAATTTAATGGAGGCAAAAAAAAAAAAAAAGAGTAAATGAGTTAGCAACCCATCGACCAAAAGTAACACTGTTTAGTGGAAAGCGTAAACATTTCAACAACAGACAGAACGATATCTATACATAATGTTAAACATTCAATCGTCCTTTAAGTCTTTAGAAATTGTGAATAAAGGCTTACACAATCAGGGATCAGTCATTAACACACATTTCTCCAAATAACGAAACAAACGCATAAAGGATGTTCGCTCCTCTGTTTAAAAATAACAAGCTTTCTAAGTGACTGCTATAAATTGATACTATATAAATAACGGAAATCAAAAAGTTGAAAAAAATTACAGGTCCGTAACCTTGCTTTTGAGATATGGTCAATTGAAAATTTGGCGGGAAATTATTCTCTCTTGATTTTTCATACATTTAACTTTTGCTCCTTTTCCTTTCAAAAACTATGACAAAAAAAACTGAAGGATTCCGAATGTCTGACAAAAAGTCATATACAAGAGTAGCGAACATCCTTAAAATATAAAATACGACAACTAGATACATGTATTTCTCCATTGGGTTAGGCACATATCGGAAGCATATAATTATCCCTTCCATTCTTCGGTCTAGACTAATATGAAAAATCTAATGGACCGTGAGTTCTTACACAAGTGTTTACTTTATAAATGATGTTACTCTTGACTACCTAGTCTAAAGGATGTTTTGAATTACATATTCCTGCAGGGGAAGTCATTCTTCCATGCACTATTAATCCCTACATTTGTGATTACATTTTGTAAAAAAGCATTACAAATTTATATGATGCGTATTGAACGAACTTTGTGATTTACACTGCACGATAAGGATCCACTAGAACACCGTATTGCAAGAATAGATATACAATCCAAACAGAAGACAATCTCTTATTTTTCTTCAAAAACAGATATATAAAGCGGTCATTTAAAGATAGATTCTTGAAATTGAGCAAAATAGGAATTGAGTTTGAAAATTGCTTCGAGTGTCCTGTGATTACGAAAAATATATCAAATGATATGAATAATTATAATCATTATCGTCACCATTTTTTTTTTCTTTATCTTTTTTTTTTTTTTTAATATCTATTGAAACTTATCTCGCGGAGCCTTTGGGGTAGGGGTTTTGACATTTGATTAGGGACTTTCCATTTTGAATTTTAATCGGAGTTCGGTATTTTTTGTTATTTTACATTTTAGAATAGGGGAAGGCATGATGTTGTTTGATTGTTTTTTCATAAGGATTCACCAAATTTCTTCTTTTACTGATGTTGCTGTAGAATGATAGTTTACCATAGAACTTCATGTATAAGAGAATGATTATCACTAGGATCGTCTAAAATTGGGATCACAAAAAAAAAAAAAACAAAAAAAACTGTATAATGTGCGTATAACTTTTTTTTATACATTGTGACTTGGATGGAGAGTTGTCTCATTGGCATTCATACCACATCTTCTTATTTATATATAACAATTCACTTCAGAGAAGCATAACTAAAAAGTAAACTCGGCAAGTTTTCTTGACAATAAGTAATGGCAATGCCAATACATTTAGTTTCCTAATATCAATGACTATAGAACCCAAAGTTAAAGGATACAAACATTATCAAGTAAAATGTATGCAAAGTAAATATGCTGGAAATCGTATAACATCATATTAGTGGTCAATTAACAATTCTTTAAAAATAAAACAAGAATCAACTTTCAACATGTAAAAATAGAAAAGAAAACGGAGCAGTTAACGTGTCGTCTTGGATATGCATGACATATATGCCACGTGATATACTATTGTATAGAAAGGGAAAGTCAGTAACTTGCTTTGGGGAATTCTATCAGCCATTTAAACCAACGTTTATATAAGGGATTTAAAACAATTTTTGATACTAACGATCCTATGTTATTGTCATATAAACTCAAACAAGGAATACATGTAAAGGAAAATGCGGATGACTTTCATTTTTGTAGAAAGTTCATGCTTTTGGGTTCATATGACTATTGTCCTTGACCTCATTTTCATGATTCAGTGTATTTTTTTTATCATGTGAATTTTTCTTTTATTTTGAGTAATGATATAACTTAATTTAATATATGAGTTCCTTAACTTCCTTGGAACATCTACATGCCCGTCAGACAAAGTTCACCTGACCCCGACCTGATTTCATGGATCAGTGATGATGGTTAAAGTTACGGGAATAGGTCCAATTTTCAGATACTATAAGCAGTAGGACAACTATATGTGTTGTAAAGAATGATTGTAAGGGGTAAATGTCAGTCTGACAGGTTTCATCTAACCTTGATCTCATTTTCATGGTTCATTTTTCAATGTGGATATTTTGTGTTTGTGTCTGTTTTTCTAGAACTATTGGCAATAGGTCATCTATATTTGGTGAATTGAATGACTGCAAGTTGAACATATCTGTCTATCAAGTATCATTTGACCTTGACCTCATTTTCATGGTTCATTGGTCAATGTAACGTTTGTGTTTATTGGTCTGTTTTTCAACTACCATAAGCAATATAACACCTATATTTGGTGTATGGAATATATGTAAGGTGTACATGTCTCAGACTGTCTGACAAGATCAATCTGACCTTACCTCAACGTCATGAAAATGTTATGTTTATGTGATAATTGTAGTAAAACCTTTATCTTTAAGACTTTCAACATACAATCAATGGTCAATAAAGCCATCTAGACATGCATATCAGCATGTACACTCTTGTTTAACCTTGCGAATAGTACAAATCGGATCAGATTCAAATCGAAAACGTAAAAATATGGATGCTTCCTGTACAGCATCGGATTGTTGTTGCAATGGCGTTGTCAGTTTGTTTACGACTTTCGAGTTTGAATGTCCCGTTGGTACCCTTCGTCTCCCTTTGTTAGATTTATTTGTATGTTTATGAATCTTTATGCATATTGCTTTTATTGGTATAAATAATGATTTTGTTATCAGTAAATTTGAGCATACTTAATATAACACATATGTTCTTTTCCGGTACTATAATCTGTCAATACCTGGATTTTTACTTTGAACAAGGCCATATTTTTCTCTGACTGATACTGACATCTTAACACTAAATCGATTGCATGTTGGATGTGTACTGATTGCTATTTTAGTCTTAGATACATGATTTATTTATAAGTTGTCATTGGCTTTGAACTAGCTATCGGTAACTGCGAGTAATCTCGAATATTTACTTAGTGTCTTTTTTGGTTAGGGATGATGGATGAATATATACCCTGCCATGTCCTGTCTGTCGTTTTGGTTAATGTTTTCCTTGATATCGATTTGATGATTCAAGCCTTTCTCAACTTGAACATTGTAGTTTGTTCTTATATTGTGCTGTTAGAACACTTTTCAAGGCTAGGGGAGGGTTGACCGCTCATAAATATGTTAACCCGCCACAAGTCAGGAGCCTTTAGTTCAGGGGTTGTCGTTGGTTCATGTCTGTCATATTTGTTTTTCGTTAATTCTTTTGATATAATTTGGGTCGTTAGTGTTAATTGCATTGTTTCATATTTTCATGACAGGGCCTTTTTTAGCCGACCATACGGTATGGGATTTTAGCATTGTTGAAGGCCGTACGACTGCATCGTATTGCTAAAATCCACTACATTTGCACTTTGGTGGATAGTTGTCTCATTTGCAATCATGCCACATCTCCTTATTTTTCTGTTTATCAAGGTTAACAAGATGTGTCCGTAATGTATTCACATGTCTTATGTATATCCTTGACATAAAAACAGAAGATATCTTTACAAGGCTTTGCAAATTATTGTGAACAGATGTTATAGTGCTATATAACATGTTGTATCTCAATGTATACGTACGGTACCGATTCCAGCGCACATTTAATTTTATTACAAATAACCTTAATTAATCATATCCAAATACCAAAATATAACAAGCGAAAACAAAACTTTCAAAAACATTTATCTAAAATAAAACAAATCAGACAGTCTCTACAGGACTCAATTAACGTTGTCTTAAGGAAAATATATTATATTACAATGAGGGTTATTTTTATAAAAAAAAAACAGTTTGCTTTGTGATGAAATCTTATGTTATTCGGTTGCGAAGGTTCCGATGAAGATACGTCCAGAAAAAACGCTTCGGACCCATGGAAATTTTTAACTGATGTTTTCATTTTTACAGCACTAAGTCGATACCGCTGCTGTTGGATGATCAGTCCTGAAGGGCATTATCAGTTCAGTAGTCAATACATCGGTACTGATATGGTTTATAACAAACCTTTCTTAAATTGTCGGGTTATCAATTATTAAAAAAATCATCTTATATGACAAATGACAAATGACGTTGTTTTTTTAAAATGAACACAGAGTCGGTGAAACAATTAAATTAATAGGTAACAAGGATTAATACATGTCACAGCGGGCAAAAATGCGAAGACCTAACCGGGTACAAGCTGCAGAAAATACATGTACCTCTTTATGATCTGGTGCACATTTAGTCACATCAAGGCAACTTTGTTTAAATAACAACTGAGAACTGTATCCATTGTAATTTCATAATTTCAACTATAGTTTATCATGCTATAAATAGCAAAAGGTTAAGGTGGGGCGTTACAATTTATAGAAACATTATCACTGAAAAGCAAATCAAGGTTATTGTAAATATACTGTTGTTTACAGCGCAAAGAACTGTCAGTGACAGAAGTAATATATACAAGAATATCATTAGTGTCCTCCCAAATACATATTCCGGTTATACTGGTATCAAATTCACTAGCATTCATTATAAAATCAGCAACAACCTCTGAAATACAGGCTCTTGGTTAAGAACATACATATTAAAAAAATTGAAGAGGCTAAATATATATTATTAACCCATCTCTTACATGGGACGGTATTATGTAAACTAAATAATACACAGTTCTAATAAGTTTAAAACTGTTTTACTCATTATATCGCTTAGAAGCACACAACAAACATAGCTGACATGAAACTGAAAGACATAAACGTACCGGTCTAAGAGTATATCTGTATTATTTACGGCATTGTGTGACACATAAATTTTGATTAGTGAAAGCGCATTTTACGCTATGCAATAGAACGTTTTATAACAACGAAAGAAACATTTGTTTTAAAATGTTTGTTTTATTCTCAAAGTTATCCTACGTGCAAAGATTTTCAGAAAACAAGTGAAAAAGATTCTACTTTATCTCCAACCTAGTCGCTCCTTTCCAAACATCAAATTAACAGCTTCCTCCTGATGAACATGAGGGGGATACCGAATTGGTTGCTTATCTGCATATACATATTTAGTTCATGCTTTTTGTAATCGGCGTTCTTGTTTAAAATAGTGTATGTATGCTTTTGCGTTGATTTCGTTAGGTTGAACTGAGGACTTTAGTTAAAACATGCATTTGTTTGTATTAAATTGATTCTACGCATACCTGTATCTTTGCAAATAAGTACACTGTTTGGGTTAATTTGTACCAAATGAAAGCTTGGGGATTTGAAATTAATGAACAATTTCTGAAAGTTCCTTAAAATGAAGGTGAACAGGGAATGCTGATACCTCCGTTTTTATGCTAACTTTTGCAACATATTTTATTCAAATTATGTCGCAAATATTCTGGATTTCAGAATGCTATTGAAGAAATGATGTTAATATGTAGTTTTATAATTAGATCAATATTACAATAAGAAAAATATATACGTGTTTATACATTTGACCTTTATGTGGTCAATGTCTGCAACACAGTTGTTTGCAAGATGTTCTAAAAACTGTATCAAATATTAAATATATTATCGAATTAACAACATAATTCATGAGATATCCTCTGTAAAAACCCAAAACTATGACGTATTCTGCATCTGCTAACTTATCCAAGAAATTACTTATCACAGATTCTACAATCATCAATGCAATTCTAGGAAAATAGGAGATACAAAATAATAATGTGATAAGGAAGAACATAATAGAGAATCGATGTTTACGCTTGATTCGACAAAGAATTCTGGTAAATTTTGATGTCCGTCTTGTTTGGATTCCAGAAGGAACAGTAGACCTATGCCCCTTAATGTCGAATCCTCCATTCGTGTCTTTTTGGTAGCTTGTCGATGTTGATTCAATGTCCGTGTTGTGGGATTCAGATTTGTCAACAGAATAGTTCGCATCTCCACAATTAGATGAATCAGAATCTTTCATAATCTGATTTGCGATACTATGATGTACATTGACGTCAACAGAACGTATGGCTGACCTATTTCTCTTTCTGAAAGATTCTTGTTTATATATGATACGAAGTAATACGCAATATATTGCGATGAGTGCAAAAATTCCAGCCAAACATAATAGTAACAGTGTAACTGAATAACCAAATAGAAAATTTCGATTCACATTAGACAAAGCGGCACAATTGTATCCCGTAATTGTTCTGTTTCCGCTTTTCAATGGAACCTTCGCCTCGCCATACAAGACAAAACACGGAAGTGATATAACAATTGATACGATTATGATTGCTGTCATTGTCAATCGTTTACTTTGCAGGCTCATGGAAGAGTTCGATAGTCGACTGACCTTAATATACCGTTGCAAAGCAATTGCTAAAAGCATCAGACCCGAACTCGTTGCAGTAAATTTATTTGCACTCCAGTTCAATTTGCATATGACGCCTTTTCGAAAGTTCAACGGATTTAAGTTCATCATAGTTCCAAATGATACACCAAGGCCACATGCGAACATATCAACAACAGCTAGGCATGGAATAAAATATCTGTCATCCGTTTTTGATTTCATCTTGAAAGTATAAACGTACACAACTAACCCATTACCAATTAGACTGGCGAGTAAAAGCACAAATAGAAATACAGTATTTGGTATTAATAACTGAATCATAGCATTGTTAAGTTTTTCAAGATATATGTAACTGTGGCTTTCGTTTGAATAAAACATCATTCCCATATGCTTCAATCTAAAATTATACAGTACATATGTAAAACTCGATATTGTGTTTCAATCACTTATTGATGGCAATAATGTTATGTTTAAAATGCTCTTACAAATTCACAATTTTGTTTGTTGCTTGGTAATTTTTCATATAGTCTGACTTAATTTTTGTTTTCGCATTTTGAATTTGTTTATTTAAAATGTACCATGCAGTATAAATATTTTGCAAATAGTTGAACATAGGATGGTGCTTATTGTTAGCTATAGAAAATTAAATGTTTTGAAGGTATTGTTACATATACACAAAAACAGTGAGGATAAATTGAAATAAAACAAGAAATGATGATGAGTAAAAATTGTGAAGGTCAATTTGATTTTTTTTTCCTTACTATAAAATGCTACATTATCCGTTCAGTTAAATATGATATGGAAATTTCATAGGTTACGACAAACTTAGACAGCTGACTGTGTTTGTGACGGTAAACATTCAACCAACAGATATTAAGATATAGTAAACACATGAGTTGTGACTTAACCAACATCCGGGCTATTGTAACAAAATAAAGTTTATCATACCTACGAGTAATCTTGTATTTGGCTTTGTATTCATGCACGAATGTCTTTTGTTCTTTGCTTTGTTTTTCTTGGGTATTTTCTATCTATCAATATGTTCATTTACCTGTTTGATTTATGTAATCTACTTATAAATATATGTCCAATCACCTAATGAACGTGCTTATATTATATCCAATTTTTGTCACTTATTTTTACTGATGTAATGAAGCATACTAACCTTTAAAATTTAACACCTAAATTTAAAAATTATCTCATCGTAATTTTCCATTTTGATTTCACTTGATAGATAGATCTTAAAATATACATATATCCACTCAGAAGCATGTCATCATGTGATATGCTTTTTTGTAAGTATTCTCACTAACATTAAAATGTTAAGAAGTTTGTACATGTCGGGATGAATACGTATTACTTGGTACAGAAAAAGGTTGCTTTCCATTCATTTAATAACTGAGCTTTTGATGTTTGAGCTTTTGATTTTGCCATTTGATAAAGGACTTTCCGTTTAGAATTTTTTTTGGAGTTCTATGGTGGCCGGATGCGGCCATTTCGCCATTTCGCCTTTTTGCGTTTTCTCCTTTCACTTTTATCGGGAAATCGAGAAATCGAAAAATCTGGAAATCGAGAAATCGAGAAATAGAAAAAAAGGGAAATCGGGAAATGCAGAAATCGAGAAATCGGGAAATCGGGAAATCGGGAAATCGAGAAATCGATAAAATCAAGAAAGCGAAAACGAGAAATCACGAAGGCGAAAACGGGAAATAGATTTCTCGATTTCGCATTTTCGCTTTCTCGATTTCTCGATTCCCCTATTTCTCGATTTCGCTTTCCCGATTTCCCAATTTCTCGATTTCTGCATTTCCCGATTTCCCGATTTTTCTATTTCTCGATTTCTTGATTTCCAGATTTTTCGATTTCTCAAATTCCCGATTTCCCGATTTCTCAAGTTCGCGTTTGCAAATTGAAAGTAGAAAACGCGAAAACGCGAAAACGCGAAATGGCCGCATCCGGCCACCATAGAGTTCGGTATTCTTGTTATTTTACCTATTGGTACTTTTGTCAACCAAATTTGTAAACAAAATTCTTATACTGTTAAACATATTTTCAATTTGATTTCTTGAATTATATATGTTATTTTATAGATCGCGTTTTATTTAAAAATTTTTTTTAGAAAAATAACAAGCTCCAAGGTAAGAAAAAAGAAAGTACATAAATACTGACAAAATCTACCGTTATCAACCAACAGAACGAGTGAAAAACAACTCTCATATTCCTAGGTTGGTACATAAATTTTCCCCGTTATCAAAACCGCTAATATTTCAGGCAAATGATTAGGAAAAACGCAGACATGCAACCGTGCCAAATATAACAAAAGAAAAGTATTACATCAACAATTTACATCTTGAGAGAAGATATATATTTGGATGTAAGACGTCAAATTTAATTGCACTTAACAATATGAATGTGACATTACGCAGGTGTACACACTATGTTTCATAGATTTTGAAGGTTTACTTTATTTTTTTCTTTCTTTGATAAATTACAAATGATTTTTTTTTTTTTAATTTTCAAAATGCTGCAACTGAAACGTTCGAATATCAATTCAAGATATGGAAGATGTGAGGTGATGTGAGGTACAATCAATTATAATTCTACCAATTTCAATGTTTTTTTTAATGTAAATCAAGTATAAAACAGCGTTACACTCTTGGTATATTATTTGATTGATTGCAACTAGATATTGCTATTAATTAGTAAATCATGTATGTATGAAGGTTGTTTGTCAATTCGAACAACGACTCATTATTCAAATGCATTTGATTTTTTTCAAATGTATGTTCTTGTTTCTGTTGATTTATTTTTCAGATAAAATCACAGAAATATGTTAATCAACGTTGACACTGTGTAATGTATCAAAAACCATATCTTGAAGTTTTTTAACTAGACATCTCCCAAAATTGTGTGTGTAAGAGTATGATGCATTTTCCATTGATGCGTCTTGTATCAGATACAGAGATTTAAAACTGGTCATATCTTGTTGAACAAGCATCGTCATAATCATAATGTTTTTTCCTATCTCAACTAACCCTTCCAAGCTTAACATTAGATTCGTGTTAAGATTTCTCCGATCCTACCCCCATCCCCTAAAACATATATTAGATAAAAAAATAAGCAATCAGTATTAAAAAATCTTGTCCTGAATTGAATTCATTAACATCCTTTCCTTATATTATTGGAATGATGAGTTGTCGGACAAATATGCTGTCGGATTCAAATGTTGCATGAGTAATTGGCTGGTAGATCACTGTAAGAGATGGACCCATATTCCTTAACAATTGGGCCCTTGTTTTCGTCTGGGGAATTAATGTAGTAGTATTAGTGTCCGTCAAGCGTTTATTTCGTCAATCAACCTATTTTTGTTAGTATAATAGAGGCAAAAGATACCAAAGGGACATTCAAACTAATACGTCGAAATAAACTAACAACCCCATGGTTAGAAAAGATACAGATAAACAATTGTACACAAGACACAACATAGAAAAATAAAGACTGAGCAACACGAACCTCATAAAGAATTTGGGGTGATCTCATGTGTTTCGGAATAGTAAGCAGATCCTGCTCCACATGTGACAACCGTCGTTTTCTTTCGTATGTTATCTCATATTATGTCTCTTTTCTATCGTATAAGTTGTATTTATTTATTTATAAGTTATGTTCTGTTAGAGTAAATATTCATGCTCTACATTTTCGATTGTTGTGTAAATTGGTTTTCGTGTATTGTAGTTTTTTTTCACCGCAAAAGTTGAAATTTAAAATAAGAGAATTTGCCATTTTCAAAATGCTAGCTGTGAAAAAAAACGAGACATGGAGGGTTGGATACCCCAGAAGCTCCAATTGTTCTAATTTCATTTCAATTGAAACTGAGGAACTGTCATGACTGTATTTCAAAATATTTATTAGTACATTGAATCTCGAATACTACAGAAAACAATAAAGATCGTGCTGTATAAAATTTACTATTCTACATATTAATAATATCACTGCATGTCTTTCTAGTTTTAAATTGACCTATTGGACAAGGCGCATTCGGCAGATTCAGATTACTACATTGGTTTGGAGCAATACTGGCAATGAGTTCTTGATAAAATTTGACCTGTTTTTTGTTGTATTCCCTACAAGGATGTGGATTTCCTGTATATGTACAGTCATTTTGGTCTTTCTTAGGATAATCCCCATTGCCTTTCCGATTTCCTTTGTTTGAAGCTTTCTTGCATACTATTCGGAATGGTCTGGAACCACGCCCATGTGTACCGTCTTCATATCCTTTACAGTTACAGTTTAATATCGACAGTTGAACCTTATTTTTTGACGCTCTTCTTCCTCTCGAGTAACTACTGCTTCTATCTGGACAAATGCATCTGTTCGTCGATGGATCCCAGCAACAATCTGGTTGTGATATACACCTTTGTCTATAATCAATTTGTTTTGGAAGTACGACGGTTTTGAATGGTACAAAGGTTTTTGATGGTACAACGGTGTTCTTTCCTTTTCTACAACATGATTGGCAACTTGTGACAATGCAAAGTAATACCAGAAAGAATACTATCTTTATTCTGAAATTAAAATCAATGTTCCTATTAACAACAAGATCAATGATCACATATTTGATGATTATGAATAATAATAAAAAAAAAATTATAATAACAATAATAATAATAATAATAATAATAATAATAAATAATTTGCATATTACATAAAATATACGAAACTCAGTTTACAAGAATTCGTAAATTGCGAGTCTCTGGTTTTGATCGCTTTAAAAAAAAAAAGATTTAAAAAAAAATGAACAGCACATGAAATTCAAAACACAAGGGATTTATTAATGTAAAGTTTGATCCAAGACTCAAATGATCTGGTTGTGCAGAATGGTTCTTTTTCTATTTTGCTGCAAAAAGACTAAACTCAAAAGTCCGGAAAAAATTCTAAAGCAATTCCATCATAGTAAATGCAGAATCTATATGCAATCACTCTGTAAAGTTCAAAAGTTCAATGTCGATAACTGTCATGGGAGTTGATTACACATAATTGGTAGTTTTATGTATAACGTTAATGAAAATAATATGAACCGTCATTAGTAACTTTGCTTTAAATCATGCAAATGACCAGGTTCCTCAATTCGGGTAAATGGGAAAACAGCCCTATAATAGCAGTTGCAGACCATTAAAGTGTATGTAATCTGTCTGAGATGTTTCAGGCATCTGGTTTGACAACTTGAGGAATATTTGATTACATGAAACTAATGCAGAGTTTTTAGATTTTGCTAAAAAATGACTAAGTTCCCAATTCCAGAAAAATTGGGGGAAAAAAACTAAAAAAAACTATGATAGCAACTTCAACATATGTGCAATCGTTCTGCGACGTTTGAAGGATGAGGATTTAAAGTTGTAAGAACAGGTTCGTACATATAATAAGCACCGTCACTTGTTTTTCAGACAATAATGCCTAATATTAAACTTTTAATCATGTTAACAATAGACATGAGATTCGCTTCAGTGCATACAGATTTATCATTCATCAAACTGCCATGATTTATATGCAACAGACTCATATGTTGTTATCTACTAGTACATTTCAAACAAAAACAGAAAATCCTGCAACAAAACAATCTTTTGGAAAAGAAAGCCCTTTTCATTTGTAGTAGAGGTGAAAAGGTACATTGATCAAGTAACATTTTAGGATGCCAATTAAAAAAAAAATTTTTAGTTATAGCCACTAAATGTAAAGTTTCCATTATTTATGGCCTTTGTAATATAGTTATTAATTATGATGCGAAATCGTCGCGGACGATCAAGTTAGCATTCATTTATTTATTCACACATTTTGACATAGTCAAATATTTAGCATATTTTGATGGACGTCGTTTCCGTATCTCCTATTTTTGTAAAAAAAAACTTGCAACTGTCATCGAAAAAAATAATAACATTGCTATAGTCGATTGGAATGTTTCTGTAATATTTCTATTGTGTTTTGATAAATTGTTAAAGATTACAATGTTCTGCTATTTCTTTTCATAAAATAAAAAAATACCATACCTTGAAAATTATTTTTTTAGAAAACGTTCCCTACAAGTACAAGTTAATCCCTGAATCAAACGAACAATATCGCTCTTTATATTTTGTAAAATGAGTAATAACATGGCCGTGTTGTGTGAGTTTTCCATAATTTGTTCATTTCCAAATAAACGATTAAGGGTTTATACTTGGAAAAAGTCAAATGATTCGTCAAGTACGACGAATGTGGATCTGAAGTCCATAAGTTACAAAGTAATGTCATTCTCATTTAATACTTAATGGTGTTTGTTGTACAAGTACCCTTGATTAAAGCAGTTTGTCAGAAAGACGTTGTTTTCGAGTATCATAGCTTCATAGGTGTATACTACTTTTGGCGTCGTCAAAAAAATAAGAAAAGAATAAGGTTCAAAATATGGCACCAAACTGCAATTTTGATACTAAATACACCAACAACGATATTATATCGGTAATCAAGCCTTGTGATCTTAACAGATACAGACTGTTTCATGTCGGCTAAGGATGTTTTTCGAAACATTTCTTTTTTAAAAAATCAGGGAAAATTAAAAAAATTACTTTAAATAGCAAAGTTAACCGTTGAATAATAATTTAATTTCAAACTCTGTTGATTTAAATTCAATTAAGATGCAACAACTTCCCAATTTCGATCTTGCAAGTGAAACAAATACTGGCTATTCGTTGCAATTGTACCTATAAGCTAAATTGACAATGAATACAGTATAAAATCCAAATGTTTAACTCTAACTCAGATATAATTGATGCATTATCATATTTGTAAAAAATCTTCAAAGTTAACATTATTTTCTGCCATGTTAGCTAACATTTATTTTGATCTACCTTTTGGTTGTGTAAATGTTCGTATAGTTCATATACTTCATAATAATATTTTCGTGCAAGTTATGACAGTATGTTAGATTTGTTTAACCCAGTATAGTCAGTTAATTGTTAAACATACCTCTCATCGGTGTTTGTCAATTTACTATGGACATGTAAAGCTTACAAGGAATGTGTTTGGTGCTGAAGGTTTTATTTCAACCTTTAAAAAATCAATAAACAGTTGTTTCTATGCATTCGATTGTCAGTGTGGGGTAGACATATCGTGTAATACATTATTTCATCATATCGTATTTTAAACCTAGTTTTTTAATGAAACCTCGTTTTATTGTATTGACAAAATTTGAATTAAAGCAGTTTTCATTGAATATAGTGTTGACTTCGTTACAATGACCTTCAGGTCTACCGTAATGCCATTAATTCTAATAGAAGTACTTTCTTTTTTCATAATCCTATTATGATTAATTTTGTTTGAGACGAAAACAACAGGTTGTAAATTTCATTCGTCCGAAGCGCTTTTCTGGATTTACCTTTATCAGGAACGCTCAAAGCCGATTTTTTTGAAAGCCAAGGATGAATAAAACCGAAACAATCGAAGAGCTAAAAAGGACCTTAAATAGTCAAATACCCTGGTGGACTGATAGTCCACCAACAGACGTATCGACCCAGTAATGAAAAAGATGAAAACAGCACGTTTCAAAAATACTAAATGAAAAAAAAAAAATGTTTGGAAATAAGGTAAGAAACGAAATATCAAATAAAGTTTTAGGACAACTTTACATTCAATGTTACAAAAAATACATGACTGCTTCAACCGGTTCTAGGATGTAATTCATGTTAATATAATACTCAGATTTGTCTCTAGGACTGTTTTTGTGATTGTCGGAAAAGGTACACTATAAACGGGATATCTACTGGATTCAAATTCAATACCAGTACTGCACACCATGAACTTTGACCAGAACAGCTCCGATTGCACCAGGCCTATTCCTAGGTTTGCTTTTGGTTTAATCTGATCTGTTCCACACTAAATTTACTAGTGATCAGATCTGATATTCACCGATTTACGAAATATGTGTCTTTATAAGTGATGCTGAAGTCAGAACAGTTAGAATACCAAATCAAATACGAAGATGAAGAGCATTACAAACTAAAATTTCTAAAAGAATGATGCCAAAAACGGATTTTTGTTTCTTTGCATGCAACGGGCATTAAAATAATGTGGCAACTCAATAAAGGATTTTGTTTATAGAAAAACCTACATACTTTATTCCAGTGATAACTCGTTTTAACATTTTGAACTTCGATCACTTTTATGTCCATGATACGCTACAGGTTATTGTAGACAGAAAGCGATAAACTAACTTTATAGCCCAAAAATTCATGTTAAATCACTGAAGTTAAAAGTACCCAAAATCGTGCTATAGGATGTCCTTGAATACGTCCATAGTAACTGTTGTCTTTTCTTAAAAAATCAATCTCTATATTTAAGATCTAGTTTTAAAGAAATCATTGCTAGCATCACTTTAAATTTTGTAAAACACAGCCTTGCAAAAGGGTCATTTACTTTAAAAATATCATAGAAATTTAGTCACACCGTCTGATTTAAATGAACCTTCAGTTGGTCAAGTACCGGTAGATATTAAGTGTAACGTATAAGTGTTCTAGTTATATTAAGTTCTTAAGAATTATGTTTTATAGTTGTTTACTGACATTATGTTGATTAATCCATCATCAATGTTGTGAATGCATATATTTTCATATATATGCATATATGTCTCTACACTTGTTCACTTGAATGTTTAAGCGTGGTCGATATTCATCAATAAAAGTGTAGAGGACTTGACCTTTTCATGTACAAGAAAGTTATTTGAGTATCTAAAAAGATGACGATTTATTTGATTGAAATAATTAAGCCTCCTGTTTTTGCTTTTTTATTCTTATACTTTAAGAAAAGAAGTATAATCGAGATGTAATGGGTGTATTTCATTATTTTCAAATTGATGCCTTTTTTTTTAATTCATGACATGTGGTCATTTGTCTACCGATACGTTTATAAACAGATGTAAATATTTTATATACACATTGCATTTCTTATAGGTTTCTTACGAAAGTGCAGCAAAAAACAGCAGGTGGTAATCTTTTAGGCAAAATAATTTGAGATTGTCGTCCCTCAAGACGAATTCGATTTGATACAGTTCGTATCTGGTTAATTTGAGGTAATTTTGTTTTTCATCTACGCTGTCCGCGATATTTTCCTTCAAGACCCCTGCCGATTGAATTTTTAGCAGAGTCGTACCCCTGACGTACGTGTGGTTTATAAAGTAGAGCAAATGTAGACCCGTCTTGTTGGTGTTTCAACATGTGGAACGAAACGATAACTCCAGCAGTGTACATTCCCCTTCTGCATTCATTGTATAGCGTTTATTATTTTCAAAAAGCGAGAGATAATCCTAGCTTGTGTTTCCTATCATGATTTCCTTGATAGAGGATTGCTGCTCACAAGGAAGCTATTAAACCAAGAGTTCCAAATGGTGAAGTTGAAGTCATCCCTTCGTAAATTTTACGGACGCCATCACGAGTTGGTTGACCGTTATGGAATAACCGTTTCACAGATGATATCGGATATGTTCCTTATGTCGTAACTACAATGCCCTCCCTTTTCCCGAATGTGACATACCGAATTAGACTATTTACCGGATTTGTAATAACATAAGCAACACGAAGTGTGAAAAATTTGGAGCAGGATCTGCTTACCCTTCCGGAGCACCTGAGATCACCCCCAGTTTTTGGTGGGGTTCGTGTTGCTTAGTCTTTGGTTTTCTGTGTTGTGTCATCTGTACTTTTATTTGTCTGTTTGTCTTTTTTATTTTTGGCCTTGGCGTTGTCAGTTTGTTTTCGATCTATGAGTTTGACTGTCCCTCTGGTATCTTTCGTCCCTCTGTTTTGATACGAGTAGGTAAAATTCATCCATCGTTTCGATAAATGATTGGTTCCTGCATGCTTACAGATGTTTCCCCGCTCTACCGTGATAGGTATTCTATGCAACATATGAGTTTTGTTGTTTTGTTGTTTTGTTTTGTTAACATTTTTGGGGGAAAAGGGGGAATGAATTGTTCCTTTTGCATGAATATGTTTATTGAAAAAAGTAACAAAATACTGAACTACAAGGAAACCATATGAAAAAAAAAGAAAGTTCACATTTTCAAGATTCAAGATTATGTCTTTCTTAGAAACCATGACATATTAATTCGGAATAGAGATAAATGTTGGAAACATTAACCAATACAAACTTAATTTGTTTAATGTAAATACGATCTTTCCTGGAAGACGTGTCTTTTTCGTTAATGATTCTTATACATTTACTTAGTTTAATCATTAATCAGATTAGAGATTAATTCCAAGTCTAGAACAAATTATCTTGTCAAAACATGGATGGTACCTTTGATGTTTATTACCACTTAACTTAAATCAATTGGATGATTATTCAATTTCTATTGTTTCAATTATTGTTATCCTTCTTACTTGAAAGAGCGGGTTATTTAGATTTCGTAAATAAAGCACATTCAACAAAGTATTCCATTTTTTATACAATATATCAAACGATATTTAATTCGCCTATGACAAGGTTATCTCCAAGGGGGTGACGACTTAATCCCCGGCAGGTGATTACGATCCATTTACCGTTATATTAATATGCAGCAGATTTTATTGGTCAAATATACGTAAGGCATTTCATCATTATCCGATTGAGCAAACACTATGCCCTTACACGGATTTGTGTATCGGGGATTAACAGTTTTTATTGGTCTTATAATTTTGCAGTCTTTTCATTGGTCAAAATATGTCACATACGTCATACGTTCTAAATCGTATTATATAATCTATATTTAGTCTTAGGGGAATTCTACATTGTCCGCCACTTTGGGCCCAAGTATGTATTTAGCGTGCATAAAACTGATCAAACTATACTATTTATTCAGCATGGAATACAGAGCAAATGCGCTTTTACCAATGCAAAACCTTTTTTCCAGAACATTTTTTTTCAAAGCTTGCCAAGTATTTGTACTACAAGGTGACTGTGAATAGCTGCATATGCCCTGTCTTTGCTCGGTATTCCATAGTTAACGGTTTCACACTGATTGATCTATTTGTATTGCAATGAAGCGGGGTTGACAATATTAATTATGTCCCTTTTTTGATATTCAATCGTAAATTGTATTGTTTTGTTTGTTGTTTCTTCGTTCTTTTGTCCTTCGTTATATTTTACATATGATACAACAAACATTTCCATGCTCTTATTCAGTTGTGGACTTCAATTTCTGTTGATAGACTCAGTCAATTCCATATCTATAAAGTATTAACAAAAATACCGAACTCCAATGTAAATTCAAAAAGGGGTAAGTTCATAAAACTTAACAAAATCAAACGTAAGAATTCAAATTAGGCCTGTTAATTGAATATATTAGCATAGTTGATTTTCTTCTGCGTCATTGTATAAATGGTACCAAGATATTTGTAAAAAAAACTAACTTATCTTGTTTTCTGTCAAGAAGAGTTAAAGATACATTTAATATTACTTTACGTATAACAATGATCTGAAATCTAAAAGATAACCTGCACGGCGTTCCATTCTAATCCAATGAATCAGCCTTGTTTGAAAACATAACAAGATTGTTCAAAACGTAGCCATTCCTTTGGACATTGAGGCCGTACAAATTCTGAAATGCCGTGAAAATTAGGTCAAGCTGTAAATGGTTTACATGATATAAATTCATTCGTTGCAGTATTGATGTTATTGTTTAATATTTAATTGTTAAATGACACATTTGTTATGCATATACTATTCTACTTATTATGCGTATTAGTAGTACTTAGAGCTGTTAAAAGCAGAAACCACGAAAACAAATAATTTGCTATACATCTGAATATTACCTAAAACACAATAAAATACCAGACAGTAACCATATTGTCTAGATGGAAAATTGAGATTTATGCATACCTTGATAAATAGGGCTGCTACAAATGATACATTTCAACTTTACTTTCAGACTAGGACAACGTACTGTAAGTACTTTATATTGTGTATGTATGTCTAAATCAGAAGAACTATTTCAGAGTGTTTCCATATATTTTTTCTAGAAAAGTTTGCATCGAGTACGCTCAGGACAGTTTCCCTTTGAAATATCGTTTTGTGGTGGAAGGAACACTATATGATCTGTATATATATTTATTTCAAAATGTAGGGCAGTTTCAGATACTGAAATCATTTAGACTGAGAGTATCTTTGATATTTAATGATCGTTATTGTTAACTTCCAATGTCTCAGTAAAACATTATTTGGCAATGTTTATAATGAAGATGTAAGCCCTTAGTCTATCAACCTTGGATAGGCAAACACATGCGATGCTACAATAAAATTTTAATGAAAGCATATGTATATACGCACAAATTGTCAAACGCGGTTTACGCTAAAATAAAGTTGAAGGTCTACAAATATATGTTCCTCCGAACAGAACATAAGCTTACTAAGTCAAATGCATAAATAATGGGAAAATTAAAGCCTCTCAAGTGGTGTCAGGGAAGTTGGGGACAATAATTTGAAATTAAAGTAACAATATTAAGCATAATTAAAGAAGATGTAATCGTGGTAATAGTGATATACTTTCTTCAAAAAAGTTGGAAGCCCAAAGGTATGGTTTGAAAATTGAAAAAAAATTATTCATGACTCATTTAAAACTTATGATTGAAATTTAGATAATAGAATTTGATATATATCATTTTGACATAAGTTAATGACTAAACTCATTTTATAAACTTCTATAGGTAATCATTATTGATATATTTTTTTAATTGAAACATAAATATTGAAACTTTCAAAACTTACAGTTAAGATCAGACTTTGTGTAAAATGCCATATTTATACTATAATGATAACTTAAAATAAAATATCCAAAATATCTTTGCCAGATTCTTGAAGTCGAAATAAGCATGAAAAGTCATCCAGAAGTAGATGTATTGCCAAAAGAATCATATAAGTTTCGCACACATCTCATTTTGAGTCCGCCATTCAGTTTCAATTGTGTTTTCATTATTAATCTAGTCAAGTACAAAAGAGCATACACGGAACCCAGATAGTAGGTAAACTACGGACCCTCTATTATGTAGCTTTATTATGAATTTCATTTAATGATTATTTCAAGATAAATCACAAACGGTTAATATACAAGTGAAATGCAGATTTTAAGAATATTCAATTATAGCACTATTGTCGTTATTATGTACATGTAAATCCCTTGTAAGCATGTACAAACTTTCTTTTATAAGCAGTGTATGCAGAATTATTGCTTTTAAGTTATTCATATCATTGCTGCGTCTGCGTTAGGTACCGAATTGACATTTTTGTTCATCTTAATGTGTGCGAATATGCTCCGAGTTTAAAAATTAAATGATGAAAATAAATCTGACCGGAAAAGTTTCTCACTTGTTATGTTTTGTAGTTTTTTGTTCGACATTGGTCGTTTTTTTTGCCATGCCATTGTAAGTTTGTTTTCAACTTATTGGTTTGAAGATCCATTTGGTATTTTTTGCTTTAGATGCAATTCAGCAAGTTCAAAATGCATACAAAAATTCACCGAAATCCTGAGCATCACTCAATAAAGTATGTTTTAAAATAAACCACAGGACTTGCGTCAATTACACTGAAACCATCCACTTTGAATGATCTTGGGTCAAGTACCTGTCCATATTAAGTGAAATTGTCATTTAATTATTGCAACTATTTACAGTTGTTTGCATTCTTTATGTTGGTAGTTCAATTACCAAACTAGTGAGTGGATACAAATATGTTTCATACAATGATATACATGTTTTTGCGTTACTAGTCCTCCCGGAAGACAACATTTACCCGACGTGACATTTAAAACCAAATCAACTGAATATTGGAAAAGATAAGATGTTTCAAATAAGACTTTATCTGGTTTGTTACTTCTTTTATTATTTTTAGACTGAAGGTGACATATAATAAGTGTATTTCCTTATTTCAGGATCTGCTTACTCTTCCGGTGCGACTGAGATGTTTCCTGGTTTTTGGTGTGGTTCGTGTTACTTAGTCTTCAGTTGTGTATGTTGTATTTGTGTACTATTGTTTGTATTTTGTCGTTTTTTGTTTTTGCCCTGGAATTGTCAGTTTGTTTTCGACTAATAAGTTTGAATATTCCTGTCTTGTTTACTTCCCTGTAACACATTGAAGTTTGTCATTTATATTTTATGGCATATTTAAAATGGATCGATTCTGTTTTTGATCCGTATGCCCAGTAGTGACACTTTTGTGTTAAGACCTCTATGTTTTGTTTTAGGCCACGACGGCGATGATGGTTGGCAGGCGGGATCAGCATACACAATCTTTCAAATAAATACCTCCATGATAAGTGTGGCCACGTTTGTTTCCGATTGGCCAAGCGTTTCAGAGATGAAGAATTTAGTTTAAAAAGAAAACGAACGGCGACAACCGGGGACATCCGATGGAAAGTGAAAATAGCTTATTCATGGTTACACAATGTAAGTGATCTTAAAAAAAATGGCCTTGCCTATCATCATCTTTGCATTACAGTGAGATAACTAGTTCACCTTGACTGAATTCTAAGTAATTTTTCAAAATGTAAAACATCTTTCACAAAGCTATATCTTCGATAAACCTTGAGTCCTTGTGTCATGAATCGTTTATATTATCACCTTTTATTACTATACTTTGTAATTTTGAAAGAAAAAATACATTAATTGATCTTCAATTTTACAAAATATAACTAAATGATAACAGTACTGAAGGCAGACAAATGTAATGATTACAAATATTTGAATTATCATTTGTTTATGTTTGCCGAAATAAAGTCTTATGGACACTATTTACAACCTAAATAATACATCAAAATTTCTGTAGTATTGTTGCAGGATTCGTCCTTAAAGTATTATCATATATACATTGAACGAGAATGGGATATGTTGATATCTGTGTTTGTATGTTAATTTCAAACATATAACTGCAATAATATTGCAAGTAAAAAATAGTTGTTGATCTTTTTAATATTGATATGGTCTCATCTATTTCTACAACACAGTTGCTTGCAAGATGTTCTAAATACTGTATCAAAAATCACATATATAACAGGATTAACAACATTATTCGTTAGATATCCTCTGTAAAAACATAAAACTATGACGTTTTCTGCATCTGCTAACTTATCCCAGAAATTACTCATCACAGATTCTACAATCATCAATGCAATTCTTGGGAAATAGGTGATAAAAATTTATAGTGTGATAATGAAAAACATTATTATAGAATTGATGTTTGCGTTTGATTCGACTGAAAATTCTGATTAATTTTGATGTTCATCATGTATGGATTGCAGAAGGAGTAGTGTAGACATATGACCCGGCATGTTGAATCCTCCATTCGTGCCCTCTTTTTGGTTGCTTGTCGTCTTTGATTACATGTCCGTGTTGTAGAATTCAAAATTGTCAACAGAATAATTCACATCTGCAAAATTAGTTGAACCAGAATCATTTATAATTTTGTTCTCGAAACCATGATGTACACTGACGCCTATAAAACGTATGGTTGATCTATTTCTCTTTCTGAAAGATTCTTGTTTATATAAGATACGAAGTTATACGCAATATAATGCGATCAGCGCAAAAACTCCAGCTAATCATATTAGTAAAAGCGTAACCGAATAACCAAATAGAAAATTTCGGTTCACATTAGACAAAGCGCCACAATTTTATCGCGTAATTGTTCTGTTTTTCGCTTTTCAATTGGACCTCGTTTCTCCATACAGGACAAAACACGGTAGTGATATAACAATTGAAACAATTATGATTGCTGTTATTGTCAATCGTTTACTTCGTATGCTCATAGAAACGTTTTGATAGTCGACTGACCTTAATATACCGTTGCACAGCAATTTCTAATAGCATCAGACCGAACTCGTTGCAGTAAATTGATTTGCACTCCAGATCAATTTACATATTACACCCTTTCGAAAGTTCAACGGATTAAAGTTCAAACAAATCCCAAATGATACTCCAAGGCCGCATGCGATCATATCAACAACAGCTAAGCATGGAATGAAATATCTGTCATCCGTTTTTTATATGCATTTTGAAAGAAAGACCCTACTAGACACAACTCACATCCCACAAACAACTTCAGGAATATCTATTATTAATAAACGCATTGAATATTCTACATTAAAAAAAAAAGTCTTAAAAAATGTGAAGATCAATTAACATTGTCTTTCCTTTCGACAAAATGATACATTATCCTTTCAATTAAATATTCCGTGGAAATGCAATCGGTTGCGCTAAACTGCAGTCAACTATTTTGTTTGTTGTGGTAAACATTTAACATAATAATATAAGATACAGTTAATACCTACATGTAAACCACAATCGGATTATTTGGGTAACATGATTAAGTGAATTGTACATGGTAGTAATCTTGTATTTGGCGTTTGTATTTATGCATGATTGTTTTTGCTTTGCTTTGTTTTCCTTATATGGGTATTCTTTATCTATCAAAATATTTATTTTCCTGTTTGATTTATGCAATCTGCTAACAAATATCTGTCAAATCGCCCAATTAACGTGTTTATATAATATCCGATTTTTTTGTCTATTACATTTATTGAAGTAATTAAGCATACCAATCTGTGAAATTCAACACTTAAACTTATAAGACTATCTTATGTTAAAATTTCTATTTTGATTTCACTTGATAGATAGATCTTAAGATATACATGTATCTACTCAGAAACATGTCATCATGTGATATGTATTGATAACATAAGTGTTCTCACTAACATTAAAATGTCAAGCAGTTTGTACCTGTCTGGATGAGTATGTATTGCTTTGGTACATAAAGAGCTTTGTATATTTGTGTAAACCATATTTGTAAAGAGATTACTTATATATTTGAATACAGCTTCATTTTCATTTTTTTTTCTTGAAGATCATTTATCAGTCGATCAAATCCCCTTGTATTGAAACGTAATCAAAACCGCAAATATTTCAAATCAATGGATAAACAATTAAAAAAAGCATGCACACATGCAATCGTGTCAAATATGACAAAAGAAAAGTATAACATCAACAATGATGGTCTCGAGAGAAAATATATATGTAGTTGTAAGACGCCAAGTTCATTTGCTTATAATTATATGCATTTGACATTACGAAGGAGTACACACTATGTTTCATAAATTTTAATAACATCTTATTTTCTTTTTTGTTTGATTAATTACAAGTCAATTGTTTTATCTTTAAAATTATGCAACTGAATCGTTTGAACATCAATTTTAGAAGATGTGCCACAAAATATTATATGCAGAAGTTAATTCAAGTAACATAATTCTACCAATTTATGTTTATGTTTAACTTAAATATAAAACAGCGTTACACTCCTGATAATTTTTGTTTTATTGCAACTAGATATTACTATTGATAAGTAAATCATGTATAAATAAGTTGATTTATTAACTGAAGGTGAAAAAAACGACTCATCATTCAAATGCTTTTTTAAAGATATGTTCTTGTTTAAGATTATTTATTTGTCAGATTTAATCACAGAAATATGTTCATCAACGTTGGCACTGTGTCTTGTGTCAAAAACGATGTCTGAAATAAGTTTTCCAAGTAGACATCTCCTTTTTTTCTTTTTTGTTTTTGAAAAGAGTATGACTGTTTCGGTTTTATACATCCTTGGCTTTCAAATATTCGGCTTTGAGCGTTCCTGATGAATGTAAATCCAGAAAAGCGCCTCGGACGCATTAGATTTACAACGCGTTGTTTTCATTTGTTTCCGATTGATGCGCCTTGTATCGGATACAGAGATTTAAAATCTATGAATAGATCTGGTATGCATGTTTTCATTTCAAACAAGCAGGTATTTCCAAACATGAATTGTGCCAGAAGAAAAAGAGCCTAACAAAAAAAAAAAAACTTAAGAGAACAAAAGCTTTCAATGAATTATTCAAAACATATTTAACAGTTTTGAAATAATGAGTGATTGATTGATTGTTGCTTGCATGCTTAACGTAGCAGTAGTTGGAACGTTCTGGATTAAGGGCAGAAAATATAGACTGCCACTGAAAAAAAACAGTACGTAAGATAGCAACAACAAAATTGCTTGCAAGAAGTCTACTACGAAACTAACAGAGAATTGTTTCAAGGTGATGTGATGTGCAGGGAACGTGTCACTCACGTACAAGTGACATTTAATTTAACGTCCCAACAATTTTACTTAGATTAACAACATCACATCTCTGTGAGTATATTGCGATGTTCTATCAAAAGTATGGAACAATTCTTTCATAATCGTCTGAAGGTTTTGGGAGATTGTTTCCCAAAAAAGATCAATTATTCCCCAAAAGTAATTACATGTTTCCCATAAAATGTCACAAGATACCAGGACACCGTGCTTCATCACAATATTACATGTTTGGTGAACTACTATTTTGGGTCAAAACCCTAATTTTGTTTATTATTTTTTTTTTAAATGTCTTTAGAACGAGACATACGGACTAATGCAAAGATCACAATATATAATATTTGTATACTTTATAAGTAGTGTGAACAACTCAAATGTTTTTTCTTGACAAAACTGCAATGAAATATTCAGACGTTATTCTAAGTTAAACGTCCAACATTTCATAAAAACAATATGCGAGCAATGATGTTAAAAAACACATGTGTATTCAAAGAGCAAAAAATAAATCCATGCAGTCTATGCTCATCTGCGTCATGCTTCAATTAATAGGCTGTGATACGGTAAGAGATGTTGGTTATGTCGAGTAATGTCATTTTCTTGGAAATCTCTATTAAGCTATGAAAGGCCACCACATAACTAAAAATGTATGCAAATTAACATATCAAACGAAAAAAACCAGCAGCCTGATTTAATTAAAAGCAAAAGACGAAAAGTAAATATATAAGAAAGAAACCAACGGAAACCATTGAATTACAGACTCCTTCGTTGGAATAGGCACATACATGAATCAGTTGGATTTAACTTACGAGCGTTCAATCTTCCTTTAAATAGTAAAACAGCACAACAGAATAACAAGCTTTGAAAATTAGTTGCAAAACTATTCATACATCAGATCGGCACAAAACATAATAATCAACGAAAAAAAAAACAAAAAAACAAGGCTCCACACACAGTTCTAATTAAAAATTGCTTGCAGCTACTAATTTTTTCTCTAGTCTAGGCCAAGATACACTATACAGTAAATCCCAACGAAACTCTCATATATGTATGAGGGTCTGGTTAACAAAATAGAGAATTAGTGGCAAAAACTGCAGATATATGGGCAAAGAAAAATTGACCAAATAAATAAAGAATAGAAAATAATGGGTGTTAAAATATAAATAATAGAGATAAATGGACAAAACAGAATTGAAGGACTCCACATCCAGACCCTCATATATATAGTTACAAATACGGCATGTTTTTTATTTTTTATTAAAAAATATTTTTTTATAAATTAATTGCATATACACGAATGAACATATACTATGATGATCTTTATTAATAAGAATCCAATCAACCCAAAATTCTCAAGTTTAAAGAATTACTGAATAACACTCAGACACAAATGTTTAACATGAAGTAACATTTGTATATATATATCACTGTGTCTAAACTACCCCGGCAAAAAATGTATGGACTCGATGGTATCTAATATCCGATACGGTGACGGAACATTAATAGACAGAGAAAAGGTAGTTTTCTGTTTATTTATTTGTTATTGTTATGATATCGAAGAATATTTATACATATATAACTGTCTATTGTGAGATGTAATATTTTCTACAACCGTTCTAGATTAACGGAGAAATAAGTAAAAATGCACGTCAAAATGACGAATTGAGTGAACCTTGCCTCGAATTTGTTTAATTTTTCCTTTAATTGTTCACATGGCACGGAAAGAAATGTACAGAAAGAAAGATATTGACATGCAGATTGCAAAACTAGTCACTTTGAGCACCTCAATCCTTGTATTTTTGCGTATGGAACGAAAGAAATAGGTCATGTCAAAATGGAAGCACCCGGTTTTGTCAATGTTGTCTACTACACAATGACCCGGTTTTGTTTATGTATAGAACCCGGTTTTGTTTATTTTATGAAAAACAATGTTAACACTGGTACCCTGAAACAAAAAAAAAAAGTTACAAATGGCTGATCATGTGGGTTTTTAAACCAGATACCTCAATAAAGCGTGTGGCCAAGTTTAATTTAATTGTTAAAGAGGAGAAGATTTGTGTAAGATAATTGGCAAAAACGCAAAGAAATGGTAAAAATCGTAATTAAAGGTCAATAATTCTTACAAGGATACCGACAAAGTCGACGTATTCGTATATATTGTCTTGCTGATCATTTTTGCTATATAACTTTTATATATTTCAAGATAATAGACAGAAATGGAAAACAAGGAGAAATTTGTCATTCAAGGACATTAACTTCTATAAGAATTCGCGTGAGAGCTTTGATGTGTATAGACAAAAGGTAGAGCTCAACATTATGAACATATCTGCCCCTGTTAAATTTTCTCTATCTATAGCTGTTTTCAAATAATAGACAAAACTTGCATCCCCCTATGTTTATGTTCTGTCTAAAGCCATGTCGGCCATCTTTGTTGACAAGCGGGGATCATCAAAAACTTTTTAAATTAGATACCCCAATGATGATGAAAAACAGTTACTTAGTAAACATAAGTTCGTTAGACCTTTTAAAACCGACATAAGATTGTGGATAAGGTTTGTTAAATGTATTGTAGCCCAGTAATTTCAGGAGAAGATTATGTAAAAACTTAACGGAAGACGACGGACGACGGTGTCCAAGTGATGAAAAAAACTCACTTTTCCCTCGGGGTCAGGTGAGCTAAAACCAACCAAGAATTCCAAACAAGATTGCACCGTTCTTGAATTAAAAAAACACATTACAATCATTAAAAACAACCAACAAAAAAACAACTAAACATTTACCAATTAATCAAAAAAATAAGTTCAAGGTCACTTAAATAGTCATGTGCGCCATACGAGCAAATATAGTTGACCTATTACTTATGGTATTAGAGATACGGACTTGTACACGAAATGTTTACCTTGATAATAGATATCAACATTTATCAGCTATTCATTTTGTTAGGAAATCGCTGAACCATGAAAATGAGGTAAAGGGCAATGGACATTTGACAGATAGAAACATCGTTACATAAAAGATCTGTGTGCAAGGTATGTTGCAGTCAGGTCTTCTAACTTCTGCAGATGAAGCTTCATACAAATAGTTCAAGCCGCCACGAATTTGCATCCCTTGGTCTCGCATTCCGACATTTCTAAAATATCAATGTGAATTTTTAGAATAAACATGATAATCCTACTGACATACATCCAATTTCGCGGGTGTCCCTGCTTTCTTATTTCTTATAAAATTTTAAGTTGGGATACGATTTAGTTATATAACATCAGTGGCGAATCCAGGCGGCGTATAGGTCACACGCCCCTACCCCACCTTTGATGGCTCCAAAAAAATAAATCTTTTTTTTACGATTTTTTTAGCATAATTCGTTCAAAACATTGTTCGCTTCGCTACGCTCTGCGGTATGTAAGCTGTTTGAATTACGCTCACTTTAAAAAAAAACTTGAATCCGTCCCTATATATCGTCAATAATACATTGACCAACGTCAATGTACGATAATCATAACACAATGGAGAGATAAAAGAACCGTTTATTTATACAACTCATAGGCGGATCCAGGGGGCCCTGGGGGCCCGGGCCCCCCTTTCGTGGGAAAAAATTGGTTGGTTATATATGGAATCACTGGAGCATGACTGGAGCCGCCCCCCCTTAGGTCAGTCAGTGGGCCCTCCTTATAAAAAGTTCTGGATCTGCCACTGCAACTATTAATAAACTAATCATTATTGCATTTTCTCGATGGCCTGAGACTATTATAATACTTATTTATACTTAGTATTAGTATTGTATATAGTTACAATTAGGGATAGATAGATTTGATTTTTAATGCATGATTATTGTAATCCTTTTCTCACCATAAACATTCATTTTATATGGCGATTATACATTTGTTTGATTATCATGCCTTAGAATGAACATTTGGCCTTAAGAAGATTTATTTTAAACGATCATAGGAAATATTACACCCCTAGGTAGATTGGATTACTTATAAAGATAACCATCCTGTTGTGCAAGATAATCACATATCAAATGTGCGTCCTTCAATTTTTAAGACCATAAACTCTTATTTTAAGTTTAAACACTAAAATTTACATGATTCATGTAAAAAAAAAACGTACAGAGAGCTTAAAACTCAATTTGCGGTTTAATCTTCATTTCTACCTATTTCGCAGTTAGAGTATTTTTTTTTAATGCAAAGTAAAATTATAATTATTTTTGTTCCAATAAAGTAGGAATTAAGTGTTTACAGATTCAAATAAATAACAGGTTGTCCTCTGTAAGAAATCGTTTTCCAACCAGCCAACATACTCCTTTTAATTGCTGAAGTTCAATTATGTTATGCGATTATGCATTTTTTTTCTTTGAAAAAACCGGGTTCTGCCTTGTGAAATCTAGGACAAAACCGGGTTGTACACATTGACAAAACCGGGTGCTTCCATTTTGACATGACCCATTTCTTTCGTTCCATATGCAGACATACAAGTATTGAGGTGCTCAAAGTGACTAGTTTTGCAATCTCCATGTCAATATCTTTCTTTCCGTACCTTTCTTTCCGTACCATGTGAACAATTTACGGAGAAATTAAACAGATTCAAGGCAAGGTTCACTCAATTCGTCATTTTGACGTGCATTTTTACTTATTTCTCTGTTAATCTAGAACGGTTGTAGAAAACATTACATCTCACAATAGAAAACAGTTATATATGTATAAATATTCTTCGATATCATAACAATAACAAATAAATAAACAGAAAAACTACCTTTTCTCTGTCTATTGATGTTCCGTCACCGTGCCGGATATTAGATACCATCGAGTCCAAACAATTTTTGCCGGGGTAGTTTAGACACAGTGTATATATTGATGACGAAACACACAGATACAACACGTGGTAACCAAGAACTAACTGTTCATATACGAGTATTCATTGTAAAGATCTGTACATATACGATTCTTCATTATAAAGATAAGAATTAAAATTCGAATTTCTAAGTTGTCTAAAAGTCAAAATTTCAAATTGTTGACTTTTAAAATATCAAAATTTCGAAGTAAAAATGTCAAACTTGAACTTGAAAATTTTCGACTTTTTAAATCTTGAAATTTTTACTTGTTATTACACATTTTTAACAGCAGAAAAGTTCGACTTTTTAAATCTCGAAACTTCAAATCTTTTCAACAGCCTAAACCTCATGATTGCACCTGTGCTAGTTCCCAATTCACATATAATCCGGCTAACCACGTTATTACCGGAGACCTCAACATTGTCAATAACAATTCCCTGCGAAATTTGTTATCCAAAGGTCGACCGAAATATCGTGAGCCTAAATTCATCAATTGGAAATACAACTTCAAAATACTGATGGATTCAATCGAGGATTATGCCAGGCAATGGTCTAAACGCGAGAGAGAAGACGTAGATACTCTTTCCGAATGGACTAAGGCTGTGAGGTCGTTGATAAAAATCCGGATTAAGAAACTAAATGCGCATATCAATACCCACGCTACATCAATTTTTAAAGACCCAAATGTTGCAAAACACTTGTCCTACCTCCATGACAAATATGTTGTTGTCCCCGCAGATAAAGCTCCAAACAACATCGTTTTGTGTGTAAATATCATTACATAAACTGCTTGATAAATGAATTAGGTATTGACAATTCACTTGGAAACTCAACATATACCCTCACGACACTTACCAAAGAGGAAATCCTGGATAATCATAGGTCTGTTCTATGTTCCTTTGGAATTTCAACCAAAGATGAAGAACTGGATCTTCCATCACTGTATTGGATAACTAAACTACATAAGTGTCCTTACAAACAACGGTATATTGCTGGGTCTTCCAAGTGATCCACGAAACCTCTTTCTAAATTATTAACATCTATTTTATCAGCAATCAAAGCCGGGCTCCAAAGTTATGTGAAACTGCCTATTCTAGAGGTGGCGTGAATCAGATGTGGATACTAAAAAATTCCAAAGATCTTTTAGAGTACATACAATCTAAGACTCTCTCATCTTGCAATAATATTAAAACATTTGACTTTTCTACACTTTACACAAGTATTCCCCATTCCAAACTAAAAGACAAATTGAAAGAGTTGGTATTACTTTGCTTCATTAAAAAGAATGGCGAACGTAGATACAAGTATCTTGTCTTGGGAAGGGATAAATCCTACTTTGTAAAGAATCACTCCGATTCACACAGAAAATTCTCTGAAACTGACATTATCAAGATGCTTGATTTCTTGATTGACAACATATTTGTTACGTTTGTAGGACGTGTTTTTCAACAGACTGTCGGAATTCCAATGGGAACGAATTGTGCACCTCTTCTTGCCGACTTGTTTCTTTATTTTTATAAATAATACAAAATTTGGTGACTATGTTGAACGAATCTATCTCATCGAATTAGAGATAAAGGATACTACAGATACAGTTAAGTCTGCCTCATATCTTGACTTACATCTAGAAATTGACAATGAGGGTCGGTTGAAAACAAAACTTTACGACAAAAGAGATGATTTCAGCTTCCCAATTGTGAACTTTCCATTTCTATGTAGCAACATTCCAGCAGCGCCTGCATACGGAGTATATATCTCCCAATTGATACGATATTCCCGGGCTTGTGTTTCCTATCATGGTTTCCTTGATAAAGGATTGCTGCTCACAAGGAAGCTATCAAGCCAAGAGTTCCAAATGGTGAAGTTGAAATCATCCCTTCGTAAATTTTACGGACGCCATCACGAGTTGGTTGACCGTTATGGAATAACCGTTTCACAGATGATATCGGATATGTTCCTTATGTCGTAACTACAATATACTTCCCTTTTCACGAATGTGACTTACCGAATTAGACTATTTACCGGATTTTTAATAACATAATCAACACGACGGGTGCCACATGTGGAGCAGGATCTACTTACCCTTCCGGAGCACCTGAGATCACCCCCAGTTTTTAGTGGGGTTCGTGTTGCTTAGTCTTTAGTTTTCTATGTTGTGTCATCTGTACTATTATTTGTCTGTTTGTCTTTTTATTTTTGGCCATGGCGTTGTCAGTTTGTTTTCGATCTATGAGTTTGACTGTCCCTCTGGTATCTTTCGTCCCTCTTTTACACTTGTAAACACTCGAATTGTCCACTCTTTCTCAATATTTAAAATTTCGTGATGGTCATTTCCACAAATTATAGCGGATGAACATACATAAGAGCCTAGACGGGGATCCTGTATTTCTTTAATTATTTTGGTCAGTATTCTCTATATATTTCAGCACCGAATAATTCTCTATTCTTTATTTGTTTGCCCTTTTATTCTGCACTGTTTTTCATTTATTCTCTATTCTGCAGCCCCCAAGGGCGAATTGGGAATAGAAATAATGCCACCTTTGATTTTCTTCCGACCGGCAGTAAAACCCTCGCCAAAGTAGGACGTCCGTTTGGCTGTGTGGGATTTACAAGTCGCAGCCACGTCTTGTCAGAATGCGGACGTTTAATCCGATGCCTCGTGTTAAGAGCGTGCAACTTTTTTTTGCACGCTAAGAACCCTTGCAACAACTCATCGAGGGGTCCTTAAGTGGCTTGTTGCAAGGCAAAATTTATGTCCCTATCAAATATATCCTCATTTTCCCGTGGCAGTCCAAATTTCACCGACCTTAATCCCGTAAGGCCTCTATTACAGGACCTAACTATTGTATTTATTGTTAAATTTAATTTGTTCTCGTCCTGAACATGCATGAAATATTTGCCACTGGATGTTAAGCAACCAACAATCAATCAATCAATTAATCTATTCAGTAAATCACACCCAAACCCTCATAAATATTCAACTTAAACTTACATACTGGTCTTAAAAACATATGGACTGCTCATAGTACCAGGAAAACACAGAGTTTGAATCCCAATAACGGTGGCCAAAAAAAAAAAATGTTTCGTATAAAAAAATGAATGTATATGTATGCAAACATATTTTTTTTTATGTAGTATACATTTTACTGAAAGAACAGAATGTTTAAGATATGGCTATGTGTACTGATTGATAATTTAGTCTTAGATGCATATTTTTTTTTATTAGTTGTTATTGGCTTTGAACTAGCTGTCAGATCTGTACTTAGTGTCTTTTTATTGTTGGCATGTACAAGTACCCGTCCACGTCCACTTTGTGTTTTTATTAGATATATTTCTTTTTGTTTCCATCTAATGATGAGTTAAGTCTTTTTCAACTGATTTTTATAGTTGGTTATTATGTTGTACTGTTACATCACTGTCCCAGGTTAGGGGGGAGGGGGTTGACGCCTTCAAACTAGTTTAACCCCGCAACATTCTGTATGTGCCTGTACCAAGTCAGGAACCTATAATACAGTGGTTGTCGTATGTTGCTGTGTTACATATTTGTTTCTCGTTCATTATTTTGTACATGAATTAGGCCGTTAGTTTTCTCGTTTGAATTGTTTTACATTTGTCATTTCGGGGCTTTTTATAGTTGACTATGCGGTATAGGCTTTGCTTATTGTTGAAGGCCGAACGTTGACCAATAGTTGTTAATTTCTGTGTCATTTGGTCTATTGTGAAGAGTTGTCTTATTGGCAATCATACCACATCTTCTTTTTATATGATACATTTCAAGGAAACAATGCTATGTGAAGCACCTTTGTATGAATTATTTAAATTTAATGACAGCTAATAATATAGATGCATTATATTAGACTACACTGCTGCTGCGAACATTTCATTATACTTCTAAAAAAAGAAATACACAATTTATTTGAGATACATATTTCCACCACAGACACTTTCTTTTTTCTGATAAGTTGTAATATTAAGATCTTTGTCAACACTGAAAAATACATTCCACAAAAGTCTCAAGCAACAATATATAATGTAAATATATTTTGAGATTTGGGATATATGCGTCAATCAGACGATAAGCAAACGGAAAATAAAATCCTCCTTGATTTCAAGTGCGATTTTAACAAAATTGGCAAGCGTTCGTTATATACCGTATATCAAGGTATTAATCTTTCGAGTTTGAACAAGGCATAAATAAATTTAATGGAGGCAAAAAAAAAAAAAAAAGGAGTAAATAAGTTAGCAACCCATCGACCAAAAGTAGCACTCTTTAGTGGAAAGCGTAAACATTTCAACAACAGACAGAACGATGTCTATACATAATGTTAAACATTCAATCGTCCTTTAAGTCTTTAGAAATTGTGAATAAAGGCTTACACAATCAGGGATCAGTCATTAACACACATTTCTCCAAATAACGAAACAAACACATAAAGGATGTTCGCTCCTCTGTTTAAAAATAACAGGCTTTCTAAGTGACTGCTATACATTGATACTATACAAATAACGGAACTCAAAAAGTTGAAAAAAATTACAGGTCCGTAACCTTGCTTTTGAGATATGGTCAATTGAAAATTTGGCGGGAAATTATTCTCTCTCGATTTTTCATACATTTAACTTTTTATCCTTTTTTCTTTCAAACAGTATGACAAAAAAACTAAAGGATTCCGAATATCTGACAAAAGGTCATATACAAGAGTAGCGAACATCCTTAAAATACAAAATACGACAACTAGATACATGTATTTCTCCATTGGGTTAGGCACATATCGGAGGCATATAATTATCACTTCCATTCTTCGGTCTAGACTAATATGAAAGATCTAATGGACCGTGAGTTCTTACACAAGTGCTTACTTTATAAATGATGTTACTCTTGACTACGTAGTCTAAAGGATGTTTTGAATTACATGTTCCTGCAGGGGAAGTCATTCTTCCATGCACTATTAATCCCTAAATTTGTGATTAAATTTTGTAAAAAGCATAACAAATTTATATGATGCGTATTGAACGAACTTTGTGATTTACACTGCACGATAAGGATCCACTAGAACACCGTATTGCAAGAATAGATATACAATCCAAACAGAAGACAATCTCTTATTTTATTCAAAAACAGATATATAAAGCGGTCATTTAAAGATAGATTTTTGAAATTGAGCAAAATAGGAATTGAGTTTGAGAATTGCTTCGAGTGTCTTGTGATTACGAAAAATATATCAAATGATATGAATAATTATAATCATTATCGTCACCATTTTTTTTTCTTTATCTTTTTTTTTTATATCTATTGAAACTTATCTAGCGGGGCCTTTGGGGTAGGGGTTTTGCCATTTGATTAGGGACTTTCCATTTTGAATTTTAATCGGAGTTCGGTATTTTTTGTTATTTTACATTTAGGAATAGGGGGAAGGCATGATGTTGTTTGATTGTTTTTTCATAAGGATTAACCATATATCTTCTTTTACTGATGTTGCTGTAGAATGATAGATTACCATAGAACTTCATGTATAAGAGAATGATTATCACTAGGATCGTCTAAAATTGGGATCACAAAAAAAAAACACCAAAAAAACTGTATAATGTGCGTATAACTTTTTTTATACATTGTGACTTGGATGGAGAGTTGTCTCATTGGCATTCATACCACATCTTCTTATTTATATATAACAATTCACTTCAAAGAAGCATAACTAAAAAGTAAACTCGGCAAGTTTTCTTGACAATAAGTAATGGCAATGCCAATACATTTAGTTTCCTAATATCAATGACTATAGAACCCAAAGTTAAAGGATACAAACATTATCAAGTACAATGTATGCAAACTAAATATGCTGGAAATCGTATAACATCATATTAGTGGTCAATTAACAATTCTTTAAAAATAAAACAAGAATCAACTTTCAACATGTAAAAATAGAAAAGGAAACGGAGCAGTTAACGAGTCGTCTTGGATATGCATGACATATTTGCCACGTGATATACTATTGTATAGAAAGGGAAAGTCAGTAAATTGCTTTGGGGAATTCTAACAGCCATTTAAACCAACGTTTATATAAGGGATTTAAAACAAATTTTGATACTGACGATCCTATGTTATTGTCATATAAACTCAAACAAGGAATACATGTATAGGAAAATGCCAGTCTGGCAGGTTTCATCTAACCTTGATCTCATTTTCATGGTTCATTTTTCAATGTGGAGATTTTGTGTTTGTGTCTGTTTTTCTAGAACTATTGGCAATAGGTCATCTATATTTGGTGAATTGAATGACTGCAAGTTGAACATATCTGTCTATCAAGTATCATTTGACCTTGACCTCATTTTCATGGTTCATTGGTCAATGTAACGTTTGTGTTTATTGGTCTGTTTTTCAACTACCATAAGCAATATAACACCTATATTTGGTGTATGGAATAAATGTAAGGTGTACATGTCTCAGACTGTCTGACAAGATCAATCTGACCTTACCTCAACGTCATGAAAATGTTATGTTTATGTGATAATTGTAGTGAAACCTTTATCTTTAAGACTTTCAACATACAATCAATGGTCAGTAAAGTCATCTAGACATGCATGTCAGCATGTACACTCTTGTTTAACCTTGCGAAAAGTACAAATCGGATCAGATTCAAATCGAAAACGTAAAAATATGGATGCTTCCTGTACAGCATCGGATTGTTGTTGCAATGGCGTTGTCAGTTTGTTTTCGACTTTCGAGTTTGAATGTCCCGTTGGTACCCTTCGTCTTCCTTTGTTAGATTTATTTGTATGTTTATGAATTTTTATGCATATTGCTTTTATTGGTATAAAAATGATTTTGTTATCAGTAAATTTAAGCATACTTAATATAACACATATGTACTTTTCCGGTACTATAATCTGTCAATACCTGTATTTTTGCTTTGAACAAGGCCATATTTTTCTCTGACTGTTACTGACATCTTAACACTAAATCGATTCATGTTGGATGTGTACTGATTGATATTTTAGTCTTAGATACATGATTTATTTATAAGTTGTCATTGGCTTTGAACTAGCTATCGGTAACTGCGAGTAATCTAGAATATTTACTTAGTGTCTTTTTTGGTTAGGGATGATGGATGAATATATACTCTGCCATGTCCTGTCTGTCGTTTTGGTTAATGTTTTCCTTGATATCGATTTGATGATACAAGCCTTTCTCAACTTATACATTGTAGTTTGTTCCTATATTGTGCTGTTAGAACACTTTTCAAGGCTAGGGGAGGGTTGACCGCTCATACATATGTTAACACCGCCACAAGTCAGGAGCCTGTAGTTCAGGGGTTGTCGTTGGTTCATGTCTGTCATATTTGTTTTTCGTTAATTCTTTTGTTATAATTTGGGTCGTTAGTGTTAATTGCATTCTTTCATATTTTCGTGACAGGGCCTTTTTTAGCCGACCATACGGTGTGGGATTTTATCATTGCTGAAGCCGTACGACTGCATCTAATTACTAATATCCACTACATTTGAACTTTGGTGGATAGTTGTCTCATTTGCAATCATGCCACATCTCCTTATTTTTCTGTTTATCAAGGTTAACAAGATATGTCCGTAATGTTTTAACATGTCTTATGTATATCCTTGACATAAAAACAGAAGATATCTTTACAAGGCTTTGCAAATTATTGTGAACAGAGGTTATAGTGCTATATAATATGTTGTATCTCAATGTATACGTACGGTACCGATTCCAGCGCACATTTAATTTAATACAAATAACTTTAATTAATCATATCCAAATACCAAAATATAACAAGGGAAAACAAAACTTTCAAAAACATTTATCTAAAATAAAACAAATCAGACAGTCTCTACAGGACTCAATTAACGTTGTCTTAAGGAAAATACATTATATTACAATGAGGGTTATTTTTATTAAAAAAAAACAGTTTGCTTTGTGATGAAATCTTATGTTATTCGGTTGCGAAGGTTCCGATGAAGATACGTCCAGAAAAAACGCTTCGGACCCATGGAAATTTTTAACTGATGTTTTCATTTTTACAGCACTAAGTCGATACCGCTGCTGTTGGATGATCAGTCCTGAAGGGCATTATCAGCTCAGTAGTCAATACATCGGTACTGATATGGTTTATAACAAACCTTTCTTAAATTGTCGGGTTATCAATTATTAAAAAAATCATCTTACATGATAAATGACAAATGACGTTGTTTTTTTTTAAATGAACAAAGAGTCGGTGAAACAATTAAATTAATAGATAACAAGGATTAATACATGTCACAGCGGGCAAAAATGCGAAGACCTAACCGGGTACAAGCTGCAGAAAATACATGTACGTCTTTATGATCTGGTTCACATTTAGTCACATCAAGGCAACTTTGTTTAAATAACAACAACTGAGAACTGTATCCATTGTAATTTCATAGTTTCAACTATAGTTTATCATGCTATAAATAGCACAAGGTTAAGGTGGGGCGTTACAATTTATAGAAACATTATCACTGAAAAGCAAATCAAGGTTATTTTACATATACTGTTGTTTACAGCGCAAAGAACTGTCAGTGACAGAAGTAATATATACAAGAATATCATTAGTGTCCTCCCAAATACATATTCCGGTTATACTGGTATCAAATTCACTAGCATTCATTATAAAATCAGCAACAAATTCTGAAATACAGGCTCTTGGTTTGGGACATACATATTAAAAAAATTGAAGAGGCTAAATATATATTATTAACCCATCTCTTACATGGGACGGTATTATGTAAACTAAATAATACACTGTTCTAATAAGTTTAAAACTGTTTTACTCATCATATCGCTTAGAAGCACACAACAAACATAGCTAACATGAAACTGAAAGACATAAAAGTACCGGTCTAAGAGTATATTTGCATTATTTACGGCATTGTGTGACACATACATTTTGATTAGTGAAAGCGCATTTTACGCTATGCAATAGAACGTTTTATAACAACGAAAGAAACATTTGTTTTAAAATTTCTGTTTTATTCTCAAAGTGATGCCAAGATTTTCAGCAAACAAGTGAAAAAGATTCTACTTTATCTCCAACCTAGTCGCTCCTTTCCAAACATCAAATTAACAGCTTCCTCCTGATGAACATAAGGGGGATACCGAATTGGTTGCTTATCTGCATATACATATTTAGTTCATGCTTTTTGTAATCGGCGTTCTTGTTTAAAATAGCGTATGTATGCTTTTGCGTTGATTTCGTTAGGTTGAACTGAGGACTTTAGATCAAAACATGCATTTGTTTGTATTAAATTGATTCTACGCATACCTGTATCTTTGCATATAAGTATACTGTTTGGGTTAATTTGTACCAAATGAAAGCTTGGGGATTTGAAATTAATGAACAATTTCTGAAAGTTCCTTTTGACAAATGAGCAAACATATGAAAGGGAAATAAGATCTGAATAACCAACTAAATATATCAGATTGTCTGTATTATTGCAAGAATCGTGGTTTACGGGATTTGTGTATTTAAAATGAAGGTGAACAGGGAATGCTGATACCTCCGTTTTTATGCTATCTTTTGCAACATATTTTATTCAAATTATGTCGCATATATTCTGGATGTCAGAATGCTATTGAAGAAATGATGTAAATATGTAGTTTTATAATTAGATCAATATTACAATAAGAAAAATATATACGTGTTTATACATTTGACCTTTATGTGGTCTTATCAATGTCTGCAACACAGTTGTTTGCAAGATGTTCTAAAAACTGTATCAAATATTAAATATATTATCGGATTAACAACATAATTCATGAGATATCCTCTGTAAAAACCCAAAACTATGACGTATTCTGCATCTGCTAACTTATCCCAGAAATTACTTATCACAGATTCTACAATCATTAATGCAATTCTAGGAAAATAGGAGATACAAAATAATAATGTGATAAGGAAGAACATAATAGAGAATCGATGTTTACGCTTGATTCGACAAAGAATTCTGGTCAATTTTGATGTTCGTCTTGTTTGAATTCCAGAAGGAACAGTAGACCTTTGCCCCTTAATGTCGAATCCTCCATTCGTGTCCTCTTTTTGGTAGCTTGTCGATGTTGATTCAATGTCCGTGTTGTGGGGTTCAGATTTGTCAACAGAATATTTCGCATCTCCACAATTAGTTGAATCAGAATCTTTCATAATCTGATTTGCGATACTATGATGTACATTGACGTCAACAGAACGTATGGCTGACCTATTTCTCTTTCTGAAAGATTCTTGTTTATATATGATACGAAGTAATACGCAATATATTGCGATAAGTGCAAAAATTCCAGCCAAACATAATAGTAACAGCGTAACTGAATAACCAAATAGAAAATTTCGATTCACATTAGGCAAAGCGCCACAATTGTATCCCGTAATTGTTCTGTTTTCGCTTTTCAATGGAACCTTCGCCTCGCCATACAAGACAAAACACGGAAGTGATATAACAATTGATACGATTATGATTGCTGTCATTGTCAATCGTTTACTTTGCAGGCTCATGGAAGAGTTCGATAGTCGACTGACCTTAATATACCGTTGCACAGCAATTGCTAAAAGCATCAGACCCGAACTCGTTGCAGTAAATTTATTTGCACTCCAGATCAATTTGCATATGACGCCTTTTCGAAAGTTCAACGGATTTAAGTTCATCATAGTCCCAAATGATACACCAAGGCCACATGCGAACATATCAACAACAGCTAGGCATGGAATAAAATATCTGTCATCCGTTTTTGATTTCATCTTGAAAGTATAAACGTACACAACTAACCCATTACCAATTAGACTGGCAAGTAAAAGCACAAATAGAAATACAGTATTAGGTATTACTAACTAAATCATAGCATTGTTAAGTTTTTCAAGATATATGTTACTGTGGCTTTCGTTTGAATAATACATCATTCCCATTTGCCTCGATCTAAAATTATACAGTACATATGTCAAACTCGATATTGTGCTTCAATCACCTATTGATGGCAATTATTTTGTTATATAATGTTATGTTTAAAATGCTCTTACAAATTCACAATTTTGTTTGTTGCTTGGTAATTTTTTATTTAGTTTGACATTTATTTTTTCTCGTGCATTTCAAACGAAAAAAAAAAGTTATAATTTACATTTGTGTACCTTACTAACAAGTTCGTTGATATTTATAATTAATGAATGCCTTGTATATTTTCTTTTAAAAAACGTCAAACACCAAATCATGTTATTGTTAATTTCAACAGCAAACCCCTTTCAAACTTAACTTTGGTATATTATATTTTTGTTCGCATTTTGTATTTGTTTATTCAAAATGTACCATGCAGTATAAACTAGTATATTTTGCAAATAGTTGATCATAGGATGGTGCTTATTACATTGATTAATAGAGGTTGTCTTACGTCAGTTACCAAAAATATACAAGACGATCATTAAATCGATGACCTAGCATTACTGTGACATTTTTTACGACGATATTTTCCGATAACCCGAATGTAAATTGCTCCAATTTAGTACCTATTTCTATATAGAAGAAATGTAATATTAGTATAAAACAGCAATGATCGCATTAGATCATTGTTTAAACGATGAATTTATAGAAAAAATGCCTATTTCGTTTTTTTTTGTTTTCACGTTGGCACACATTTTCACAGATTTCAATAAATACAGGTAATATTTTAATGTTTTTTTAAGATAAAATGTGTATAGCAAACGACAAAACCTTTGCCATGAATTTCTTAAGCCGAAGTTTAGTGAAAATCCAGGTGATTTAGTCAAAGTATATAAAAATGTACTCCATTTGCACTATTATAAATAAAGGCAACAGTAGTATACCGCTGTTCGAAATTCATAAATCGATTAAGAAAAACCAAATCCGGGTTACAAACTAAAACTGAGGGAAACACGTCAAATATAAGAGGAGAACAAAGACACAACAAAAACTAAAATGCAACACAAACAGAAACGAACTATAAGATAACAATAGCCATTTTCCTGACTTGGTACGGGATATTTTAAGAAAAAATGGTGGGTTATACTTGGTCTTGTGGCTAGCCAAACCTCCCGCTTTAATGGTAATGTTAAATATAACACTAAAATGACAACATTACATGACAGAACTACAATACAAATAAATGGAAGAACAAACAGGACAGAGAAACACACAAATAAACAATACAATAGAACATTACGACAAGCTAATAGTTATGAAATGTGCCAGGCCTAAAGATGAAGAGCATTGATCACCCAAAATTCCAAAAAGTTGTGCCAAATACGGCTAGGTTATCTTCCAGGAATAAGAAAATATTTAGTATTTATAATAATACATTTTTTTGCAAACAGTAAATTTATAAAATATAAAAAAGACCATATAATTGATATACATGTTAACACCGAAGTGGTGACTAACTACAGAATAAAAACGAATACGTAAAACAACCTAGATCAGCACATAAAAACAGCACAGCCGAACAACGCATTTTATGTCAGCCGAATAGATCGACACACAAAAGTGACGTCACAGGTAAATTTCAAAAAATTCCGAAAAATAGGATAGAGTTCAAAATTAGGTTTGTAATACTGATATTACATGTATTTAATAACAATGAACATTACAATACTTATTAATTTAAAATTGTGTTAGTATTTAGATAATTAATTGTATTATCTAGCTATGTCGGTATTTCTTCTAAATCAAACTGAAAACCATATACATAGTGTAAGTTTAGTTGACCTAAACTAAAATGTTATAAATGAACTGGGTGATAAATTATCTTTACACTCACACACAAATAGAACAGAAAAAAGTAAGAATTACAACTACAAATAAAAAGACATTTGACAATAACAAATATAACATCAAAACTAAATACAAGAATTTTGGATAGCAAAATACAGTGACACGTCTTATAGCAATTCGAATTCACACTCAGCAAAACAGTCACAATCGGGAATAGGTCACGTTCGGTACTTAAAAGATCAGACGACGTAATGGCAAACCACAATCTAAGACGTGGTAAAAATGTCCTTAGTTAGTTTGGACAAAGACACATCGTATGGATTAACCAATTCGTGATGGTATAAAACAATTATAAATAAATAGTCCGTTTCTATGTATTTAGTCGTTGGTTTTTTTTTTTTTTGCACTTTAGTGTTTCTTGTGTTCCGTTGTTTTCCTCCTATAATTGATGTGTTTCCCTCGGTTTTAGTTTGTAACACGGGTTTGTTTTCTCTCAATCAATTTATGACTTTTGAACAGCGGCATACTAGTGTTGCCTTTATAAAACAAAAGTGTTGTGTAACTTTCTCATACGTTTGGTTTTCAACTTGCAAAAATGGATTGTATTTGTCAAACGGCCCTTGCCGCAGTTATTTTTTGTGTTGCCAGTCTTGGACAAATGAGTGTAATGAATTGATAATTGTTTTCTGTTTTTTAATCTAGCATATCTAGTGTATTTAACCGTTTTCGCTACAAAATTACAGTTTATATATTTCGTGCGTACTTTGCGCCTTTTTGTGTTGACATTAATCAGGAAAGCTCCAAATAATATATTCTAATTCCAAAGATGTATAACAAAACATCATTTATAGCGATTAAATTTAATACCTATGCAAATATATTTTCAATCTAACGCGAACAATAACAATGAATAAGTGTTTAATATTATGCTAAATAGCGAATTATGAAACAAACTTTTACAAATCATTGGTTTTTACAGTGAAGCGCTTCGGATGTACACAATTTATAAAGTGTTATTTCATTTAAGCGATTCCTGGTATTTGGTGTTTATTGTTTTGCCTTACATTTATAAACACTACACAGTTATCTGCGTAAGCGAGGTTGCAATAGAAACAGACAACGATTTTGTAATTAAAAAATGGAGCTCGGATGAAACCATTGGCATTTATAATAGGACAAAATGTCATTGCAAGTATCCCAAAGTTCCAATAATTAGTAATTAACGCCAACACGCATTATTGACAGCACCTTGTGATCATTTATAGCCTGATCGGTTTCGGTCCTTCATGAATTGTCATCAGAAACAGATTGCGATACTTATAATGACACTCTATTTATATAGTATTTATGAATGTTATCCGTTACCGTGTAATAAATATTTATCCGTTATCCGTTACCCGGTTTTCTTTAGGTAATGCTACACAGTAATATGTGTTTTGCAATCGCGGTATTTTTCAAAAATGAAAATTATTGTGCGATAATATCATTTTTGGATTGCTGAAGATTCAATAACACTTCAAAGTAGGTTTAAATAACACCAAGACATCGTAATGAATGCATTTTACGTGTTATAATAGGACGTTTCTATTTTACAGTCCGTATTTTCATAATATGTATCTATATACGCATTTGTAAAGAATGAAATGTATTGTTTGTTTTTTTCTTTTGTTTTTTTTTTTTTGTTTTTTAACACCAACTTGAGATGTAAATTTTTAAAATTTAAATTGATAATAAATACAGAATGCGGTCATGAATACCCAGAAAGAAAAATAATATTTCATCATGTTAGCTATAGAAAATTAAATGTTTTGAAGGTATTGTTACATATACACAAAAACAGTTAGGATAAATTGAAATAGGACAAGAAACGATGATGACTAAAAATTGTGAAGGTCAATTTTAATGTTTTTTCCTTACTATAAAATGCTACATTACCCGTTCAGATAAATACTTTATGGAAATGTCATAGGTTACGACAAACTAAGACAGCTGACTGTGTTTGTGACGGTAAACATTCAACCAATAGATATTAAGATACAGTAAACACATGAGTAGTGAATTAACCAACATACGGGCTATTGTAACAAAATAAAGTTTATCATACCTACGAGTAATCTTGTATTTGGCTTTGTATTCATGCACGAATGTCTTTTGATCTTTGCTTTGTTTTTCTTTTAAATTGGTGTTTTCTATCTATCAATATGTTCATTTACCTGTTTGATTTATGTAATCTACTTATAAATATATGTCCAATCGCCTAATGAACGTGCTTATATTATATACAATTTTCGTCACTTATGTTTACTGAGGTAATGAAGCATACCAATCTTTAAAATTTAACACCTAAATTTACAAATTATCTCATCGTAATTTTCCATTTTGATTTCACTTGATAGATAGATCTTAAAATAACATATATCCACTCAGAAGCATGTCATCATGTGATATGTTTTTTTATAAGTGTTCTCACTAACATAAAAATGTCAAGAAGTTTGTACATGTCGAGATGAGTACGTATTACTTTGGTATAGAAGGAGGTTGATTTCCATTCGTTAGATGTCTGAGCTTTTGATGTTTTAGCTTTTGATTATGCCATTTGATAAAAAACTTTCCGTTTAGAATTTTCCTTGGAGTTCGGTATTTTTGCTATTTTACTTTTTGGTATTTTTGTTAACCAATTTGTAAAGGAAATTCTTATGCATGTTAAATATAGATTCATTTTCAATTTGATTTCTTGAATTATATATGTCAGTTTATAGATCGCGTTTTATTTGAAAAAAAAATATATAAAAAAAAAAATACCAAGCTCCATGGTAATAAAAAAGAAAGTACATTAATACTGACAAAATCTACCGTTATCAACCAACAGAACGAGTGAAAACAACTCTCATATTCCTAGCTTGGTACATACATTTTCCCCGTTATCAAAACCGCTAATATATCAAGCAAATGATTAGGAAAAACACAGACATTCAACCATGCCAAATATAACAAAAGAAAAGTATAACATCAACAATTTACATCTTGAGAGAAGATATATATTTGGGGTCAAATCTAATTGCACTTAACAATATAAATGTGACATTACGCAGGTGTACACACTATGTTTCATAGATTTTGAAGGTTCACTTTATTTTTTTCTTTCTTTGATAAATTACAAATGATTTTTTTTTTAAATTTTCAAAATGCTGCAACTGAAACCTTTGAATATCAATTCAAGATATGGAAGATGTGAGGCGATGTGAGGTACATTCAAGTTATAATTCTATCAATGTTTTTTTTCAATGTAAATCAAATATAAAACAGTGTTACACTCTTGGTATATTATTTGATTTATTGCAACTAGATATTGCTATTAATTAGTAAATCATGTATGTCATGTATGTACGAAGGTTGTTTGTCAATTCGAAAAACGACTCATTATTCAAATGCATTTGATTTTTTTCAAATGTATGTTCTTGTTTCTGTTGATTTATTTTTCAGATAAAATCACAGAAATATGTTAATCAACGTTGACACTGTGTAATGTATCAAAAACAATATCTTCAAATTTTTTTAACTAGACATCTCCCAAAATTGTGTGTGTAAGAGATTGACGCATTTTCCATTGATGCGCCTTGTATCAGATACAGAGATTTAAAACTGGTTATATCTTGGTGAACAAGCATAATCATTATCATAATGTTTTTCCTATTCCAAATGACCCTTCCAAGCGTAACATAAGATTCGTTTTAAGATATCCCCGATCCTAACCCCATCCCTTAAAACATATATTAGATAAAAAATAATAAGCAATCAGTATACAAAAATCTTGTCCTAAATTGAATTCATTAACATCCTTTCCTTATATTGTTGGAATGATGAGATGTCGGACAAATATGCTGTCGGATTCAAATGTTGCATGAGTAATTGGCTGGCAGATCACTGTAATTGATGGACCCATATTCCTTAACATTTGGACCCTTGTTGGCGTCTGGGGAATTAATGTAGTAGTATTGGTGTCCGTCAAGCGTTTATTTCGTCAATTAACCCATTTTTTGTAAGTAGTATAGAGGCAAAAGATACAAAAGGGATATTCAAACTAATACGTCAAAATAAACTAACAACCCCATGGCTAGAAAAGAAACAGATAAACAACAGTACACAGGACACAACATAGAAAAATAAAGATTGAGAAACACGAACCCCACAAAGAACTGGAAGTGATCTCATGTGTTTCGGAAGGGTAAGCAGATCCTGCTCCACATGTGACACCCGGAGTTTTCTTTCGTATCTTATCTCATAATATGTGTCTTGTCTATCGTAGAAGTTATATTTATTGATTTAGTTATGTTCTGTTAGAGTAAATATTCATGTTCTACATTTTCGATTGTGGTGTAAATTAGTTTTCGTGTATGGAAGTTTTTTTCCACTGCAAAATTTGAAATTTAAAATATGAGATTTAGTCTTTAAACAATGCCTGCTGTGAAAAAAAAACGATACCTGGAGGGGTGGATATTCCATTAGGCTCCAATTGTTCTAATTTCATTTCATTTGAAACTGAGGAACTGTCATGACTGTATTGCAAAATATTTATTAGTTCATTGAAAAATTAAAAAGTTATCTCGAATACTACAGAAAATAATAAAGATCGTGCTGTATAAATATTTACTATTCTACACATAAATAATATCACTGCATGTCTTTCTAGTTTTAAATAGACCTGTTGGACAAGGCGCATTCGGCAGATTTGTCTATAATCAATTTGTTTTGGAAGTACAACGTTTTTTTTAAGGTACAAATGGTTTCAATTGAAATTAGGTTTTGGATGGTCAAAGTTTTTTTATGGTACAACAGTGTTAATTCCTTTTCTACAGCATGATTGACAACGTGTAACAATGCAAAGAAATACCAGAAAGAATACTATCTTCATTCTGAAATTAAAATCAATGCTCCTATTAACAACAAGATCAATGATCACATATTTGATTATGAATAATACTAATAAAAAAATAAAAATAAAAATAATAATAATAATAATAATAATAATTAAAATAATAATAATAATAATAATAATAATAATAATAACAATAATAACAATAAACAATTTGCATATTACATAAAATATATGTAACTAAGTTTACAACAATTCGCAAATTGAGAGTCTCTGGTTTTTGGTCGCTTTAAAAAAAAATGGAGTTTAAATAAATGAACAGCACATGAAATTCGAATATATTCATGTAAAATTTGATCCAAGACTCAAATTATCTGGTTGTGCAGAATGGTTCTTTTTCTATTTTGCTGCAAAAAGACTAAACTCAAAAGTCTGGAAAAAATTCTAAAGCAATTCTATTATAGTAAATACAGAATCTATCTGCAATCACTCTGTAAAAGTTCAAAAGATCAATGCCGATGACTGTTATGGGAGTTGATTACACATAATTGGTAGTTTCATGTATAACGTTAATGAAAATAATATGAACCGTCATTAGTAACTTTGCTTTAAATCATTCAAATGACCAGGTTCCTCAATTCGGGTAAATGGGAAAACGGCCCTATAAAAGCAGTTGCAGACCATTAAAGTGTATGTAATCTGTCTGAGAAGTTTCAGGCATCTGGGTTGATAAATAGAGGAATATTTGATTACATGAAACATGCAGAGTTTTTAGATTTTGCTAAAAAAATTACTAAGTTCCCAAGTCCAGAAAAATTGGAGATAAAAAAACCTTTAAAAAAAACCTATACTAGCAGGTTAATAACTTCAACATATATGCAATCCTTCTGCGACGTTTAAAGGATGAGGATTAAAAGTTGTAGGAGCTGGTTTGTTCATATAATAAGCACCGTCACTTGTGAGTTTTTCAGACAATAATGCATAATATTAAGCTTAATATCATGTTAACAATAGACTTGGGATTCACGTCAGTGCATACAGATTTTTCATTCATCAAACTGCCATGATTTATTTGCAATAGACTGATATGTTGTTATCTGCTAGTACATTTCAAACAAAAACAGAAAATCCTGCAACCAAACAATCTTTCGGAAAAGAAAGCCGTTTTCATTTGTAGAGGAGGTGAAAAGGTACATTGATCGAGTAACATTTAAGAATGCCAATTAAAAAAAAAAAAAAATTTTTTATAGCCACTTAATGTAAATTTTCGATAAGTTATAGCCTTTGTAAAATAGTTAATAATTATGAGGCGATATCGTCGCGGAAGATCATGTTATCATTCATTTATCAGTCGGGGCACTTAGCGAACTCCATAGTATTATGGAATTTCGTAATTTTTATAGAAATTTTGAAGAACTAAAGTTGTTTCGCTTTGACTTATAAGCCTAATTAGCGATGGGAGATAAATATTTTTTAACTGGATTTAAAAATAAAAGGAAGACAAATAGAATTTTTTATTTGAGGTTTGGCATGCCACAAAACCAGGTTCAACCCACCATTTTTTCTTAAAATGTCCTGTACCAAGTCCGGAAAATGGCCATTGTTATATTATAGTTCGTTTCTGTGTGTGTTACATTTTAATTTCTCCTCTTATATTTGATGAGTTTCCCTCAGTTTTAGTTTGTAACCGGATTTGTTTTTTTTATCTCTATCGATTTATGAGTTTCGAACAGCGGTATACTACTGTTGCCTTTATTTATCTCGTTTTATGACGGCTTATTCTTTCTTGAAATAAAACGACAAATATGACAACATCCGTCACCCGTGAGATGATCTTAAAATTAAACATTGATTTAAACCGTCATTTATTTATGTTGGTAACAAACATGTCGTTTATACCAAAGTTAGACCCAAGTTTTGTTTTAGGCTTTTTTTATATAGATCTAAAATATAAAAATTATTACTAAAAATTCAATTCAGATGATTGTACAAATGTTACTGGACCAGGTGCGAATTTCAACAGTTAATGAATGCCAAAATATTTAAAATTTAAAACTTACTACAAACGTTGAATAGTATTTAAGTATGAAAAATTATATAAGCAAACAATCAAATTATACAGAAAAAAATGCTAGTTCGTTGTGTAATAAACTAAAAGAAATTTAATGGAAAAATTGTCTTCCAAAGAAAAAAATTCTCTGTATAATACAATACAAGCAAAGCTCGGGGGACTGAGTGCCAACTTTCATCTATTTATGCATGTAGTGAGCAGATGAGACATCAAGTATTCCACCCTTTTTATATATCGTTAAAATTAACAAAATCAACCTATGCATATATTTTTTTAAACAAATAAAATCTTACACGATAAAATATGCAGAAGTAATTATATTAAGTAGTCAACACTTAAACACAACAAATAGACAAATGGTAAAAATATACATTTCGATTGTCAATTAAGTTATCTTGGTTATTATAATTTTTGTTTTATACTAATTGTGTAATTTTTAATTTCTTATAGAATTGAAATGGGGAAAAATATGTTTATATTTTGAAGTATTGTGTAAATATCATTTCAAATTCAATATTATGAAATGTTGGAAAACTAACCTTCACAATACCCTTAGATCAATGGAACGTGAACTATCTAATTTTCATAAAATTTATTAAGTCATAAAAAATACTTAATACTAATTGTAAAAGTTTCATCTTGAGAAACGTTTAGCAAATACAACATGAACAATACACTTAGTATGCATGTAAAATAACTTTATGTAGATTTCGAACTGTAAACCATTCCTTTCAGTTGATATTTTATAGTGTGTCTTTCTATGTTGTGATGTTACACTATTGTTTCAGAAAAAGGGTGAAGGTTTGGTACCATTAAAACGTTTAAACCCGCTGCATTTGTTTGCACCTGTCCTAAGTCAGGAATCTGATGTTCAGTAGTTTTCGTTTGCTGATGTGGTTCATTAGTGTTTCTCGTTTCTCGTTTTTTATATAGATAAGACCGTTGTTTTTCCCGTTTGAATGGTTTTACACTAGTAGTTTTGGGGGCCCTTTATAGCTTATTGTTCGGTGTGAGCCAAGGCTCCGTGTTGAAGACCGTACTGTGACCTATAATTGTTAACTTTTATAAATTTTGACTTGGATGGAGAGTTGTCTCATTGACACTCATACCACATCTTCTTATATCTACTTACCAATAAAAAGGAATCTGCAACTAATAGCATTACACTATGAACTACCCTGCTATATAACACGAAGGGGAAATGTCCTTTTCATTTTGCCTCTATAAAATTTCATATCGAGGGACAAAACTATTTTTTTTATCGTAAGACAAACGGCTGCAAAGCTCATTTTCCGATTCACTTTAAAAGGTTTTTGGCGATCTTCTTACTTCTTCATTTACAATTCAAAATTAAAAAACCTACAAAAATTGCCAAAACTTTTAGTCACCGCCTAGACAGCGTGAAAGATACACTTTTGTTTGTGTGAAAACGGTGTTTTGACAAACCGGTTATTTCTTCGCCCGGGGATATGAATTTGACATTTAACTTCCTTCAGTAATTTTACAATACCCAGCCGTGTCATTTCCGTATATTGTAGATGGTACATGTGACTTATATCCAAATCGGGTATCATTGAACACAAATAAAATAGTATCAAAATAAAAAAATGGAAATGATAATAATAAGACAAAATGTTGCTTTATTAAAGAACTTCTTTCTAAAATGCACTTAGGTACGTATTTGTAAATTAATAATATTTCTTTATTTCATTTTATTTTTTGTATTCTTATTTGGAGAATATTTTCCTTTCTTTATTTTTTTTTTTGGTCTATTTGACATTGTCTAATTGATATTTTTATAAATCGAAAAATGCACCAACCTAAATACAATCACATGACATTGAAAGATTTCTCAAGTTCAACTCATAATAGTCAGACGCCTCTTAAATGTTATTTTTTGTCGTTGGGTTGCTTGTCCATTGACGTTTACCTCATATTTTTTTTTCGGTACGTCTGAAAGCCGCTCAGCGATTATTTTTTTATAAGAAATCTTACGAGAAAAAATACTCGTAAGTCATGAACATTAAAGTATAACTTGCGATCAATTTTTGCAGTAAGATCTTTTTGTGAAAAATGCCCCCTCAGGACACTTTATGATCATCGTATATGTACACAGAAAAAAAATAAAACAGTCTCAAGCTGTTTGAATCAGTGAATTTTGAAAATGTGGTTTTTACAAATCGGTATTTACTTTTTTGTCCTTTTTCTTAACAATTAGGACACGTGCCACTGATTATACGACGAGGGGGTTTTTAACGACCTTGACTACCCATGAGGGTCTTGCACGGTCGACTGATTGGACAACAGGACAACTATCATAAACGGTCCAAATAACAAATTTTTGAATGGTATGTTTCTCGTTTTCTTTATAGATTAGACCGTTGGTTTCCTGTTTGAATTGTTTAAAATTGAAAACAACACATTTAATAATTTCATGCGTCCGAAGCGCTTTTCTGGATTTACCTCCATCAGGAACGCTCAAAGCCAAACATTTGAAATCCGAGGGATGTCTAAGTACCGAAACAGTTGAAGAGCTATATGACAAAAATACATAAAACAAATAGCCAAATTCATCTAAGGTCAACTTTGCCTGAGATAGTTGAAACTTTAGTTTCTTTATAATTTCAAAATTTATAAACGGACAGTTTTAGAAAGGTTTGTTATAAATCATGTCAGTGCCGAAGTACTGACTACTGAGCTGATGATACCCTCGAGGACTGATAGTCCACCAGCAGAGGTATCGAACCAGTGATGTCAAAAATTGAAAACAACACGTTTAATAATTTCATGCGTCCGAAGCGCTTTTCTGGATTTACCTTCATCAGGAACGCTCAAAGCCAAACATTTGAAATCCGAGGGATGTATAAGTACCGAAACAGTTGAAGAGCTATGTGACAAAAATACATAAAACAAATAGCCAAATTCATCTAAGGCCAACTTTGCCTGAGGGAGTTGAAACCTTAGTTTCTTTAACACTAGTCATTTTGGGGCCCTTTATAGCTTGCTGTTCGGTGTGAGCCAAGGCTCCGCGTTGAAGGCCGTACTTTGACCTATAATTGTTAACTTTTTATGCATGGCACTCATACCACATCTTCTTATTTATATTGTTATAATTGCTTATGAATGTAATATTGTTTTCAGCAATATTGTAACATAAGGGTTTATCCTTCAGTATAAAAAAAATTGATTCGCTACTATCAGAGACATATATCCACTCTGGTATCATTTGATTAATTTTATTCTTGTTGTACATGTATACTATTTTTAGACTGACAACACTATAATTTCAGCAATTGTTTAAGCATTATTTATATAATTATTCAATATTAGTTTAGCAGTGCATTATTGAATTCAAAAAATCATGATATAGAAGATCGCAAGGTTAATTCCTAGAGAAAATACACCTTGTTGTTATTTCATTGTATGTAAAAATACGTTTCTATCCTTCATCAACTGGACACACAAATATGTTATAGTTATGGTACAAGCAAACTGGTATATTGCATTTTGTCTGCACGGCCCGGGTGACCTTACTTGACCCGAACGACGCAGAAGTTTGGGTTGAAGGGTCATCCCGAACGTGCAGATGAAATGATATACAATGTATACCGATTTGATCGACCAATAACTGTTTTAACACATGACAGCATCATATTACATGAACGTTTATTTAAATATTCTGACGCTATTTAATCAACGGCTTACGGGAAAGTTTCCTTGTTGGGTAAAGAAAGGGGAAATAGGCCTTTAAGTAGTAGAACTTTCATATTGGTAACTCTTAAATTATTAACTTTTTTGACATTCAGGCTTTTGCCTAAATTGTTAAATTATTTGGAGAATCGAGTTTTAATGCCAGATCAATGATGTTTCATTTTATGTTAAGGTAATTTTACATGTTACGGTTTTATCAAAAAAGCCCCGCCCCCCTTTCTTCTCAACATTACACAAACATTAATATTCGAACATACTGAGGGATAAGTGTCTGGATTAGAAACCTGTCGACCGGAATCGCTTAACATAAAAAAAAAAGATTGCATATGAAGAAACCCCCTTTTTTGGGGTCATCCAAAAAGGGGGGGGGGGGTTTCTTGGGTTGGAATCTCCATTTTTTTTAACGATCAATGTTTTATAATGTGGACATATAGCTGGAACCCCCCTTTTATCCTGGGTTGGCCCCCCTTTTAAAAATTGGCTGGATCCGCCCCTTGGTGCCATCATTAGTCTTAAGACTTAGTCCAAATGAAAACAATATGTTTTTAATGTATAATTCAAATAAAAATTCTTTTCATGTATGTTCTTTAAGACATTGCCATATGGGATTCAAATTTCAGCTTCAAGCAAAGGAGTTTCTAAATGTTGTTTTTAATTCAAAATTGAAGCTAAATATTTGTTTCGCTATTGGAATTTCCTTAAATATGTTTTTTTTTTAATATGTCTTGAAACAACTTGTAGTGAACACTTAAGTAATCTCTTAAGTTCATGCTATTAAAAAAAAAAACAATTTCTATTGTTATGAATAAAAATGTACTGTGTTTCCGGGATGTAGGAGCAGGGGTTTCCAGAAACCCCACTCGTCACACCCTGTGATCAAAATCCATTGTTATTCGTAACAATAGATCTATTCAATTTACACTTGTTTCAGAAATAGAAACTATGAAGTATAACAATAGAACTGGGGTGTAAGCTCCATTATTTCCCAGGAATGGACAGTTATTTGGACTTTCTCTATAACTGAATGAACACTAATGCTAAAGTATAGAGACCCTTAAAGTAAAAGAAGCCGGAGATGTTTGTAAAGTTATAAATTATAGACAAATTTTCACAAAACAGTCGATTGTGGTAGGTGCAAATACATGTGGATATTTTTTGTGCATTAGCATAAATTCCGCCGAAAAAAAATTCCAAAGAAAGATAATAAATTATTCTTTTTAAAGCATTAATTTGCATCTTTGCCCCCGTCGACAGGGAAGAGAAAATTCCCAAATATTTCATCAAAAGGAGAAGAAAGTCGAGTACACCTTTTTATGTTTAGGCGTGTCTGAGTTGACTATTCTGTCTTAAAAAAGTATAAAGGAATTTATGCATACAGTTTTGAACGTATTTTGACGATACATTTAAGTAATTAACGATTATGAATTATAAAGTTGGTATCAAGGATGCTAATGGTCAATGCACATTTATTCATCTTGTTTATGTCTTTTTAGTGATGCTCGAACTCAAAGTATTTTAAAACAAAAAAAAAATAATACCAGTACATACTTTAAAGAGCTAATAAGAAATCCATCAATAGCAATGGCAATTAGACATCACCGGACTATATTAGTACAAAAGAATTTACTTAATAAACGATACATTTAACTGTACAAAACTAATTAATTGCAATTTTTATGTTTGCTCTAAACATGCATGACATATTTGCCACTGAACATTAAGCAATTACAGTCAAGAGTAAATCAATATGTTGCAAATCAAACTGGTTATGTGCTAAATATCCCAAACCAATGTTAAACAAACTAATTCTTCTTCCAACGCCGTTTCTGTTTTTAATTTCCGGTAATTGTTTCCAAAATGCAGCATTTATGTTCTCTGATAGTGACTTTAATCTTTTTTAGAATCCAACTGAAACCCGACATCCACAATCGTGTCTTCTGTAACGGAATTGCCGTAAACGTTATTGGCGTCACTGAGGACATAATAGCGCTAAAAGTTGTATGACGTTCAGGTGTTTTAAAATGAACACGTTTTGGCGAAAAACAATTATCGGACACGTTTGGGGGTGTGAAATCGGCCACGTTTTGCGATATGGAATTTAAAAGACACGTTTGGGCAAAATAGACACGTTTTGGGGAATCGGACATGCTTGATAGTGTTACATATATATACATTAATTTCAGTATTCATTTTCTAATAATTTTTGTAGGTTGATAAATTTGGATGAAAAGTCAGATACATTATATTTTATTGAATGATAACAAAAACAATGAAATATCCATCCAATCTAAATGTTAAGTCTATGATTACCTATATAAAAAGATATTGTTGCAGATTCTAACAGAACACAATTAATTTTTATTTATAAATACCGTATACGCTAGACGAAACTATGTACGCTAAAGAAAACGATGTACGCTTAACGATACGTTATACGCTAAACGAAACGATGTACGCAAAACCATACGATGAGAGAGCGATTATGGTTTCGTTTATGGTATGGTTTATGGTACATGGTTTCGTTCGTACATCATTCGTTCAGCGTCCGTACATTGTTTGGTCAGCGTGTCGTTTGCCTTCGTACACCGTTTGGGAAGCGTACGTACATTGTTCGGACATCGTCCGTACATGATTCGGGCATCGATCGTATTGTTAACTTTTACGTTACAGGGACTGTAACAGTGCACAGAACTGCCAATGAAAGAAGTATTCTAATGCAATTATTTTGTATCAATGGTTCTGATTGGATGACAATGTGCGTAAAATTCTCTATCTTCCTGTCTGTAACTAAGGAAGCCAACATTTTGAATTCCGGAATGTATTGACATGTAATTTCTCCAATAATAAGCAAAAAAACTCACATTTTGCACCTAGAAATTTTCTTTTTATCAAATTTTATTACATTCTGAAGCGGACAAGAAACCAGAAAACGCCCGGTGTTTACGTTGATGCCGGAAGCATACTTATGTCGTCACCTAGTTTCGGCGCCAAAGAAGATAACATCATTTCACGGAATTTTCGTTTAATGAAAAAAATTTACACTATAATAATGACTAAAATTGAATGATTTGTTTATTTTGCATTAGAATACGCGTCGCCAGGTAAACTAAATTTGCGACAGTAAAACTACCAATGGACGTCCGCAAAGCTTCAAATACAATACAGTTATCTCTAAAATATATACAAGAATATCATTATTGTCGTCCCCAATACGTATTCCAGTCATAGTGGAATCAAATTTAGTAGCATGCATTAGTTGTATTACACATGTACTTCACCTGTCACAAATCCACCACTGCAACAACATTAAATAGCTTCAAGAGGTATTGCACCCCTATCAGTACCTACATATTCAATTTGACCTTCCAAGTGTTTTGAAAAGCAGAAAACCAAGTCTGATTTATGAAAAAACATTTAACGAAATTTGCAAATATAATAGACGACCACTAACTTACAAGCTCTTAATTTGTGACATGCATATAACAAATTTGATGGGGCTGAATATATAGTTTTGAGAGTTCGACTCATCTCTGACCTTGGACAGTACTATGACATCACAACGAAAAATCAAAAGTCAAAATCAGCTATATACAGCGTTAAGAAAATCAAAACGACAAAACAAAAATAACTTCATGACGCAAGATGTAGGCAATATAAATGAAACGGTGATCTCATCATATTTTCATATTGCTAAAAAAGAAATTTTAATAGCAATAAGTTATGGACAGATATCTAGAAATTGCAATTCGAAGTGGAAAAATGCATATTTTACATACCTTCTGTACATCTATAGACTTATTTCAAAAACTTTCAATCGACTGTATCTGTGTAAGCATAGCTGGTAAAGACATAAAACTGTTTACGGCTTTATGATGCAATTCAGAAAGTTAAAAATACATACAAGAGCATTGCTTATTTATGTATACTATGCCTTATAAAATCACAGATCAAAGTCAAATGGAGAGTTGTCTCAATAGCACTCATATCACATCATCTTATTCATATTTGATGTACGTGGGTGGGTCAAGTACCTGTATCTATTAAGTGTTCTTGTCATTTATAAGTGTTCTGGTAACTTAATGATCATAATTATTCATAGTTATTTGCCATCTTTATGTTGATAATTCAATAACCAAAGTCGTTGTTTTATATATGTACATGTATGCTTCAATTGATCTGCATGGTTAGTGTCCTCTCGGAAGATGAAATGCACTGAACACGGAATAATATAAATATTTGAAAAGATAGCAATGAATTTATTTAAAACTAGTTTGTAATACTAAATGATTTTTTATTTTTGTTCATTTTTACACGGGGGTCTCTTCCACTGAAAAGGTATGCATAGACGTATGTGCCATCTTTTCAGAATATCAAATATGTCTACCTGTTTGATGTAATTGAGCAGAGGTGATATAAAAATGTGTAGAAATGTATATTCTAGATTTCAGAATGCTATCGAAGTAATGCTACGTAAATTTGAATATTATGAATGAATAAATAATAACAATTCGAAGAATATAACTGTATTTATCCTTTTGACATTATTGTAGTCTCGTCAATTTCTACAACACAGTTGTTTGCAAGATGTTCTAAAAAATTGTATCAAATATTAAATAAATTACAGGATTAACAACATTATTCATTAGATATCCTCTGTAAATACACAAAACTACGACGTATTCAGCGTTTGTTAACGTATCCCAGAAACTTGTTATCACAGATTCTATAATCATCAATGCAATTATAGGGAAATAGGTGATAAAAAATAATAGTATGATAAGGAAAAACATTATAGAGAATCGATGTTTGGGTTTGATTCGACTGAAAATTCTCATTAATTTTGATGTTCGTCTTGTATGGATTGCAGAAGGAGCAGTAGACATATGACCCGGCATGTCAAATCCTCCATTCGTGCCCTTTTTGGTTGCTTGTCGTTTTTGATTCCATGTCCGTGCTGTAAGATTCAAATTTGTCAACAGAATAATCCGCATCTGCAAAATTAGTTGAACCAGAATCTTTTATAATTTTGTTCTCGAAACCATGATGTATACTGACGCCTAAAAAACGTATGGTTGATCTATTCCTCTTCCTGAAAGATTCTTGTTTATATATGATACGAAGTAATATGCAATATAATGCGATGAACGCAAACATTCCAGCTAAAAATATTAGTAATAGCGTAACTGAATAACCAAATAGAAAGTGTTGGTTCACATTAGACAAAGCGCCACAATTGTATCCAGTAATTGTTCTGTTTTCGCTTTTCAATGAGACCTCCGTTTCGCCATACAAGACAACACACGGTAGTGATATAACAATTGATACAATTATGATTGCAGTAATTGTCAATCGTTTACTTCGTAGGCTCATAGAAGAGTTCGATAGTCGGCTGACCTTAATATACCGTTGCACAGCAATTGCTAATAGCATCAGACCCGAACTCGTTGCAGTATATTGATTTGCACTCCAGATCAATTTACATATTACACCCTTTCGAAAGTTCAACGGATTAAAGTTCAAACAAATCCCAAATGATACTCCAAGGCCGCATGCGATCATATCAACAACAGCTAAGCATGGAATGAAATATCTGTCATCCGTTTTTGATTTCATCTTAAATGTATAAACGTACACAACTAAACAATTACCAACCAGACTGGCTAGTAAAAGCACAAATAAAAAAACAGTAGTTGGTATTAATAACTTAACCATAACATTGTTCAGTGCCTCAAGGTAAATGTTGCTGTGGCTTTCGTATGAATAAAACATCATTCCCAGATGCTACAATCTAAAATTATAGAGTACATATGTTAAACTAGGTGTATTACTTCAAGCGCCTATTGATGGCAATTATTCTTATACATAATATATGTTAGTGTATACGTGCACTTATGAATACATATTTGTTGATATTGCTGCTTCCTTTTAACCATCACTTTTTATTGTTCTTTATTATTTTTCATACAGTTTATTATTTTAAGTCAAGGAATATCTATTGTTGATAAATGCATTGTATATTCTTCATTAAAAAAACGTCTTAAAAAATGTGAAGGTCAAGTTACATTTTCTTTCCTTTCTGTTAAATGCTACATTATCCTTTCAATTAAATATTCTGTGGAAAACTTCATCGGTTGCGACAAACTGCAGTCAACTATTGTGTTTGTTATGGTAAACATTTAACATAATGATATAGCATACAGTAAAAACCTAAACCACATGCAGATTATTCGGGTAACATGATTAAGTGAATTGTAGATGGTGGTCATCTTGTATTTGGCGTTTGTATTCATGCATGATAGGTTTTGTTTTTGCATTGCTTTGTTTTCCTTTTATATGGATATTCTTTATCTATCAAAATATTTATTTACCTGTTTGATGTATGCAATCTGCTTACAAATAGCTGTCCAATCGCCCAATGAACGTGTTTATATAGTATCCGATTGTTTGTCTATTACGTATAATAAAGTAATTAGGCATACCAACCTGTGAAATTCAACACTTAAAATTATAAGACTATCTTATGTTAAAATTTCTAATTTGATTTCACTTGATAGATAGATCTTAAGATATACATGTATCCACTCAGAAGCATGTCATCATGTGATATGTATTTATAACATAAGTGTTCTCACTAACATTAAAATTTCAAGCAGTTTGTACTTGTCGGGATGAGTATGTATTACTTTGGTACATAAAGAGCTTTGTACATTTGTGTAAAACGAATTTGTAAAAAGATTACTTTTATATTTAAATACAGGTCAGTTTAATTTTTTTTCTTGAAGTTCATTTATCAGTTGATCAAATCCCCTTGTACTTAAACGTAATCAAAACCGCCAATATCTCAAATCAAACAATTTAAAAAAACATGCACACGTGCGATCGTGTCAAATATGACAAAAGAAAAATACAACATCAACAATGTTCGTCTGAAGGGAACATATATATTTGGATGTAAGTCGCCAAGTTCATTTGCTTATAACAATATGCATGTAACATTACATAGGAGTACACACTGTGTTTCATAAATTTGAACATCAATTCTAGATATGGAAGATGTGCAACAAAAAATAATATGCAGAAGTTAATTCAAGTAACATTATTCTACCAATTTATGTTTATGTTTAACTTAAATATAAAACAGCGTTACACTCCCGATAATATTTGATTTATTGCAACTAGATATTACTGTTAATAAGTAAATCATGTATATATAAGTTGATTTATCAAGTTGAAAAAAACGACTCATCATTCAAATGCTTGATTTTTTAAAGGTATGTTTTTTTTTTTAAGTTTATTTATTTGTCTGATTTAATCACAGAAATAGGTTGATCCACGTTGGCACTTTGTCTTGTATTAAAAACAATATCTGAGATAAGTTTTCCAAGTTTTTTTTTTTTGGAAAGGGTATGACTGTTTCGGTATTTATACATCCTTGGCTTTCCAATAATGATGAAGGTAACTCCAAAAAAGCGCTTGGGACAAATTAGATTTACAAAGTGTTGTTTTAATTTTTTCCCGATTGAAGCGCCTTGTATCGGATACAGAGATTTAAAATCTATGACTAGATCTTGTATACATGTTTTCATTTCTAACAAGCAGGTATCTCCAAACATGAATTGTGTCAGAAGAGATAGAGCCTAACAGAAATAAAAAAAAACAACTTAAGAAAGTAAAAGCTTTCAATAAATTATTCAAAACATATTTAACAGTTTTGAGATAATGACTGATTGATTGATTGTTGCTTGCATGCTTAACGTAGCAGTAGTTGGAACGTTCTAGATTAAGGGCAGAAAATGTGAACTGCCACTGAAAAAAAATCAGTACATTGGATAGCAACAACAAAATTGCTTGCAACAGGGCTACTACGAAACTCGCAGAGAGTTGTTTAAAGGTGATTTAATGTGCAGAGAAGGAGTCGCTCACGTACAAGTGACATTTGATTTAACGTCCCCACTTCAAATGTTACAGCTCCGAGAGTATATTGCGGTGTTATATCGAAAGTATAGAACAATTTTCGCAATCATAATCGTCTGAACCTTTTGGGAGATTGTTTCTCAAAAAATATCAATCATACCCCAACAGTAATTATCCCCAAAAATGCCACCAGATACTAGGATACCGCGCTTCATCACAATATCACATGTTTGGTGAACTACTATTTCGGGTCAAAATCCTAATTTGGTATATTATTTTTTTGTTTAAATGTCGCTAGACCGAGACATACGGACGAAATAAAATTGAGAATGGAAATGGGGAATGTGTCAAAGAGACAACAACCCGACCATAGAGCAGACAACAGCCTAAGGCCACCAATGGGTCTTCAATGCAGCGAGAAACTCCCGCACCCGGAGGCGTCCTTCAGCTGGCCCCTAAACAAATATGTATACTAGTTCAGTGATAATGGACGTCATACTAAACTCCAAATTATACACAAGAAACTAAAATTAAAAATGATACAAGACTAACAAAGGCCAGAGGCTCCTGACTTGGGACAGGCGCAAAAATGCGGCGGGGTTAAACATGTTTTTTGAGATCTGAACCCTCCCCCTATACCTCTAGCCAATGTAGAAAAAACAAACGTACAACAGTACGCACAGTAAAACTCAGTTAAAGAGAAGTCCGAGTCCGATGTCAGAATAGGAAACAAAAGAACATAAACAAAATGACAATAATACATAAATAACAACAGACTACTTGCAGTTACTGACATGCCAGCTCCAGACCTCAATTAAACTGATTGAAAGATTATGTCTTCGTCATATGAATATCAGGCACAATCGCTTCTGTTAGGGGTTTAGTAATATACTGTCATAAAATATATGAGAAGAACATAACCCGTGTCATGCCAACAACTGGTTTTAGAATAAATATGTTTAATTCTGATGCAAAGACCCTATAAGTGAATCAATATTAAAGCCAAAATATGCAATCTTTAATGACCTGACAACAGTATCGTAACTATATCCCTTCTTAATAAGTCTGTTTAAAGGTTTTGTTAGCTTTTGAGGTGAATACTGACATTTTTGTGCTTTGTAAAGAATATTACCATAAAAGATTGGATGTGAAATACCCGAACGTATAAGATGTCTGCATGTTGAGTTATATAAATTTTTTTACGAATTATGTCCTTATACCGATGATAAAATTTAGTAAATGTTTTGACTAGTTTATGATATCGAAAACCCTGGTGTAATAATTTTTCAGTAATATATAAATTTCTCTCGCTAAAATCTAATACGTTGTTACATACACGAGCGAATCGTACAAGTTGAGATATATAAACACCATAAGATGGTGACAAGGGAATGTCACCATCTAAAAATGGATAATTAACGATAAGAAATGAAAAATCATCTCTTTTATCATATTTTTTTGTATTAAGCTTCCCGTTAATGATATAGATATCAAGATCGAGGAAAGGACAGTGGTCATTGTTAGTATTAGCTTTATTTAAAGTAAGTTCAACAGGATACATTTCTTTAGTTTACATACTGAAGTCGTCATTATTGAGAGCCAATATATCATCCAAATATCTAAAAGTATTGTTAAATTTTTGTATCAGATGTTGTTTCGATGGATCTTTGCTGATTTTAGTCATAAATTGTAACTCATTACAATACAAAAACAGGTCCGCAATAAGTGGTGCACAGTTAGTCCCCATTGGATTTCCGATAACTTGACGATATACGGAATCTCCAAAGCGAACAAAAATGTTATCAAGTAAAAATTCAAGGGCAGATATAGTATCAAAGCATGTCCAATTGACATAGCTCTTTTGTTTGTTACTTCTAGAAATGACCTAAAAGAGTTTGAACATATGTATTCGCATTCCGACTTTTTAAATGCCCATTTAATTAGGTGTGTGAATTTTTTCTTAATAAGAATATGAGGCAAAGTGGTATATAGAATAGAAAAATCAAAACTTTGAACAGATTCAAAATCACCAATATATGCATGCAATTTATCAAGTACTTCCAACGAGTTTTTGACACTCCAAAAGTAGTTAATTCCACTATTTTCAAAGGCCTTATTTGAACAATTTATTATCAGGTTTTTGATTGTACCAAGTGTACTAGTAAGTAGAATAGACAATTTAGTAGTGGAACAATGACTTGAAGACGAAATAAATCTATATTTGTAAGGTGATTTGTGTAGCTTCGGAAGCCGGTAAATAGTTGGGACTTTAATTGTATTTGGTTCTGCTTGTAAAGAAGTAGCTAATAGTTTATGTTTGTTACAGATATCGTTTTCTGAAAATGAAGTCAGTTGGAATGTTGGTGAATTCGTGATTTCCTTTTGCAGAACCTCAATGTAAAATTTACGTCAAACTATAATGATATCATTAGCAGCTTGATCAGCCGGGACAAAAACAAATTCCTTGGCTAGTTCTTTTAGTTTATGTTTGATACGAGAAATAGGATTTTTATTGTTGTTGTTAAGAGTAAAATGTTCTTTAAAATATTGTATAAGTATATCAACTATCTTCATTACTGAATTAAAAAAAGAGTCCAAAGATTTTTTGTCAGCTTTTTCCCGTTTTATCCATTTCAAACAGTAAGCACGAAGTCAAAACCTTTATTGACATACTTTATTTTAATAAAATGTTTTTTATGATCTTCAGGGCGATCAATTTTGGGAAACAGTTTAGAATAAAAATATGCCATTATAATTTGAACGGTTTCATACTTAGGACTGCAATATGAAATTGTGTTGCAATCCTCTAAAATTTAATTTAATTTATTTATAGGTAAAGAACAGAGCTTGGTTAATAGATAATGTCTGCCGTTGTTTTTTTGAAATAGAAATAAGGTCCGAAATATTTGTATGGTTGGTCTGAAATTTTCCTTGAATGCGATTTTTTCTACGCCCATGAGAACGGTTTTTACGAACAGTTTTAGAAACTATATCTAAAATGTTAACAGAATCGGTTCTTGATATATTACCAATTCAGACATACGGACGAAAGCACAGACCACAATATATAATATTTGTATACTTATATAGATAGTGTAAAACACAAAAAAAAAGATTTATCTTGACAAAACTGCAATGAAATATTCAGACGTTATTTTAAGTTAAACGTTAAATATTCCATAAACACAATATGCGGGCAATGATGTTAAAGTGCACATGTGTATTCAAAGAGTGAAATAACGCAAATGATTTGAATCTGAAGCCAAAACATGTACCTACAGAGAGATAATGGGGAAAGCGACTGCAATCGACACTTTTATAGTTTCTCTTGCACATTTTTACTTATTGTGTCTGTTTGTTTTGTTCACGCATCGTTGGCAATATAATACAATTTGATGCGACTGTCATACAAGTGAGAGGTTTAGCTAGCTATTAAACCAGGTTCAATCCACCATTTTCTACATAAGAAAATGCCTGTAGCAAGTCAGGAATATGACAGTAGTTATCCATTCATTTGATGTGTTTGAGCTTTTGATTTTGCCATTTGATTAGGGACTTTCCTTTTTTAATTTTCCTCAGAGTTTAGTATTTTTGTGATTTTACTTTTTACACAGGTTTAATGGTCAATATTACAACTAGTTGACCGACAAGTGTGTTAAATCAATTGTCACAATTACTTACGGTCTTACATATTTTTTAACTATGAGTTTGAATGTCCCTTTGGTATCTTTCGCCTCTCTTTTGAATACTAATCTCTTTGTCTGATATGTGAATTAACCATAGGTACTTGTGTCCTATTTCAAATTTTGACATTTTTACCACATCTTTTTGTTTTTTATGCAATTACCCGTTTTTGTTTTTAACGTCTAAATGATATTTTGTTAATGGGTTTTTAGGAGATTTGTTCATATTAAACCCCTATTGCATCTAATTTAATTATTTACTTGCGTATTCAACTAGTGCATATCATGTATTTAACCCATTTCTCTGACGTCAGTCTATTGTTCTAACTGTAGATTATTTTTCAAGAATCCACTGACCACAGTATTTACTTAAGAGAACTTATATTATAACTTTAAACTTTTAACTTACGATCTTTTATCCTCTCAAACACGAGTGGCATGTGTAGGATTCGAACCCGCGCGTATTTTCTTCATAACCAATAGAGTCTTCAGTCTATGCATGATACCACTAGACCACGATGGCTGACATCAATCAATTTCTGAATAGTACTCTTAAAGCGCTTAATTGTCAATATTTGTCATTTAACTGTATTTCTGTCTAATTGATTATTCGCTTTTGTAATCTAATGAAATATATATATCTTGGTTTGTTCATGTTTATTGAATTTGTTTTATTTTGGGTGTTATATTCTTTTAAATAAATTCTGTATATTAATATATGTCGTTTTGAATAAATTAGATATACCAAAGTCTATTCAATTTAAATAATTTGTAATGATTACACATTAAATGAAATATGTATATACAAATATAAAATCTGGTGTTAAAAAGGGGAGCTAACACCCAATTTAAGTTATATTAAACTTATGTTAACTTGTCAAATGTCTATATATAGATGCGAACCGTGTGGATATAATCATTTCCAGCTATTATAGAATAAAAAAGACAAAATACGAAACTATTTTTATGAAATATCGTTGATTCATTGTCAAAACGTAAAACAGACAGTCGTTTTTACTAGAAATGGGTTAAGCTAGAGAATCGCTCGTTGATTATCGTTTGCGAATCCACTACTTCTTATCAATTCTATACTACATATTGTACGCATAATGTAATAGAAAAACAAAGATTTTATTCTGCAACAATGTTATTGTTAGTGATCCGATTGATTCGTGCTTTGGAACGTCTGACAATATTAACTTTGGACAATTAGATTTTGATGAAAAAACGGTCGTTTTTGTGAATAAACGTAAATGTTTTTTAAAAAAGCTCACACAGCTCAAAGGTCACCATTATTTCTACGTAGTATGGGTCGTACTACAGTACAATTCGTGCAACCACAAACCGTGTGTCCATTTGGTAATGCAAAGCTCATACCTAATTATCTTAATTTCAATGATTTGTTTATGATAACGATCTTTTTTTTATGATAACGGAGTCCAAGTAATGGCAAAAGTTCAAATGGCCTTTTTTATGCCAGGTAAGTTAACAAGCAATGTATGGTTCGTAAAACAAAAATGTAAAAATTATGCAACAAAAAAAACAAAATCTTAATAGTCCGAATAATTGACCATAATAAATACTGTATCAGACAAGATTACAAAAAAAAAACAAACAAAAAAACACCTATATAAGCGGAGCATTAATATTGGTTGCAATTCTGTCAAATGCATCTAATGTGTAGCCCTAAACAACCTTTCTGTTTGTTGTTCTAGTATTAGTTACTTTGACCTAAAAAAAACATGGATTTTTCTCCTGTCTGTGTGAAATTCAAACTAGAAGAAAATGCAATCTGATCAAAAATTTATTTCGTATCTCTGCCCAGATATTGTCTTTTTTAGTCTTTTTGACCTTGATCTTAGATGTGGTAACCTCAAAGTCAATATGAATCTTCCTCTCATTATAATGTATATGTGATCAAACATCCAAGTAAGATAACAATCCCACATTGAGTATTTTTAAGCATCTTTATAACATCTCCATACACGATTGTCGATACGATTTTAGTATTTTGGACCTTGTTCCTAACCTTGTTACACAGATGTATCTCAAAATCAATATGGATCTTAGCTCATTATTTGTGAACATATATATATACAGTCAAATGATAGTGCAAAGCTTTCGGAATTAAATGACGGATGAACGGTTCATAAACTAGATACCCGCCGGAAAAAAGACCCCCCCCCTACAAAAAAGAAAAAAAAAACAAAAAACAAAAACAAAACAAAAACAAATAAACTAACAAACAAACTTCAAAACAGAAGCAAACAAATGAAAACAAAAGACGAAGACAAAATAAAACGTAAAAAAACAAACCAATTAAAAACTGATTGATAATTTGAACAAACTTAAGGTCAAAAGGTCTCAATGAAACAACTTTGTAAGATCTTTGAATATTGCATTAGAAACAAATCAACATCTTGCATACACATGTTTTTGTGTTTAGGTTAATTTTATTTTAAATGTGTAAACACAATTACCCCTCAATTTTTTTTTAGATAACAGGCTTATAATTTCGTATACCAGAGGCGCGTTCGCATAAGAAGACTCATCCGTGACACTTGAATAAAAAAAAAAAAAATAAACACTATCTTTTTATCTTTTTGTTTGTATTTTTGGGAAACGTTAAAGTAAGCTTCAATTTCTTATCTAATGCCATTTGAAACATGGCGTGACTGTATTGCGAAATATTTATTAGTGCAATAAAAGAAATAATATAGCATCTATAATACTCCAGGAAATAAATTTAAGATCGTGCATTGTAAAATTATTCATTTTAATTATAATCAATTTCCTTGCATGTTTTTTTAGTGTTAAATGTGCCTTTTGGACAAGGGGCTCCAGCCAGATTCAGATTACCACATTGCTTTGGAGCAATTACTGCAATAAGTTCCTTATAAAACTTTTCCTGATTGTTTTTGTTGTAATTGCTGCACTTATGTGGATTTATTGTATACGTACAATCATTTGTGATTTTCTTAGAACCATCCCCTTTGTTTTTCTTCTTTCCTTTCTTTTTATAACCACTTGAAGCTTTCTTGCATACTATTCGGAATGGTCTTGGACCGCCCCCGTGTGTACCTCATTCATACCCATCGCATTTACAATTTGTTAGCGACAGATTCACCTTAATTTTTGGCGCTCTTCTGCCTCTTCAGTTAACTCGTTCTTCTCGTCTGCCTGATGCTTGGGAGTACGTAACAATGCAAAGTAATACCAGAAAGAATACTATCTTCATTCTGCAAAATTAAAACAAAGTTCTCAAAGAACAGCGAATAAGAATATATCATTATAGATTATATGTAATAATAATTATAATAATAATAATAATAAAAATAATATTACTATAATAAGAAGAAGAATTACTATAATATTGTGAAATAATAATGATATAAATAATAATGATAATAATGATAGTATACATTTGCGGAAAATAGGTCTATACCTAGGATTACACAAAGACTTACGATTACAGTTGGCGAAAAACTAAGGGTCATCTCAAAATATGAAAAAAAAACAATGGAGATACATAGAAAAACAAAATATTTTGTATGATGTAAATAAGTCTTTTCGACGACACCTACATTTTTTAAACATTTGTGCTTTTTCAAAATGACACATGAGTTATCATGTTAAAAAAGGTTAGATAATCATTTGATGTCATCAAACAGAAGCATTCATGTATTTATACAGCTAAATGAATCAACCTTTCCCCTTCAGGATAGTGTCAGATAAAAAAGAAAAAAAAAGGTTAGATGGAAGTAAATTCCTCATAACAACCACGACTTCCTAAAAGTCTTCATGTACAGCAGGTGGTTTCAAAATCAGATTTGGATCTTCACAAATAGAAACAAGCTTAGATAAACTATAATCGTACAGTTTCTCGAACTATTTATGCAACAGAATGAACACAAGAGGAATATAGTTTCAACTCTTTTATCCACAAATTATAAAGCTACTTGAAGAATTAAGGGGAAAATGTGAATGTCATTTCCACAAAAGTTTCGTTATCTCTATCGGTTACCCAGAAACACATCTACATATTCTGGAGTTTTCGAACAATCTGTTGTCTTGTATAAGATATCAATACTGTCCTCTCAGATATATTTTGTAACCCACCAAAAACAGGAGAGAACGATACTCTTTCTCCTCGCCTGATATTCTTTTGCACCTTATATACTGTTTAATCAACGGAATAATTCTGCGGATAATTTGTGTGTTGAATTGGACTCCGTCATTAGTGCACTATATAGAATATTATCAGAAGTTACTGCTCATGCTTCGAGCATACCAGACTCGCCCATATTCATAGGAGAAAATTGTCGACACCGTAAAAGAAAACGTCCATACTCAAATGAGTCCCAGGATCTCTATAAAAATTGCACAAAAACAAACAACTAAGAACCCGGTTGTCATTTTTTTTTTAATTGAAAAGATACATGTAGATAGTAAAATTCCAAGTATTTGAGTGCTCCTATTCTTACATTTAATAGGAGTATACGCATAGGAATAGTTTAATTCATATACTCGACATAAAGATATCCATTGATAACGAAATTGTGCTTTTTCGTATATTTTTGATTTTACTTATATTGATACAAAAACGTAGACAAAAGTCAGAAAAATAAAAGATAATAGAAATATGCCAAACGGCAAAGGGAATGCCATGAAGAATAAATATTTCTTAAACACGCTGTATCCCTACATTCTCTTTTTTGGAAAATGGAAAATGTATGTATTAGCATAATTATTGTACATTGTTAACATGCCCCTTAGTTGATTGCCGTTTCTTAACACTAAGTCTGGCTGAAACTAACTTTAAATTGTCCCAATATAGCCACTGCAACGAGAAGAGAGTAGGCAAAAATGAAAAACAAAAATGTAAAAATAAAAAGCAAAAACTTCAATAGGGAGTCGACTGGCGATTTCAGTAAGTATAATTATTTGTAGATCTTGTCATATTACTTATTTTTGGTTTTCAAGTTTTCCTCTATTTTGTATACTTTTCGATATAATAGGCAAACTGACAAAAACAGGTAAAATACGTCGTTTAAGAGCAAAAACTCCTATAAGAAACCGTCTGACAGTTTTGATGTCATAGACAGTAGATACTCATTCTTAACATTTTAGTTCCGTCAGATTTCTCTGTCTATAACAGTTTTTCTACGATAATAGATAAAACGTGCATTTTACCCGTATGCCCTGTATTTAGTCATGTCTGCCTGTGTTGGCTGGCAAGCAGGGTCAATCGAACATATTTTTGAAATAACACAACAAAATGAGGGTTGTGTCCATCATTTGTTAAATTTGACCAAGTAGTTTCAGCGGAGAAGATTTTTGAAAAGGTAACAAACGACGGATGACGACTGACGACGACAGACGAAGACGACAGACGCCATGGGATAGCAAAATCTTACGTTTTGGACCAACTAGGGTAGCTATATACGACTCAATTATCAGTTTGCCAAAATTTTTGTTCAAGCAACGGTGACTATTAATATGTGCATCCCAACTTGTGTAAACAAAACCAGTCAAAAAACTCAAACAGCCAATAAGCTTAAATTGAACCAGACTGATCTTCCTCTCTACATCGAATCAATTCAGAATGAAATTTCAAAATTACAATTGATTCAGCCACCATCCAGTAGCATTCCAATGATCAGTGATGCCCTATTGACCGCAGTTTCAACCAAACCCATCAAATTAAAAGGCCCAAAATGGAAGGCATAGCCAAGAGTTAAAAAGCATCTAAAAAAACTGTAAAAAACTTTACTCAAAATGGAAATTTGAAGGAAACATCCAGTCAGGAGAAAGTTAAAAACAGAGAAGAAAGAGGTCTGTAGCCAACAAAGAAAGAAACATTCTGTAGTAGATAATTGATAAGAAGTAGTGGATTCGTAAACGATAATCAACGAGCGACTTTAGTCGCAAGTTGATTATCGTTTCCGAATCCACTACTTCTTATCAATTCTCTAGCTTAACCCATTTCTAGTAAAAACGACTGTCTGTTTTACGTTTTGACAATGAATCAACGATATTTAATAAAGATAGTTTCGTATTTTGTCTTTTTTATTCTATAATAGCTGGAAATGATTATATCCACACGGTTCGCATCTATATTTAGACATTTGACAAGTTAACATAAGTTTAAGATAACATAAATGGGGTGTTAGCTCCCCTTTTTAACACCAGATTTTATTTTTGTATATACATATTTCATTTAATGTTTAATCATTACAAATTATTTAAATTGAATAGATTTTGGTATATTTAATTTATTCAAAAAGACATATATTAATATACAGAATTTATTTATCTTGTTTTGAAAAGTTAAAAAATTTTGAACCTTCAAAATTTTGAACCTTCAAAATTTATATATATAATATTTAGCAACATAATTTGGTATACTAAAGACTAAACACCGTTAAGCAGTTCTTAGTCAAAATAATAAAGATAAAAAAAAAAGTTCTTAGTCAAATAAATATCAACAGCGTTGATGCAATAAATTTGCTATTTCATAATGCCCAAATTCATGTTGCTTTCCTAAAGTATTAAAATCATGTGCTTACAATTTGAATTGAACAATTATATTTAAATGTTGTTTAAACTGTTTCCGTTTCATTAAGTTAAGATTATTTTGACGTTATTACATTTGGCATATATCGTTCACCGGTCAATAAACTAATTTTATCTGTGGTACGCATTCTGAATCCCCATCAGAATTGCTCTTACTACGGATGTACAATGAATAAATATGTTGATTTCATCAATTTACCATCAAGCTGTTCATAGCCGTGATCGTATAGTCGTTGGCAACAAATGTCATAACGGTGATATTAACAGTGCAAAGTTCGAACCTTGTATCCGGAATGAATTTTTTTCATTGTATTTTTTTTCTAGACCAAAGTATTGTTTTAATCTTAGAACATGTAGATTTATTATATATTTCATTTTCATATAATGGTGATGATTTTGTTTCTGTTTTTACTGTCAAAGAAGTACTTTTAACCCACTTCTTAAAAAGAATAATAACACCCAAAATAAAACAATTCAAAAAACATGAACAAACCAAGATATATATATTTCATTAGATTACAAAAGCGAATTATCAATGAGACAGAAATACAATTAAATGACATGTATTGACAATTAAGCGCTTTAAGAGTACTATTCATATAAAGATTGATGTCAGCCATCGTGGTCTAGTGGTATCATGCATAGACTGAAGACTCTATTGATTGTGAAGAAAATACGCGCGGGTTCGAATCCTACACATGCCACTCGTTTTTGAAAGGATAAAAGATCGTAAGTTAAAAGTTTAAAGTTATAATATAAGTTCTCTTAAGTTAATACTGTGGTCAGTGGATTCTTGAAAAATAATCTAGAGTAAGAACAATAGACTGACGTCAGAGAAATGGGTTAAGTTTTAGGCAAAAGTTTTTTTTTTTTTCATTTTTTACCAGACCACAAAATTCATCCTTAAAATTCCGCTGTACCCCAGAATACCAAATGTTCGTCCCCTTAAACAGAACGACATATGGTATTGACGTATGGCCCAGATCCCCTTTCATCAATCTTGTAAAGGAAACTTACTTTATCTCACAAACAAATGAATTGCCACCATTGTTGTTCCATTTCCATTTCATATTATAATTCATCTCAAGACAGTTTTGAAAGCCTGGATTTTTTGGTTCCCCTTGACCCCAATCAGTGTAATCTAATGCTCGCTCTGACAAAGACCATACGAAGGTTCCGTCATAATTAGTATCTTGACCACCAAG